>NC_034606.1:42962500-43019186 GCF_900095145.1 Mus pahari | reverse complement strand
AGTGAGTTCCAGGACAGCCAGGGCTATACAGAGAAACCCTGTCACAAAAAACCAAAAAAAAACAAAAAAAGGAAATTTCCTACCCACCAGCACTCACTGCCCATTCCCTTGTCTCAGCCCTGTCAATCACTGTGGTTGTTATGTATGGAGGGTGGCCTTGAACCCTGATCTTCCAGCTTCTACCTTCCAACTGCTCAGATGGCAGACATCATCACCACAGCACTGACTTTATTACTTTTTCTCACCAAACTTTGGGGTACATACACCTGTTTTATTTGTTCATCAGTTCAGGGTCATTTGGGTCTATGTAAGTAATGTTGCTATGAGTGGTCATGTCTTGAAAAAACCTGCAGCTCTAGGTCTTGAGGTGGTGGCATACATTGTTTCCACCTACTAACACAAAATACCACAGGCTGGGAAGTGTATGAAGAAAATAAGTTTAGGGGTTGCAAAGATGGTTCAGCTCTTAAGAACACTAGCTGCTCCTCCGGAGGACCCAGATCCAATTCCCAGCACCTACATGGTAGCTCACACCTGTCTATAACTCCAGTTCCAGAAGGTTTGGGCCTCTTTTGACCTCCTGGGATATGCACATGGTGCACAGACATATGTATAGGCAAAATATCATACACATAAAATGAATAAGGAAATAAATGCATATTTTTTTAAAAGTCAGATGTGGTGGTACATACCTTTAATCCCACACTGGGATATAAAGGCAAGTGGATCTGTGAGTTTGGGGTCAGATTGGTCAACATAGTGAATTTCAGGGGAGCCAGGCTACAGAGAGAGAGACCTTGTTTGAAACAGAAAAAAGGAAAAAAAAAAAAGAAAGAAAGAAAGAAACACGTTTATTCCCTATAGTCCTTTAAGTTGGGTAGCCTAAAATCAAAGTGCCTGAATCTCAGGAGACCTTTTTGCTAGGTCACAATGAGGAGGGGCATATCGGGCAAAGAGCTGAGATAACCAGATTTCCTTTTCAAACAACACCCTCTGGAGATAACTCGCCTCCTCCTTGGATAATGGTTTTTTTTTTTTAGACAGGCTCTCACTCTGCAGACCAGGCTGGCCTTGAATTTACAGAGACCGCCTGCCTCTGCCTCCTGAGTGCTGGGATTAAAGGCATCTGGCACCAAACCTGGCAGTACCCTTATTTATTTATTTATTTATTTATTTATTTATTTATTTATTTACTTACTTACTTGCTTATTTCATCCTGCTGGCGATCTAGCCACCACTGGAACTCACTTTGTAGACCAGGCTGGCCTCGAACTCAGAAATCCGCCTGCCTCTGCTTCCCGATCTCCCGATTTTTTTTTTTTTTAATTATTCTTTATGTGTGTGGATGTTTTGCCTGCCCGTTTGTCTGTGCCTGGTTCTCCGAGAAGGTCCGAGGAAGGCATATGATCCCTGGACACTGGAATCAACAACAGTTATGAGCTGCCATGTGGGTCCTGGGAACCAAGTTTGGATCCTTCGCCAGAACAAAGATTGCTCTTAACTACTGAGCCATCTCACCAGCTTCCCATCCACCTCTTTAAATGTATTCTTCTTTTTATTTGTTTAAACCTTTCTGACTCTCTGAAGATGCTGTGGACACGACTGCTTTCTTCATTTGTTTTTTAAGCTTCCCCGTGGAAACTGAGACTTCCGGCCAAGCGGTGCAGGGTGGGGTGGTATGCGGTGGCTGTGGCTGAAGCACTTCTGCCCTGGAAGAGGCTGGCCTAGCTCGTCCCTCTTTGCTGTGTTCCTGTGAACCACTTAAAGTTTCTGAGCTCCCTCACTCTCTCCCTCTCCCTCTCTCCCTCTCCCTCTCCCTCTCCCCCTCCCCCTCCCCCTCCCCTCTCCGTCTCTTTCTTCCTCCCTCCTCCTCCCCCTCTCCTCCTTCTCTCCCTCCCCTCTTCATCTTCCTCTCTTCTTTTGGGACTGAGGATGGGCCCAAGGCCTCATTCTTTCTGACACATGCTTTGCCAATAAACTCCACTGCAGCCCTAGCTTTTTCTTAGGCCTGATATGGCATCTAAGGAGGGCAGTTGGGTGTCTGAGCTCACTTGTCTATTTGAAAAACACCCTTTCCCAAAGGCTTGATTCTCAATCATTCACTCCTTCCTTCCTTCCTTCCTTCCTTCCTTCCTTCCTTCCTTCCTTCCTTCCTTCCTTCCTCTTTCCCAAGTATTGTGCATTGAACCTCGGATCTCTCACACATGTTGAGCAAGCCTCTACCACGGAGCCCAAACCTCTTTTTATTTTTTTATTTTGAGCATGACTTCACTAAGTTGCCAGGCTGGCCTTGAACTTTCTGTTTTCCTGCCACAGCTGCCTGAGTACCTAGAATGGATTGCCTGGCTGGCTCAGCCTTTCCTTCTTGTCTTTTTTTTTTTTTTCTTTCTTTCTTTTTTGGTTTTTCTTTTTCTTTTTTAAAGTTTTACTTATTTATTTTATGTATATGAGTACGCTGTAGCTATACAGATGGTTGTGAGCTTTCATGTCGTTGTTGGAAATTGAATTTAGGACCGTTCGGCCCTGCTTGCTCAGTCCCTGCCTGCTCAGGCTCAAAGATTTACTTATTATTATACGTAAGGACACTGTAGCTGACTTCAGACACATCAGAAGAGGGCTTCAGATCTCATTACGGGTGGTTGTGAGCCACCATGTGGTTGCTGGGATTTGAACTTGGGATCTCTGGAAGAGCAGTCAGTGCTCTTAACCGCTGAGCCATCTCCCCAGCCCTTTGGTTTTTCAAGATGGGTTTCTCTGGGTAGTCCTCATAGAGATATGTCTGCTTCTGCCTCCCAAGTGCAGAGATTAAAATCATGGACTACCACACCCCACCCCTCAGCCTCTGATTCTAAATTTGACACTTGCTTCTCAGTGGGAACATCTCTGGCCTCGCCTCGGAGGGGAGGCACTGGAAGGTGATATCGAAGATCCTCGCTGCCTCCCACATTCTCTCATCACCCGCCCCCAGGACCTGGGTTGTAAACTTCACCCGAGAGTCCAGTTTTTCTGCTATAAAGAGAAGATTAGACACACCTCACGGGGCTATTAGGATCAAATGACTTTTGGGAAACATTCAGCCAGTGACTTGCACTGTCATTAAAACACAGTACAATGCATCTATCCCGCCACTCCAGACAGAGTTCATGCAATGGTGGCTCACCAGAGGCTCACGGAGGAGCAGACCCAGAGGCCAATCATGCCCTACTGTCACAGCCATTGTCACAGAGGGATGTATAAAGTTCTCTGCAGGTAGAGGAAGGGTGTGGCAAGATGGCTCAAGCAGAAGGAAGTGGTGAGGGAAGGGTTGGATGGCAGGGTGGCAGGTGGCAGGGGCCTTTCTCTGCAGGGGAGATGAGAGAGACTCCTGAAGTGGGAGGAGCCTCCTCCTGGGCTATTACTTCCTTCACTGCTGCTGCCTCACCAGTGGCCTGACTCTATGAGGGGAGAATGGACTGGCCTTTGGATTATAGATCCAGATCAGGAACCAGCAAGATGGTACATGGGATAGGAGAGCTTGCCACCAAGCCTGAGGACCTGGGATCCTTCTGTTGGAACCCACAAGGATGGAAAAATGATGGAAGATGAGAACCTATTCCTGTAAAGTTGGCTTCTGACCTGGATGTGGGCACACACACACACACACACACACACACACACACACATACTCAACAATCAAGCCACCACACTAGATGGTACATAAACACGACTCCTTTCCTCTGGAGTACACACCCAAGCCTTTGGGAATCCAAGGCCTGGTGGACTAGAACTAAGTCAACACAGCCAAGTGGTTCAAGAGGGAAAAAAAGAGACTTGAAACCTACCCCGAACCTGAGGGCAGGCAGACTGACACAAAGAAGAGGCTTAGCAGTCTTCCCCTGCCATTTTACTGCCTGGGATCTTTGGCAAGTCTTAAAGCTGCCACGCAGGGCTCCATTTACTCATTTATGCGGAGGCAAGCACACCCCTCTCCCTCAGACAAGTAAACACCAAGATGAAGTGAGACAGCGTGAAGACCGCGGCAGTCTCCAGCCGCACGCCTTCATGCAGCCTGCTCGTGACTGCGTTTTCTGGAGTGGGTCAGTCCATTATGATGTCTCTGTACATGGAGACACCGTTCTGCAATAGGAAAGAGTGAAAGACAGACAGATGCTCTGACGAAACCGTGTTCCCGAAAGACTAAGCGAAATGGAAGCAGCCAGACAAAAAAGCCCACACTCTGTGATGCCACGTCTGTGGAATGTTCTTAAGAGGCCAATCCACACAGAAAGTTGATTAATGGTTGTCTACTTCCAGACAGGGGTAGGGATGGAGTGGAGAAGGTTGGGGAAAATGGGGAGAGACTGCTGATGAATATGGGGTTTCTTGTGGGGGTGGGGGATGAAAATATTCTAGAAGCAGATGATGATGACGATAACGATCGCACACTTTTAGACAACGGCAACAACAATCTACAGACTCGAACTCTTCACGTGAAATCTGTGGAATGGGAGTTACAGTCCAATAAATGTGCTTAGAAGAGCCAGCGGCATGTTTGTGAAGTTGGTTCCCAGCACCGGCGTGTGGGCCCAGACAAATGAAGAATTGTACTCTCCAGCGTGCCTTCGGTGTAGTGGGTTCATATGCACTCTTGCAATTTTTATTGGCTTATTTGTTTGTTCATTCACTGTACGGATACTTATTGAAGGTCTTTCAAGATTCTGAGTTCCATGTTGGGTCCCATTGATGCACACACACACACACACACACACACACACACACGTGTGCGCATCTCATCAAGAGGCAGGCAAGCTGGAGGGGTGGAGAAGGCTGTGACAGTAGGGATTCCAGGGTGCTGTGGGGGAGAAAGGGGGGAACCATGCCAGGTGGGAGGATGCAGAGAGGTCCCTGGAGGGAGCCCAACACTCACGGGCTCCAGTGGGGGAAGGGCAGGAACATGGTACCTAAGCTGGGCTCTAGGCAGTGTTGCCAAACAGGCATAGGAGCCATTCTTTGCTGTAGAGATATGGGATCACACTTGTTGACTGAATCTAGTGAGAGAATGCGAGGGAACGCCCTTCTGGGGGGAGGGGAGGCAGGTGTGGTCCTTGTGGCTGGTGCTCAGTGATTGCTGAATGAATAGCAAATTGTGTGAAAGAATGCTGGACTCATCACTTTAATTACCCCCTCTAGAAATAGACCTTCGAAGGTTTGTTTCAGGTAGGTTCCTTCTGTGTTCTCCAGGCTGGCCTTACATTTGTGATCCTCTCTTGCCTCTGCCTTAGGAGTGCTGACATCACAGTGAGAACTACCATGCCTGTCTTAGAGCTAGGAGCGTGCACATTTGTTCATGCTAGGCGAATGATCCACCGCTGAGTATACGCCCCCTCTCTAGAGATTTAATGTCCCCCACAGTGGGACCTCCTCAGCAAGCCCATAGACACCTTGACTAAACTCATTTCTTTTCGTTTGCTTTGTTTTGAGACAGGGTCTTCTCAGTAGCCCTGAATATCCTGGAACTTAATATGTAGCTCAGGCTAGCCTCAAACCTGCAGCAATTCTCCTGCCTCTGCCTTCCAAGTCCTGGGATTGATTACAGGTTTCAGTCACCAACCCTGGCTGCTTTTCAGACATTGTCAGGATTCAGACCCAGCGAGCAAATTGGGATCCAGTGCACCAGGGCTCTTGCCAGTTCTTGCCCTAGCCTAATTTACACTGACTGACTGCTGGGTTTCGGATCCCGGGCTCTGTGGGGGCTCACGGGCCCTTCGTTGCTGCATGCGACCTCCCTGTCCTGGGACTTCCCATTTCTACAGTGCTCCTAGAGCAAGGGTGATGCTACTAACCAGTGTCCAAGCCTCCCACAGCAGGCTCTGGTCTTTTCTAAGCTCTGCTGCTTTCTGAATGACACTCCCCACTGACATTAAGCTGCCCTACGCCCTGCACAGGCTGCATTGCCTCCCTCTTGTCCTTGTGTCAGTGTGTCCTGCCTGGAATGCCTTCACCTGCATGCCTGGCTGAGCTACCTTTGCTAGAGGTCTGAGCACTAGACTGTTAGGGCGTGCTGTACAGTGTTTCCGAATGCCAGTTTGTGTTTGTTTGTTTGTTTGTTTTCGAGACAGGGTTCCTCTGTGTAGCCTTGGCTGTCCTGGAACTCACTCTGTAGACCAGGCTGGCCAGGAACTCAGGAATCCGCCTGCCTCTGCCTCCGAAGTGCTGGGGTTAAAGGTGTGCATCACCACTGCCTGGCTGAATGCCAGTTCTTGCCATGTGGCCTAGCTAATCAAAGGTCCAGAGGCAGCACCACGACACTAGAGAATGACCTGTTGGAGGCAGTGAGACAGGGGCCCATATATCCCTTGTCCTACTTCCACCGGCCCCAATGTCAATGCTTGACATGTATAGCAAGCCACCAGGACACCATGCTCAGAACCACCCAGCTTTGCAGGAATGACACCAGCCCAATCCTAAGAATGAAAACTGAGACACAGAACGATAGTTCAGTATAGGCAGAGTCTGCATTCTGCTTGGGCAGCCCAAGACAGACGCGCGACAGAGAAGTCCTGCCGGAGAGACACAAACATGTCAGGTGAAGCAGAAGGAACGCTCTCTTTGGGGTTTGGAAGGATGGGTAGGAGCCTAAGGGTCAGAATCCTCAGAGAGACCAAGGCTGTGCTGTGGCAGTAGCTTGTCTGTAGAAAGACAAGGCTGGTGGAGAGTGCGATGAGCAGCTTTGACAGAAGGCCATGTGGGAGAGACATGGCATTCCTAGAAGCTGGGGTCCTAGCCCAACAGTCTAGGAGGCTGAGATTCACTGAAGACACCAAAAAGGTTCTTGGGCAGGGCAGAGGCTCTTAGAAAGTTGGGCAGTATCTTCTTGGGCAGCAAAATGAGTTGTGTGAAGCCAGACACACCTGGATGTGTGTGTGCACTTGCTCGTGTGCACACGAAACATGTACTATATCTCTTTCTCCTTCCCCATTCCTCTTCCTTTTTCTCTGTCCCCATCCTTCAGGCCCCTTTCTTGTGCAGCACAGCCCCATTCATGTTTGAAATTAGAAAATTAGCCTTCGGGGCTGGAGAGATGGCTCAGCGGTTAAGAGCACTGACTGCTCTTCCGAAGGTCCTGAGTTCAAATCCCAGTAACCACATGGTGGCTCACAACCATCTGTAACAAGATCTGGCGCCCTCTTGGAGTGTCTGAAGACAGCTACAGTGTACTTACATATAATAAATAAATAAATCTTTAAAAAAAAAAAAGAAAATTAGCCTTCAAATTCCTAATTCTCCTGCACCTTCCAAGTGCAGGGATTACGGGAATGTATCACCACATCTGGCTATTAAGTACATATATTTTAAACTTAGATTCTGCATATTAGAGACAACAAACATATGGTAACATATGTTTTATATCTCAGCCTGGCTTATTTCTCTTAACATGATGATCTCCACTTCCACTCATCTTCCTGTGAGTGACATCATCTTGTTTCATGCTTCTTAAAGGTTAAAAGTCCGTTATGGATATTCAGCACATCTGTTTACCTGGTGATGGGCATCCAGGCTAAATCCATATGGATGTGCAAGGAGCTTGGCGGCAGGTTGATCTAGATTCCTTCAGATGGTTATTACGTCCCTGCCCCACCCCCCACCCCCCAGGCTGGCCACTACCTCAGGGATCTGCCTGCCTCTGCCTCCGAGGGCTGGGATTAGAGGCATGCGCCACCACTGCCAGGCTGTTTATTATAATTTTTTAAAGTTGAGGAAAAAAATAAATAAAAAAGGAAAAGATTGCTAAACAGAAGGAGGCCTGGGTGGAGCATGGACTTGGCAGTTCCCTCTGTGGCTGGCACAGTTGGAGGTGGCAGAGTGGGTTGAACTCCAGGAATGGAGGTACAGGTTGCACGGAAGAGAGTTTCCGCCGGTCAGCCGACAGTGCATTGCTGTGCGCCTGCGCAGCTGGTTGCCTGTGACTGGCGTGTGGGCCGGTTCTACGGCTTAGTAGATGAACTTGGACAGTCATTTAATTTTGCTGAGTTTCACCTTTTCTCACCTGCAGAATGGGGATGATATCACTGTGAGGATTAAATATGCCAATTGTTAGGTAAGGCACTTAATATAGAGCCTGCCACACAATAAAAAAAAAAAAAAATTCATTCAGTGTGCAGCTCTTACAGAGGTGTGGGTAGCTTAGGTCCAAACCAATCAGAAGGATCCCAAGCAGTTAAGCCTGCGTTCCTGCAGAATGTCCACCCACCTACGTCACCAAGCTAGGGAGGAATCTGCAGGAATGGACCGAGAAAGTGTTCCTGGGGCATCTCTAGGCACTGGGGCTGTTGATTTCCTCTCTTTTCATGTCTGCGTATTAAGCAAGTGTAGACCAATTTATCCACTTACTTTTTCAAACGTTTACTTGTTTCCATTTTATGCGCACTGGTGTTTTGCCTGCTGCCATGCCTCTGTGAAGGTGTCAGATCTTGGTGTTTCAGACAGTTGTGAGCTGCCTTGTGGGTGTTGGCCTTTGAACTGGATTCCTCAGGAAGAGCAGTCACTGTATTCAATCTCTGAGGTATCTCTCCAGCCCCCATTATTATTATTATTATTATTATTATTATTATTATTATTAAAGACAGGGTCTCGTTACGTAGCCAAACTCAATCTCTGCTTCCGCCTTTGGAGTGTTGTGAGTATTGGAATTAGGAACAGGAAATACTATGCCTGGTTCCATTTTTTTCTATCGAGTGACTTTTCTCTCACTACTTTTTCTTGGGGGGGAGGGCGTTGTGGACGGCGTCTAATTACATAACCCCGGCTGTCTGGAACCCATGAGATCTAGCTTACCTCTGCCTCAAAAATGCTGAGCACTAGGATTTAAGACATGAGCCACTAAACCTGGCCGCTTTTTTTTTTTTTTTACATTGATAAGTTTATTTTGTGTACAACTGAGGTAGTAAGCTCTCTCTTTGGCCAGGGGAGTCCCAGGGATAGAATACAGGTCTGGCAGCAGGCACCTTTATTTGTTGGGCCATCTTGCTGTTCCCTTTCGGTAGTTTTAGGCTTCTGCGAACATTTCTGAACATCCTTTGATGGATCTAAATACTCGTCTTCTGTTGGATATATGCTTCGGAGTGGAACTCTTTTTTTTTTTTTTTTTTTCGGAGTGGAACTCTTGAGGTCTATGTCAAACTTTAGTAAATAAAGTCAAGGACAGGTGTGCTTAGCCCGGACTGGCCCTGAACCCACTATGTAGCCAAGAGTAATGATGAGGACAACCTGCTCCTGCTGCTCCTACCTCCGCAGTGTTGCAACCACAGGTGTGTGCCACAGGCCCGGTGTAGCCACTTTCCCAAAGTGGTTGTAGAAGCGCATAGCATATTCCTGTCAGCACCTGATGAGCTCCACCTCCTCCCCTTCTCTGACAATGCTGGGCACTTTTTTTTTTTTTTTTTTTTNNTTTTTNGAGACAGGGTTTCCCTGTATAGCCCTGGCTGTCCTGGAACTCACTCTGCAGACCAGGCTGGCCTCGAACTCAGAAATCTGCCTGCCTCTGCCTCCCAAGTGCTGGGGTCAAAGGCTCGCGCCACCACGCCCATACATCTCCAGTCTTTTGATAATTAGTTTTAAAAGTAATTATTGGTTTTATCTATTTCACACCTTTGAACTGCTTGTTTGTGTAGTTCAGGCTAGTCTTGACCTCCCCCTCCTACCTCAGCCTTTTGAGTTCTGGTATACCACCCACAATCCCTGGATGGTTCAGCCTTTTTTTTTTTTTTTTAAATTTTTAAAAAATTTCTTATCAACTGGGAAGCAGTCTTTACTGTAATGTGGGTAGCAATCACTGATCATCTGGGCTGCAAAATCTCTTTCTTTCTTTAGCTGCCTTTTGGCTTCAGAATGTAAGTTTTCCCTGAAGTTCATATGGAAGGATCATTTTAACTGTGTTAGCAAGAACATTTCAACAGTTAAGAGCAATGACGAGAAATTTGCCTTCATAAAGCAATTTGAAAGCTATCCCCATTGACGTGCTGCAGGATCGACCACATAGATCAATGGACACAACTCGGAAATGGACAATTAGGGCAGAAAATAATGCGTGGACAGATTCCTGATGGATTAAAGGCAAAAAGTAGTTTTTTAATGAAAAATATCCTCTCGTGGTTAGTAACCAAAATAAAACAAATGAAATCTACCCTTAAAATAATTTAGCGACAAATATCTGAGATGTGTGTGAGTTAATTATTCAAAGGTAAAGTGTGGCTTAGACTGCATTCCAGGCAGAGGGACTAGCCAGAGCAAAGGTTCAGAGGTTGGAGGACAGCCGCGAGCAGACTCCAAAATCGAACTCAGGACGCCCACACGGAATGCAGGGTTGAAGCCCTGCCCGCCCCCACAGCCATCATAATTATGTAAAATACCACTTTTCCCATATATGGTACTTAATATCTGTTCTCCTGGTAGGACAGGACGAAGGGAAAACACGGTTCGCTGGGCGGAGTGTCAGAGCCTCAGACCTCCCCAGTACGCTCCCTCCGGCCCCGGCGCGGCCCAAGCTGCGCACCAGAGCCGGGACCAGGAGCCCAGGGCGCCTGAGCCGCTTTCTTCTGATTGGATGAAGTCCGCGTCAATCCTGGTCCTGTAACCTGGCTGTCCGTTGGGCTCGTCCCACAAGGCGTGGCTCCCGCCTAGGAAGCGCGGGTGGAAGGTGGGGTGGGCGGAGGTGGGGACAGACAGAGGAGGATCAATCCCAGCACGCTGGCTTCCGTCTCTTGTCTGTTTATAGGCCGAAAATCTGTCAGTTTAGGCTAGATTCCTGTTGGATTGGTCAGTGTCGGGAGAGGGAAGGGCTACGAGAAGCTCCACCCTCGAGCCGGCGGCGAGCTGTAGGCCGGTCCTCCTCTTGGAAGGGCGGGGCAGGGAGGGCGGCGCGCAGCAGAGCTGGGTGCGGTGAGGCGCGCAGATCACCGCGGTTCCTGGGCAGGGCACGGAAGGCTCAAGAACCTGACCTGCTGCAGCTTCCAGTCTTGCGTTCGCCCCACCCCGCCGCGCCGCCCGAGCGCTCGAGAAAGTCCACTCGGAAGAACCAGCGCCGGTTCCCCGGGCAGACCCAGGTTCAGGTGAGCGAGCTCTGCCGGTATGTCCCGCCCCGGAGCTGCCGAGCGCGCGCGCGCGGCGACTAGACTCGAGTCGTTTGGGGCGGACGGCCCTGTGGTTCTCGTCCTCCGCGTGGCGGGTTTCGGCGCGGTCGGGTGCGACCGGACTCCGCATCCTCACCCGAGGGGTGATAGGCAGCGAGGCCTCGGGGTTAGGGAGCCGGGGGACGCAGTCCCCGGCCCTACCGGACGCCCTTCCCGGTCGGGGCACTGGGAGCTCGGCCTGCTCCTGTCGCCTCTGCACTCCCACCTCCCCGACGGCCGGCTCCGGCAAACTTTTTAACCCCTTCCGGGACGCAGCAGTCCCGGAGACCCCGGCTGAGTGGGCCGGATGAGTTCGTGGGCACGGGGCAGCGGCTCCTTTGTAAGTTTGGCAGAGGGAGGTAACGGGCAGGCGAGGACCGCTTGGCAGCTGTCAGGGCGTCCTCCTGAGTCAGGATCGGTCGGTCCCGCCGCAGACATTGCTCCCGGCTCGGTTTCCGCCGTCCGCTGCGGACTTCCTCATTTGTCCGTCAGCCCTTGGGCCGGGAGGAGGCGGGGAGAGGTACTCAGGGTGCGTGGGAAAAGGGGTCCCAGCTGCCGAGGGGCTCAGGGCGCCGGAAAGACCCTCCCCGTCTGACCTCATTCAATCTTGGATTTCTATTGCCCGAGGTCAGAAGGCCTGGGTCTGCGGGCAGCTGCCCCGCCGACCGAGCAGGCGTGCACCTGATTCTACCGCACCTTGGGACGCCACGCCCGGGCCAGTCTCTAGGAGCTGGCCCTGACTTTAAGACCAGGCCCGGCAGCCGCATCTTTTATGTTTGATGAGAAGCGGAGTTTTGAAGACATCCCCCACTTCCTTGCACTAGGGTCTTCACCTCATCCTGTTCTGGAGCCACGCCTAAGGCAGGAACTGCATGCACCCCGCTTCTCCGGGTTCCCATCTCTCCCAGGCAAACAAAGTCAGTACCCTCTAGGACTTGCTTGCGGGCTGTAGTGAAACTGAAGGCTGGGTGGGCCCGGGCGGGTGCCTAAGGCCCCACCCAGCGGTTTTAGGGAAAAGGTCCCTGGGAAGTCCCAGGTCATTGGAGACCCGGAGGCTGACTCGGCTGGGCTATGGAGAGGTCCACCGGCTTCTCAGTTCTCTGAGCGGTTTTCTGGATTAGCAAGATTTCAAAGTAATTTGCGTGCTCCCTACAGCAGCACCTATACTAAAATTGGAACGATACAGGTTAGCATGGTCATGGCCCCCGTGTAAGGATGACATGCAATGCATTCAGTTCCGTATTTTTAGCCAACGCAGACTGGCCCAAGTATATCTAAGAGCGGCTCACTCTCAAGCACGATTAGGAGGTCTCTGCCTCCCAAGGGACTCCCTCCTTTGCTGTATGCCAGCCATTCTCAGGACCTCCATCTGGAACTCTCAAGCCACTAGGCAGGTCTGTAACCCGCCCCGGAGCCCCTCTAAGCCTTAGACCAAGTGAAAATAAAGCTTTTTGAAACAGCTAAATAAATAAATAAATAAATAAATAAAAAAGGTAACTTGTTCACAGAAACATTGTAGCCATTTCTGACTCCCCTGTCTAGAGTCCAAGCTCATAACTTCACCTGGAGGCCTCGCTCCCTTTCTATTAAGGAGGTAATCTGCTTGAAGACTCGTGTAGACAATCACTCAATATCGGTCAATTTATATACCAGGTTGTTAGGAGTAGGGGTGGGGGTGGGGAAGGGCCTATAGATGTGTAATTGAGCAAATATTTAACCGGGCTTCTGCCAGGGACTTTGCCAGGTGTTGTGTGTGTGGGGGTGGGGTGGGGTGGGGAGGGTGTGAATGCCCCTGCTCACTGGCACTCGGGAGAGCCGAGACAAACCAGTGACTAGTGTGAAGGGGAGATGTTAGGAACTCCCAGAAAGGTACTGTGAGGCATAGGACTACCCTGGGAAAGCCTGCCGGCCTCCTGAAGAGACCTGTGACCTGGGGAAATTTGAAGGCATTAGGGTGGAGTGGTAGACTAAGATACAAAGACAGCTTGTGCTGTGTCCCAAACCAGCCACAGACAAAGGACTCAAGGAATTCCTAGGCTCAGGGGGCCACTGCTGTCCAGGGCAAGCAGGGAAACCACCATGAGGAAGGAAGACATTTCAGGCTTGGCAAACCGAGGCAGACACGTGGTGAAGGAAAGTGGGGAGTCATTTAGTGGATAATTGGGGAGTAGTTAAAAGCATCGAGGGATTGCTGAGTGTGGTTTGAGAGGCAGTGTGCTTGCTGTGTGGGTGACAGCCCAGAGCTTTGCTCCTGCACTCAGCTGGTCCTCCGCTGCAGAGGTGGGCAGAGCCAGCTTCCCCTCAAACTAGCATTAGCAACTTGTGTTGGGAAGCTGAGAGTCAGGGACTCACAGCGGGGCTGCTGGTCTGAAGGGCAGGAGAAAAGGGGAGAGGAAAGAAAGGCCAGGGTTCTTGTTTTTTTGTTTTTGTTTTTGTTTTTTTTTCCGAGACAGGGTTTCTCTGTGTAGCCCTGGCTGTCCTGGAACTCACTTTGTAGACCAGGCTGGCCTCGAACTCAGAAATCCGCCTGCCTCTGCCTCCCAAGTACTGGGATTAAAGGCGTGCGCCACCACGCCCGTCCTGTTTTCTTGTTTTTTTATTTTATTATTTTTTAAATTTTTTTGAGCTTTTTAAACCAAAGGGTTTGGAGATGAGGCAACTTCTCTCCTGTGGAAGGAAGGGTGCGTGCTAATCACAGCCTGCCTTTTGCCTGGTTTTGCTCTAGACAAAAAACAAAACAAGGATCTCTTAGCCCTTTAAAGGAAGAGAAGCCCACTAGGAAATGCAGCTTTGTCCCTAGCCTGGTAGGGGATTGCTAGAAAAGGGGTTGGCTGGAGTTTCCCTCACTTCCTCTTCTCACTAATCCTTCAATAAAGTACTTAAGACAGCCCCTACCAGCTTGACATCTTTATTTCAAAAGGAGAGGAGGGGTTTAGCTGTTGTTTTCCTTCTCTTGGAGGGGGAGAAAACTAAAGCCAGGAGGAAAAAAAAAAAGAACCCCCCCAAAATACCCTTGCCTTGACAGCTTCCTCTAAGCATCCTGTTCCAGAAATATTTAGAATAACAAAATCTGTGTGTTCTCTTCATTAAACAAATGTCCTAATTTACTGAGCATAAAACAGCATCTCTGCCGCAAGGGCAGGAAGTACATTTTCCTTTTGTGTCGCCCTACAGAATCAGGGCTTCTCAGCTTTAACCCCTGGTGCTCTGAGCCCCTGCCTAGGTCAGGTCCTGTGGTGACTGCAGAACAGTGCACCCTGGCTGCCTAGGCAACGGCTCAGAGTTCCTTTTTCTTGTTTTTTTTTTTTTTTTTCTAATAAACTCTTAATAAAGAAGCAGATAAAGACGGAGTCTAATTTCAGGGGATTGGCTCCCTTCCAGCATGTGGGCCCTTGGGACACAACTCAGACTTGGTGGCAAGGGCCTTTAATCCACCGAGTTGGCTCCAGAATCCCGTTTTTAAAGTTGGGAAGAGTGGGTCAGGGAAGGAGCGGAAACTGTGGTGCTGGGCAGAGTTGAAATCTTAATTCCCCCACCAGCTTTGTGACATTACATACACACTTTATATAACTCCCTGGGCCTCAGTTTTCTCATCTGGAATATGGGAATCAGTGGGGCCTACTCTGCAGAGCTGGATGCCAGACCCAGAGGAGTAGTCAGTGCAAGAGGCCGGATACACAGCGGCTGTCTACACTTTTCTTATCATTGGAAACACAGATTTCTACCAGTCTTGCCTTCCTAGGTGACTGTGAGAGGGTGGAAGGTAGACTCCTTTTCCTAACTCGGTGTTTTTCCCACCTCTAAAAAGGGGTGCACACACCATGTGGTGGCATGGTTGGCTGAGGGGGCCAACATGGTGAAGACACAGTGGCCGTAAAAGTCCTCTCTGCTGATGATTTCGGGTGCACTTGCTTATAGATGTGGGCAGAAAGACCTGCTGAGAGGTGCTGGCCTAGGCAGAAGTTGCTCTTACTGGCTGTGGTTTCTGTTTTCTCCCTAAAACATGGTTCCCCGTGTTCTGGATGACAGGCAAGGGTAGTGTGGGAGAACAGCTTGTGAATGCTGGTAGAAGGTAGGTTTGATTGTGTTAGTGAGGACCATATCCCCAGGAAGAAGTAGAAGCTCCTGTGCCTGTTGGCCCACCAGGGTGCCTGGGAAACTCTACAGTTGAGGGACTTCCTCCCAAATTCCTTTGCTCCCTCACTTGAGTTCTTTATGGGTAGGCTATATATAGCACACCTTTTTTGTTGTAGAGTGTGTGAGTGTGATGAGGCCAGGTACCAGAGGAGGCCAGAGAGGTGAAGGATTTCCCCCTTCAGCTGGCATTACAGGCAGTTGTGAGCCACATGATTCGGGTCCTGAGAACTGAACTCTAGCCCTCTGCCCAAATCAGTGCACTCTCTTAGCCATCATGCCGCCTCTCCAGTTCTGGCACACCTCTTTTTCGAAGGTAATTTGACAGCGCCAGTTGAAGCATAGTCCCTTCTTCTAGGAATTCACCCCACAGATAAAGTTGACTGTGCAGAAGGAAATGCCTAAGGATAGTCACTGTGGCATTGTCAGAGAAGAAGGCAGGAAGCGAGCTCACTGTCCATTAGAAAGGTCACTGTAATCGTGGCCATGGCACAGCTGTAGAGCGGAAATCCTTGCAGCCCTTACAAGACAGGCTAATCTCTATGTTCTCACAGGGCATGCTCTCCAGGGGACGAAGGAGCACAGATAGTCCGAGGTACTCTGTTCCCATCCGTGGAACACCTTTTGCTTCTCTGCTCATTTGTTGAGACAGGGCCTCACTGTATGGGGTCAGGTTCCCCTCTTGACTATCCAGCCCTGACCTGGGATTGCAGGCCTGTGTCATCACAACTAACTGGCTTAGGTGGAAAGGGCTTACAAATGGGCGGACTTGCTCTTCTGGCTTAGAACACTTTGGGTCCTGTTTTCCTCAGCCTGCCTCAATCTCACTAGAGTGACAGATACACTGTTCTGATAATGACCCCAGCACCCACTCTAGCCTGGGGAAAATGAGGGCTGATTACTTTTTTTTTTTTTGCTATGAGAAAAAGAAGCTTGCATGGATTTTGTTGTTGTTGTTAAGGTATCAATTATGTACCCTTGGCTAGCCAGGATCTCACTCTGTAGACCAGGCTGCTCTGGAATTCATAAGAGATCCACCTGCCTCTGCCCTTTGAGTGCTGCGAAGGATTAAAGGTGTGTCCCCTTCTTTTTCAACCTGGGGTTAGCATTGCAGAATACACTCCTTTCCGCTGTCTCAGTGATTGCTCGGACATCTGGTCTGTGGTCAGTAATGCATTAGCAGTGGAAAAGCTTAAGATTTTGAGACCATATGATCAAAGAGGATCGTGGTGACGTGGGCTTGGGGGGACCCTGACCTTGGTCTTCAGGGAGGGCCACTGTCAGCCTTGGACAGTGTGGCTACAGGAGGGGCTGCCAGCTCTGCTTATTGTACAATGGAATCCTTTTTCCAGTGCAGCCTGAGCAAGCACCTCCCAGAGTTCTGAGCAGGACCTGCTCCCCTGCCAGACAGTATGGGAAGTAAGAGTGGTGTGAGTCACCCTGGAGCCCGGACCATGAGCCAGGCTCTAAAGTAGGCCTGCCACCACATGGGCAGGTGCTTGAAGGCTGATGCCTCTGGGGACACGGGATCTGATGTGAGTCTCTTTAAAAAGGACCAGAAGTAGTCAGGGTCCCTCTCTGACCAGTTCCCTAAGCCTGAGGTGATTCAGCACTGGCCTGGTGGCTGGAGAAGGAGGCTCCTGGCTGACCTCTCTAGCTGTCTTCAATCTGGTTGCAAAGCTAAGGAGCTTCTCTGGAAGGAAGTTGCTGGTGAGTGGTGAGGCTTCCTGCAGGACAGGTTGGGCTGCAGCCTATCTGCTGCCTGGAGGGGCAGTGGCTGATCTTTTCCATCCCCCAAGTTACTTCCTTGCAGCCTCGCTGATCCTGAGGTCCTTATGTGGTGCTTTGTAGAGGAAAAAGGGGGGCTCCCAGGGAGGCATCTATGGTCCCCATGGACTAGATGTTTGTCTCCAAAATGTTTATGTGTTGAGATAGCCATAGACAACTTCCTTTCTTGTATAAGGTTGTCATGGACCAAGAGGACATTTGTTATTTGGGAATTTGACCCGTAGATTTTCTAAAGTTTTCTTTCTCCCTGCAGTGCTGGGAATCAAGCAATCCCAAGGCCTAGATAGATGCTAGGCAACTTCTTTGCCAGTGTGCTTTCCCCAGAACTATTCTCCATCCTCTGACTATTGACTGTAATTGTAAATGGTGTCTGACTATTGACTGTAATTGTAAATGGTGTCCTGATTAAAAGAGAGAACATTAGCATCATTGCTGGGTATGGTGGAGCATATATCTTTAATCCCAGCACTCAGAAAGCAGAGGCTGGCAAATCTCTGTGAGTTCAAGGCCAGCCTGGTCTACATAGAAAGACTCTGTCTTTGAAAAAAGAAGCCAAACCAAATCAAAAAGCCCCCTTCTGTTGAGTTTGCTTACAGTTGGAGCGTGTCAGAGCCCAAGGGGTCTTGGGTGTAGCGTTGAAAGGAATGTGCTTTTCTTCCCATGTTGATGAGTACTTCCCAGGATGCATGCTGAGGATCGCTCTTGGCTTCACTCGGAGTCAGGACAGAGTGCCTTTGACTGACACATCTTTCCTGGCTTCCGTGGGTGTCCTTTAGCCTGCCCTCAAAAACCTTCTTCCTTCCTCCTAAAACATCTTCTCCTCTGAGGCAGTAAGTTAAAGAATGGGGGAGGAGTGGGGTTTGTCTGAACTTCTTTCAGTTGGGTGGGGCCCTTGGGCAAAAAAGTTTCCCAAAGCTAAAAAAATAAAAAAGAAAAAGAAAGAAATTAGTATCTCTTCTGGGGGCAGTGCCAAGTAGAAGGGCGGGCCATTTAGAAGGCCACTCTGGCACAGGTCTTCCAGCCAGTCTGAATTTCTAGTAACTTTGGCTCAGAGTCTCAGGATCGGTAACCTTTTTGGATTTTCAATACCGACATGGTGGAAGAAGCACATCAAGGCTTCCTGGCTTCAGGCAGGCGGCACCGCTTACTGCTTGCTGCCTACCTCAGTTCCCCATAGGCGGCATGGAGGTGCCAGCTCTGAAGTGGGGCAGCCTTCATCTTTGCCCCACTGCCTTCCCCCCATACATTGTTGTCAGCATCATTTCTCCTCACATGGTAGGAAATGCATGTTCAGGTTTTAAAGGTTTTAATGTATTCCACAAAGCTGTTCCTCGGGTGCCAAGGTGTGGTAGCTAAGTGACAGTGGGGCAGGACTCTAGGCTTGATGTTGAGACTTCTGAGGCCAGCCCCTTGTGTATCCTTCCCCTTGGACGACACAGCTCAGCTTGTTACTCTGGTCTGAACTGGTTAAGCATTAAGAAAAAAGGGTTTACAAGGCAGCAGGGGCACCTTTATGTAGAATGTGTTTCCTGTGTTTTATGTGAAGTCACTGGGCTGGAGAAGGCAGCTTCCTGTGTGATAAACATGAAGACGGAGACAGTGGAACACTTTGGAGGACTTAACCTAATTAGGCCAGAAACAGGGCATCTTAGAGCTCACTGGACTGTGAGGCTGGGAGAGTTAAAGGCTGGTGATTCCTGTCCTTTGTGGTCCCTGCCTTCGCTTAGGGCTGGACACAGCGTCAGCACCAGTGCTGCTTAACAGAATGAGGTCTCCATCACGCCTGTCTGAGGGTTTCTGTTGCTGCTAAAGCACCGTGACCTAAAGCAACTTGGGGTTGAAAGTTGTTTTTTTAAAATTAGACTAGTATCCGTAGTCCTTCACGAAGGGAAGGCAGAAATCTGGAGGCAGGAACTGAAGCAGAGGCCGTGGAGGAACGCTGCCCACTACAGCCTCGCTCCTCATGGCTTGCTCAGCTTGCTCTTATACAGCCCCAGCCCACTTGCCCACAGGTGGCACCACTCCCTGTGAGCTGGCTTCTCCCATGTCTACCATTAATCAATGAAATGCCCCACAGGCTTGCCCTCCGGCCAGTCTGGGTTGGTGACCATTTTCTCAGACTGACATAAAACCAGCCAGCACAGGAGGACATGGCTAGAACAGGGTAGCAGCCTAAGGCTCTGGGTGACTGCGTCGAGTCGAGTCCTAGCTTGGCTAGAGACAACGGTTAGATTTTATTGAGCACCTATGTGCAGCAGGCCATGTGCCCCCAGGAACTCATTCATTTTGCTGATGAGGTTGCCTTATAGAGATTCAGACTGGGGTGTGGTGTGTGTGTGTGTGTGTGTGTGTGTGTGTGTGTGTGTGTGTGTGTAAGGGTGAGTCTGCTTCTGCTCCTGTGGCCTTTCAGACAGCCTTCATTGTAGGTACACATAGCCTCACTTGCAAAGAGGGTGGATGCTGCTGGCCGCTCACTGAGGCCTCCTGTGTCCATGGTGTTTATTACAGCTACTTTTTCTCATGAGTGCGGATGGGGCGGGGCAGGTGAGAGGACCATGGCTGCCAGCATGAATTCAAGCCCAGGATGACTTTGCAGCTGTGGGACCCAGTGGTCCCTGCTTTCTTAACAGGTGGGCTCTTGCCTATGTATTGTGTACTATTCATTCCTTTGTCCATCTGTCCTCCTGTCCAGCCCTAGTTACTGAGTAACCACACCAGATAACATGGATTTCCCAGGCACAAAGATGGACCCCACGGCCAGGTGCTGGGAAAAGAGAGCTTCAGGAAGTGTGGTTTCTGTGTGTAGGAGCTGATACTTTCTAGCTCATACAGGAGAGCAGGCCTTAGGGGATGGGGGGTCTGAGAAGGCTGCCTAGAGGAGGTGGCACTTGAGCTGACTGCAGAGTCTGAGCACAGGGCACGACGTGCCCAGGGAGCAGGGCTGGGACCTTGCTCAGGCATTTCACTTTGTTTAGGAGTGATTCAGATTGGCAAAGGTTCTGTGACTCACACTGACTGGTGAAAGGTTTCCCCTCTCATAGGCCCTAGCCTTTTCAGAGCCTAAGGTAGCCTGTGGAGACCTGCTCTCCTTGAACCCTTTTCTGGTAAGTAGAGTGCTCTGTTCCACTCCCAGGTCGTTAACTTCTGCCTGGGTGCTGGCCAAGCTGCCAGTGTCCTCTGGTTGGGAGGTCAGACATTATGTTATTCCCAGGCGAGGACTTGAGGTGAGACATTTCACGGAGAATGTGAAACACCATTGCCACTGAAAACCTGAAAACAGTGTCCTATTAAAGTTCCGAAGGGAGACTAGGAGCCTCTTTGCAGCACAAACATAACGACAAAGCTGGCAAGAAGCACCACACCATTGAAATTTCTGGGTTTCCTGCACATATAAGTACCCATTCATGTGTGTGTATACAAACACACATGCATACGCATGCACACACCTTCATGCATTTCACCAGATCCCAGGCAGAATGATACTGTGTACACTGAGTTCTCAGGCAGTGCTGCAATCTGAAGTTTCCTGTGTTGCGACATTCTTCATACTGGGTATTTAATGACCATGTTATGGTCCACTGAGGGGAGGAACTATTATTTACATTGTTAGAAAATACTGTGAGCTTTATTGTCTCTTAAAATGTATTCACTCAGTGAGTGAGCATCTATTGTAGGTCTTGTCCAGAGATGGTTGCACATCAAGGTGCAGGGTCTGAGATCACTGGGCTGCTCCTTGTGCTCAGGTCTAGTCCTAGGAACATGGTCACTGCCTTCTGGTGTTGTGGCTTGAGACATGGGGGTTTGCAGAGGAGATGGGACTCTTGGGTGCCCAGTCCGGTTCATAGAAAGCTGGTAAAACCACTTTGTCATTCACAAGCTGTCAGGAAGCTCAGGAGCTGGAGCCAAGAGCTGGGAGATCTTTCCAGGCTCTGTGTAGGAAGGTCTTCCACCTGCTACCTTCCAATTCTACCTGTCTCCTATCTCCTGTGTATACCGAAGACGTGGGTCAGGAAACCCATCTGGAAGAGGTGAGAGACCAAAAGTCTCCAAGGGGCTTTGTTCACTGGGTGGTCATTGTTGAGGATGCTACTGAGCAGGAAGGTGACTGCTGAGGGTAGGGAGAAAGGGGGAGGAAGGAAGAGGGTCCCTGCTAATGAGGGTGGGGAGGTCTGGAAACATCTAGACACCTTGCCAGGGGCCCAGGACTCCGCTGAGGCCTTGCTGAGATGTTGTAAGAATTGTAGCAATAAGTTGCAACAGTTTGCCTTTGTTGTAAAAAAGGAAGTTTCAGAATCCTTGTTGCAGCTTTTGAACTGATCCTAATCTGTAGTGTGGAAGTCTCTGCAGGTACCTGGGTACCAGGATGGTGGGTCGCCACCTTCATCAGAGAGGGCAGCCTTGTGCTTTGCTCTCTCTGCCCCCTCCCCTCAGTTCCTACTCCATCTATCTAGTTGAAGGTTTTCTGAAATGTTTGGTCTTCTTAGAGAGCAGGAGAGGTAACTTGTTGCTTGGGAAGGAGCCAGAAGCTTGTTGCCACCTGCCTCACTGGGGCATGAAGTGGGCTGGGTGGCCCCAGAAATGCTGATGGGGCTCAGGCATTGCAGGCTTTGCATACCTTCCTGGGTTTCTCTCCACCAGGCTGGCTGTATTTCCATCAGCCCCAGACTTGTTGGGTTTGAAGTTTGTCATGGATCTCAGTCCCCTGTTCCCCCCAGGTTACCCAAAGCAACACACAATCTAAGGTTCAGTCTAGCTTTTTCTTCACACATGGGTTGAAGTTGGTACTGGAAAAGAGTAACTAGGGGAGTCCAGCAGCAGCCTGGGGATTACAATGTTCCTAGTTAAGACAGGCCCTCCGTGGCCCTTTTAAAAAGAGATTAGTTTATATGTATTGCCTGTGTGTGTACCCAGCGAGCCCAGAAGAGGGCTTTGGATTCCTGGATGTGGAATTATGGAAGGTTATGTGTCACTGTGTGGGTGCTGGAAACTCAATCTGGAGCCTCTGCATGGGCAGGAGGTGCTCTTGACAGATCTGCCCATCTCTCCTATCCTCGTGACCCCCCCCTTTGTATCTTTATTCACTTCCTGTTTACACTGCTTTTCCAGCCCCCCCCTTTGTATCTTTATTCACTTCCTGTTTACACTGTGCTTGGTAATTGTAGGCCGAAGATTATCTCTTGAGTTCATACTATTTTACATTTTTTCCCAGCTGTCCTTTTCAGGTCTGGGCGGTACCTTTCAGGAGCTGCTGCCTTTTTTTTTGAGATGGGGCTTCACAGCCTTGTAAGCCCTGGCAAACCTGGAATTCCTTAAGTAGATCAATCAGGGTGGCCTTGAATTCGCAGAGATCCACGCTTCTGTCTACCAGTGCTGGGATCATAGTCTGCTTTGATGCCCATTTTTGTCATTTGTAAACAGGATCCTCTAGGGGTTAACGTGTGGGTCGTAGCCCTTTGATAAGTGACCCACCCTTTCACAGGTTGCATATCAGATATCCTGCATGTCAGATAGTTATATTATGATCCATAACAATAAGAACGTTACAGTTATGATGTAGTAAAAATAATTTTTATGTTTGGGGGCTACCACAACATGAGGAACTGTATTAAAGGGTCACAGGTTTAGGAAGGCTGAGAACCGCTGGGACTGGGTCGGTATGTCTTAGCTGGGAATAAGAGGAACTCAATGAAGTCTAGACTAGACTACATATTGACACTTTGTCTCAAACCAAACTATGAACTATGTCCTTGTACCACTCAAACCTGCCTCCTGGTTTGCTGCTCTGTAGGATGGAGTGCCCTCAGCTCAGTCCATGGACTGCTGTCCAAGCAGCCCTCATCCTAATCCTGCCTCAGAGTCCCCTTCCACTTCAGATGGTCAGGCTGGCCTTTTGAGAGCCCAGGTTGTTCACCCCAGTGGTGAGGAGAGCCTCTCTCCAGATGAGCATCGGCAAAGCATAGAAGAGTGGTTCAGAACAGTAAACGCTCCATCCTGCGGTTGGCCGGTGCTGAGGGGCTACTCTCAAAGCTTCTACGCCAAGTACTTAGCCTGGCTGAGGAGCCACTCCCACCTCTCCTGGAAGTGCTGCCTCCATTCTGACCTTGCCTCACCACCAGGACCCTTGTGAAGTTCATTGCCCATGCCAGACTGGGAACACACCATGTTTCTACCTGACTGGTCAGACACACAGGTTTCATTCTAACCCCCTCTCGGCCTCGGTTGGGTGGTTGTATTTCCTTGGCTTCAGGATCCTAACTACCATGAAGTATGTGTCTAGTATCTACGTGAATAGGGAGGGGCTCTGGCTTCTGACCCCATCCTTGTCTCTCACTTTGACCTTGGGTAAGTTTTGGGACCCTGTGTCAGGTTTTTTCCCACTAAGCTGTAGACTGGGATAAAAAGCAATACCTCAGGGGTTTGCTGCTCAGTGAAGCCTTATCGATTCTTTTGTATCTTATTTACATATGCTTTGCCCAGCACAGTGGCAAGTTAAAACAAACAAACACAAATCTATTTTAGGTGCTGGAGAGGTGACTCAGTTGGTAAAGTATTTGGTAAAGAATTGAGTTAGGATCCTGAGTAATTGCATCAAAAAAAAAAAAAAAAAAAAAAAAAAAGTCAGATCTACTGGTATCTGCCTGTAATTCTAGCCAGGGGAGGCAGGGACAGAAACATTCCTGGTGCCTACTTAGGGAACTACATGTTCGGTGACAAATTTCTGTTAAAAATGGGGGCTACAACTATTTACATGGGTGCTAACAACTGTCTTTACCAGAGCCCTCTTCTGAATTCTGTGGGTACTGTACACAAGTGGTGCAGTCATGCCTGCCAGCAAACACACACACACACACACACACACACACACACACACACACACACACAGGAGAGCAGTGGAGGCGGATAACCCACTGCTGACATCTGACCTCTGCACATGGAGGAATACACACACACACCACACACATGCAGAAAGCTATTTTGTTTTTTGTTTTTTGTTTTTTTTTGGTTTTTCGAGACAGGGTTTCTCTGTGTAGCTCTGGCTGTCCTGGGACTCACTTTGTAGACCAGGCTGGCCTCGAACTCAGAAATCCGCCTGCCTCTGCCTCCCGAGTGCTGGGATTAAAGGCGTGCGCCACCACGCCCGGCGAAAGATATTTTGTATGTTACTTTTTCACTATGACTATATGAAGCAGTCCCATCAGGTTAGTGTGGCTGGAGTCCGGTTAGTGTTCTTATTTTATGGCAGGACATGTTGAGACTCCAAGAACTTACCTAATAAACAATCCACAGGTAGACAGCAAGAGAGCTAAGACCCTCTGTTCCTGTGGCCTTCCCACCTGTTGTATGGGCAATGGTGCCCCCATGGCTTTTAGGTTCTGATGGCTTACTGACTTCTTGGTACTGGATATAACATCCTACCTCAGGTGAGTGTGGTGGGTTAGTAAGGAGTTGGTAGTTTTAGCCTGCTTTCTTCAGAGAACCCAGCCTTTTGGCTTCTCTTCTCCAGCATGGCTTCTCCTGCTAGCTACCGCGAGCACGCTGTTCTCAGCCTGCCTTCTGCCCACAGCCTGCTGCCTGCACTGTTTGCTGTCCCTGTCAGGGTGAGGAGGAGGAGGAAGTGACTGTTTAGCCAAGTGTTCAGGAGGAATGCCTCATTGTCCCACACTGTGGAGCCTGTGGCATTGTCTGCCCTATCAGTGCCCTGCTGCTCAGGGGAGTTGTTTCCTCTCCTTCCCAGGCCTGGCCACAGGTCTACAGTTCCAGGCTTCTGAGGATCTCTCCTGCTGCTGCTTACCTGTGTGTCCTGCATGTGAGGACACCGCATGATTGCAGGGGGTGGGGTGAAAAGCACCTGAAGATGCTGGAGTGGGGCGAGGACAGGGATGGGGGGTGCTCCCTCTTCCCTTGGAAAACCAGTCTTGGGCTTTAATTATCTTTAGGTTGAAATAGCAGCCCTTCCCTACAGCCCACCCCTTTTCTTCTGGCTTTCAGACAAGAATGTGAAGAATGCCGTCCTCTGTTGTGGACCTGAGTAGAGGTCTGGGTGCTGGGGCCATCTGGGTGCCTAGGCCATCTGGACGCTGGGGTAGGGCTCAAGGCTCTTCTCGCTTTTACAGGCCGCTTTGTTATGCCTAGACTGACAAGGACATTCCGGATCAGTTGTTTGTTTCCAGTCATGACAATTCCAGGCTTATTAAATTCCTGTATATTCTGTGTGGCCCCTTTGAGACTCCCAGGAGCCTTACCTCAGAGGAATCAAGTTCAAAGGGATTGGCAGGGGGAGTCTATGGTGCAGGAAATGTCAGTATCAGGCCCGAGAGTCAGTTCTGCTGCTCTAGCTATGGGGTAAGGAGACCAGAGTCACCCCTGTGCCTTTTCTTCTTCGTCTGTTGTCTGCTGTGGTCCTTACTGAAATGCTTCATGTGTCTGCTGCTGCCTTGTATCCTCAGAGGCAGGGAGCAAGAGGATTGGATGCAAGATCCTGAAGCTGAGAATGAGACTGCAGGATGCAGACACCAATAGCAAGCATGTACCAGTTGTCTCTCGTGAAACAGGATACCAAGAGAAGTTAGCTGACAGGGCTGCTGTGTGGAAGGGCGGTTGCTCCCAAGTCTGAGCAGGATGAAGTACTTTGAGGTGGGTTCAGTAAGGGAGAGTCCATGTGATTAAATAGCTCATTCACACCCCTCACCCAGACAACAGAGCCTAACTCAGGAACATCACCTTCTGCACTAATCCCAACATCATTGGGGGTACTTCTGTGCTGCTAAGTCTTTTGGCATGTTTGCATGTGTACACGTCTCTGAGTACAGATCTCTACACATGCCATTGTATGCACATCTCTGTGTGTACCCAGATCTGTATATGACTGAATAGGTCTGTGTGTACATGTCTGTACATGTTTGTGTGTGACTGAGTCTTTGTAAGTACATGTCTCTGTACACATACATGTCTATGAGTGTGTATAGGAGTATGAGTGTGTACAAGTAGGTCTTTGTGTGCACGTCTTTGTATGTCTGTACCCAGGTCTTTGGCATGTGTCTTTGTATGTGTATCTGTTCAGGTATATAGATCTCTGTGTGTACATATCTGTGTCTGTATCTAGGTCTATATTTTCTGTGTGTATGTGTGTGGGTGTGCAAGTCTGTTCAGAGGTGAGAGAAAGCTATGGGAGTTGGCCTCTCCTTATCCTATGTGGCTCCCGATGACCAAAGTCAAGAAGGTGCTAGGCTCAGTGATAGGCACTCTCCTTTGAACCATCTCACTGGCTTGTATCTGGGGCTTTATGTAGCTATTGCTACATGTGTATGGGGGTTGTGGGTATAGGGCTTGCTTCAGAGCAGGATGGCCAGGCCTGAATGTCCCCAGTGTTGTGTTTTATAAAAAAGAAAGAAAGAGCCAGGATTTGTTCATAGTAGGAGGTATGGTGAGGTGGAAAGGGGTGTCTCTGTGGGCCCAAGCTGAGATATTCTTTCCCCCTTGAGGTACCAGCCCTACGATGGTTATAGTATGGAAGAGTTTATTTAGGGCATGGGGAGGGGAGTTGAGGAGGAAGTGGGGACAGAAAGGCAGACGGGTGGAGGGGAATGCAGAGAGAAGGGACAGAGAGGGTAGAGTAGGAAAGTTAAGTGAGACAGTGAGGAGGGGGCAAGCAGCCCCTTCTAAGTGAGTCAGGCATACCTGGCTGTTGCCAGGTAACCGTGGGTGGAGCTTAGGAATGCTAACATCTTGTGCAGTGTCCCTGTTTTTTATGTACAAACTTGGCCAGCCTTGATCACTTTGGAGTCTGATTGAGGTCCAAGCAAAGAGGCAATTCTGGTGAAGGACATGGTGAGGTCATTCCTGCCAGCCAGATTCCTATTCAAGGGCAGCTGGAATTGGCCTGCCCTTAGATAAGAGTGCTATATAACCCACCCTAGGAATTGTTATTTTTTTCCCCTTTATGTGTGAAGCAAATAGGTCTGGTCTTGCTTCATGGCTCCTTCTTTGATTATCTTCCTGAAAGGTAGGAGGCTCTGGAATGCAGCCTGGCCACCTTAGAAGAGGCTGTCAGATTCTCTGAAGCTGGAATTATAGGCCATTGTCCTTATATGGGTGCTGGGAACTGAACTCTGGTCCTCTGGAAGAATAAGCAAGCATTCTTAACCCCAAGCCTGAGCCATTCTCTAGCCCTGGTTGCCGTTGTTGTTTTTAATATAAATTATTTGGAGAATTATCACTAAGGGGGGGGTAAGGTTTAAATAAGGTAAACATTTATGTATTTCATCCAGAATATATACGATATACCCCAGTCACTTAATATTCTATTCCATAGCAACCTTTCAAAATAATGTTACATTTCACCATTACCAGTTTTTGCTGAATGAAAGTCAGCTGAGACCTATGTTTTCTGTAATGATACAGAAAGAAAGACAAGGTCTTGGGATGGACTTGGTCTCTTTGCTTCCCAAGATCCAGGGCTGCAGGTATTTGCACCATGCCCTGTCTGCCTTCCTGGTTCTTAAAGAATGCTCCTGAAGACCTGTGAGCTTCCCAAGCCCCTTGTTTAAGGCTGAGGGGCCAGGATTGCACCTAGGCTTGGTCAAGGCTGGCAAGAGCATGCCAGGGGACTATGGTGAACTACACATGTCCCCTAAGCACCAGGTTTTTGTTTGCTGTTGCCGTCTTCTGGTTCTGGCCTGCCAGAGCTCGGAGCTCCCTTTGGCTCTGGACCCGGGAGTTCTCCTTGGCCTAATTGAAGGTGTGGCTTGGTCCAGCAGGTGGCTTGACCAGTGTTTGGCTCCTCTGCCTAGTGAAGTTTCAGTCAGCTGAGGGGTTTCAGACTGTCAGCTCAGGCTTAGGGGACATCTTGAAATTATTTTTTTTTTATGTTTTTTGTTTTGTTTTGTTTTGTTTTGTTTTTTCGAGACAGGGTTTCTCTGTGTAGCCCTGGCTGTCCTGGAACTCACTCTGTAGACCAGGCTGGCCTCGAACTCAGAAATCCGCCTGCCTCTGCCTCTGGGATTAAAGGCATGCACCACCACGCCGGGCTTGAAATTATTTTTTAGTGGGTGGTACTGGTGTTTCCAGAAATGAAAGTAAGTTCATCCCAGTGAAAAAAATATAAGCACACAGCACCCTGCAAGCATTTCGTGAAGCTGGCTGGTGTTTGTCAAAAAATGTTTGGAAATGTCTGTCCGTCCGTCCGTCCGTCCGTCCGTCCGTCCGTCCGTCCGTGTGTGTGTGTGTGTGTGTGTGTGTGTGTGTCTGTGTCTGTCTGTCTGTGTCCAGTCTGTGTGTCTGTCCTCCTGTGGCTTGAGATGAAAAATAAAAGCTAGAGCTCCTTGAATGAGGTGCTCTGGGGTTGGGGTGGGGGCTCTCACAGCTCTGACCCTGTGCAGTTCCTTCCTGGTGGATCAGGTCTGAGCTGGTCTTATCCTGGAGACCAGTCTGGAAGCCAGCCCTTTGAAGGCCAAATTCTGACTAGACATCTTGACAACATTTTGGGAAAGAACAGCTTTCTTGGAAGAGTTGGGTTAGGCAGGGTGTGACTTCAAGCCCCCCGAAGTATGCAGCACCAATGACTGACTCATAGTGAGTTCAGCCATGACAGAGACTCATTACAGAGCAGGAGACACTGTAGGGGGAGGGGCTGCTTGTCTGGGGCCACCAAACCCTGCCCCCAAGACCTGGTATCCTCCACAGTGGTTCTAGAGTTAGGCTAGATCTTCCTTACCTCTCTGCTTCTCCAGTCACCATGGAGGGCGGGGGGATGGGGGGGTGGGGGGAAGGGATGGGGGGGTGGATTGCCTGAGGCCCAGAGTCTCCTGGGAGTTGAGTTGTCATCTTGCTGAGTCTGATTTCTCCTGAGACTTCCTATGTCCTCCTCCTTCCAGGGGTGGTGTTCATGGTCAGAGTTCACTCCGGTAGTTGCAGGATCAGTTAAGGGAGACTGTTGGGACTGTCACTTGTGTTTTAGAAACAAGGATTAGTGTCTGTCGCACAGATGCCCAGAAGGTGGAGGGGCTATGGTGACAGTGATCCTCTGTGGTCCCAGAGGTCTGGACCTGTGCTTGCACACGTAGTCACACTGACCTCTGGGCAGTGAGGTGTGGCAGATAGTGTGGCTGCATGCGCGTGCTAGGCAGACCTCAGGGCTAGAAACATGCCAGCTCTGAGTTCAGTGAGAGTCTCAAAAAATAAGGTGGAGAGTGCTAGAGGAAGACTGGATGCTGACCTGCCATAGACACTGTCCCCTCCCTCAGCCCATACTTACACACAGAGGGAGAGAGGTAGGTGTTCTATTGGACCAGCATTCAGGAGAGGAAGATTAGACCCTTCCTTCTTCCTCCTTGTGGTCTGATAAGGTCGGGCATTAGCCAACACCCACCTGTGTTGGGCAGCCAACATAGAAGAATGAGGTTATTTGGGGAAGTGGCTCTATAATTCAGCTTAAAAAATAATTTTTTAGGGGCTGGAGATTTGGCTTTGGTAATTTGTGTAAGGCTCTGGGTTAGAAATTTCAGCACCACCCTCAAATAAAGCTAAAAGAAATTAAAAAAAAAATTATTTAACTGTCAGAGAAAATATGTTGCTGAAGACCTGGTGGGTTTGAGATACAGTGACCTTCAAAAACCATCTAGTTAGTTATTTACTTATTCATAGATAGGACCTTGCCATGGCACTTGCCAAGGAGACCCAGGTAGCCTCAAATTCACAGATCTGCCTGCCTCTGCCTTCTGAAGGGTGGGTGTTGAAGGCCTGAGTCTGAGCTACCACCAGGCCCAGGACTTGTTTCTGGCCCTGGGTTTCACTGCTCAGCAGTGTGACGTGGACTCAGACAGGCATTCTGCATTTTCCCAGAGATAGTGCCATATAATTAAAGTTTTCAAGTATGGTTATTTTTCTGCGTTGGTTTTCAGCAAACCATGTTCATATGCTTGAGGGGAGAAAAACCCTCTCTCAGCAGAACCAAAGGGAAGGAAGGAAGGAACCTCACTGTTTGTAGGGCTCCAAGTTACCCTCGTGCATGTGTGGGCAGCAGCCAGCAAACTGGGAGAAGCTGTCTGTGAGAGCACACCACTGGGGTACACAGCTCTGCCCGGAGACAGCAACCCAGAAGTGGTCTGCCAACCTATCAAACCCGAGAGGCAGGGAGGCGACAAGCAGGAGGGGCGAGGGGAGAGACCGGCTGCCCCAATCTGGTTGGGGAATCTCTTCCTGGAATAGCTTGCTTCCCTGCAGCTCCTGAAGTCTGAGTGAAAGCTCATTACATGCAGGTGAGGCTCCAGTGTGAGCTCACTGTGCAAATATTGAAGCAATTAAAATTTAAGCCAGAGGCCAGTGTAAATGACTTATCTGCAGCCCCAGCCCCGCCTGCTACCTGTCTGGCCTTAGCTCTGGGCCAAGACTGCCTAACCTGTTGTTGAAGGCCCCGCCCCCACCTCCCTCCCTTTCCCTTCTTCTGCTCTTTCCTTATCTCCCTTCCTCCTTCCCTTTGTCCTGGAGACTTGAGTGCCAAGGTCCTAGGTGCTAGGACCCCAGGAGACATACTTAAGTGTTTTGAACAGTGCAGTTCCTTCCCACAGCATTGACTTGGGGACCCTGGATTGTAAAGCTGGACAGAGGAAACAGTTCTGTACCATGGAAAATAAGCCGAGTAGCAGAGATTCTGGGACAGGACTGAGTTGGGCCATGGTCGGGGAGGACAGGGATAATTTATACCACAGCATTAGGAATGAGTGGGTTGCTGGGTGAGGGCCATGCCTAGGGCTTAGAAGACTCAGTCAGCAGGAAACAGGAGGGGGTATACTGCTGGTCTGGGGGATAATGTGAGGATGACAGTGATGGGTTGGGCTCCAGAGGCCTGTATGGGCAGTTTGCCCTCAGAGTGGACCTATGCACTGTTGGGAGTGGCTGGCTCATACCACTTTCTTCCCAGACTGACTTATTCATTCATTTAGAAATGGTTTGTGTGGAGGAGACTCATGTCTGTCCTGGAGTTCTTGTGCCATGTGCTACATACATAGGGTCCCTGACACACTGCAAACAATCTATATAGAGCCCTGGGGCTGGCTACTTGTCATCTGGGTGGCTGTGACAGTAGGACTCCTGGGAGTTGGGGTGGGGGTCAGAAGGTAAAATCTGGCAGCTTTTGTCTTGTTCTTCTAGTTTTAATCCCTACCCTGTCTGCCTGGTTCCCCTTGAACTCCCATGCCTTCCTAAACTGGAAACTGGATCCCCTGAGTCCTCTACCCTGTCTACACTAGGAACTGGATCCTCTGAGTCCCCTACTTTGTCTACACTGGGAGCTGATTCCCGAGTCTCCTACTTTGTGTACACTGGGAACTGGATCCCCTGAGTCCTCTACCCTATCGACACTAGGAACTATGAGTCCTTACAGTCTACACTGGGAACTGGATTCCCTGAGTCACCTACTTTGTCTACACTGGGAGCTGATTCCCGAGTCTTCTATTTTTCTGCCCTGGGAACTGAAACCCCTCTGAGTCCCCTTCTCTGACTGCCCTGGTCCAGTACTTTCCAACTGCCAGCTTCCCGTATGTGGCTACCCACCCCCTCAGTGAAGTATGTAGGGTGACCTCTAAAATACAGAGCTGATGATGTCATTTCCCCCTCCCTCACTGTCCCTAGAATAAAGTCCACATTCTTAAATGGCTGATAAGATCCACTTAGGCAGGCATTGGTGATGCCTACAGCCCCTTGTAAATTCACCCCACGTTTACTGCCTAGGATGGAATCTACACATAAAATTCTCATGCCTCAATTTTTTTTTAATTGGCAAAATAAAACCTGTTTGTATTTACCGTGTACATTATTTTAAAATATGTGCTGGCGTCCTTTGCTGGGCAGAGGGCATTGTGAAAATGACCACAGGCCACATGCCAGGCAGGCTTTGGGCTGAATTCCTCTGGGCCTTCTTTCTCTGTTTTCCTTATCTGCCAAGTATCAGCTTGGGCCCGGGTTGGAAAACTGCTAATACAAACAGGTCCTAGCTTCTTCTGTAAGCAAACAACATTCCTGAGGGGCACGTGCGTGCGTGTGTGCGCGCGTGTGTGCATGTGTGCGCGTGTGCATGTGCGTGTGTGTGTGTGTGTGTGTGTGTGTGTGTGTGTGTCTCCTAGTTCTCTGGCAGCTTCTATCTCCTCCCCTCTCAACCTGAGGCTACTGAGAAGCTGGCCTTGAGGCAGTGGCCCCTTTGTGGACCCTCCCTGTGAATAGCTACTGTCCTAGGTGTCTGTGCCAATGCTCCTTGTGTGCTTTGAGCTTAACAGCAGCCCCAGTAGACATCTTGCAAGTGTGAAAGCTGAGGCGCAGGGTTAGGTAACAAACAGGTGGCCAGTGCCAGGCCAGGCGCAGGTCCAGCTTTCCTGGCACAGTTTGTGCGCACATCCTGTCAGCGTTTCCCAGATCAACTTGGAGCAGTCTTTTTTCCCCCACAGGATCTTCAAGAGAGCCAAGCCTAATCGGATGAACGCAGGCAGGCTTCCTTTGGCCTGCATCAGAGCTCCGCAGGAGGCTGTGGTACTGTATGCTTCCTCTGAGGGGGAGCAGAACCTGCAGAGTCACAGGGACCCTTCCTAGGGAGGATGGGGAGTCATTTGTGGAGCAGGACAAAGTAGAAATGTGAAACATTAAAAGTCTCTGTGGGAGTGTGAAGTGTTACTTAGCTTTCAGGTCATAAGAGTTGTGAACAGATGACAGAAGATTGTGGCATTCGAGCCCTGGTCTTTTTGGCCCCCAAACTATACCCATTCTATGTGTGTGGTGCACTCAAAGCATTTGTCTTGGGACTGGAACAAATGCCCCCATTGATTCTCCTAGTTCTAAGACTTGGCTCTAAGCTGATGGCTGAGATTGATGGCTGCAGCCCTTGTTTGGCAGGTGAAGACTCAGCCCTTTGCAGATCCTTCTGGTACCCAAAGGTGCAGCACAGGCCCTGCCAGTCAGCATCCTTTCTGGTAAATTGGTCCGGTAGGCCCAACTTTGTCTCAGTATGTTGGGGTGCCAGAAAGTTCTAGAAAACAGTTTAGTCCCATGCAAAGCCTTTGGGGATGATTAAAATTATCTGCGCCCCATTTTTTCTTCGTAGATCAAGGCCTCAATTATGCTTTCCCTTTTTGTTTTGAGTGTTTGCCAGTCAGTCCATGAATGATGTAGTTTTCCTGGAGATGAGCTGACATTGCCCCTTACTCCTTGACTCAGTAGATCTCCCTCCTCTCTTCTGGACTCTAGGCAAGTGCATTCCAGAGTTCTCTGCCAGCCAGACTCCTGGGTCAGACACCTCAGAGCCAGGGAGGATTTTCCAGCTGTGGACCTACTGTTGAGGTGCAGTTGGCCTTTGACTCTCCTGTCTTCTCTGACTTCTGGGGGCATTTTTGGGTATTGCACCAGGGACAGGGTGTTTATTAGCATCTAGTTGGCAGAGGCCAGGGGTGCTAATTTAAATATGCATAGGTCAACCCTGCCAAGCATGATTTAGCTCTACAGAATACTAGAAAAATCCTGCCCTACCCAAGCATACCATTTGTGTATCACTGCTGTGATCACTGCTGTTAGCCCTGCCCCCAGCCTGAGCCACCCTTCCCCTTTTGCATCAGCAGTGAGAATTCTTTCTGCCCAGCTCCAAGGACCTCAGAGCTTTGGTGATTGCCTCTGAGCTCCCACGGAGTCCTTGTTTCTGCTGCCTGCACTGAGCCTGTTGGCTGGTGGCATGGCTTTCCCTCCTCAGTGAGTGTTCCATGGTATGTGTGCTTTAAGGAGCATATGTGGAACTAAACAACCTGTGCATAGGGAAAGCAGCATGCAGTGGGGTCCGGGCCGAGGCACAGCAAGCACTCCCCTCTCAGCCGTCAAATCTGTCCAATGGACACCTGCTGCATTTGGGTCTTGGGGACACTGACCAAAAATGTAAGAAAATTGCTTTCTTTCTGTCTCCTGTTTGCCCTCCTTTGTCCATATTGACACCTCAGAGCTGTGTGTGTGCAGTCTGTCCTGTGTCTCTGCACTGTAAAATCTGGGGACTTTTGCACCTTTGTGGTGTCTTTTTTTTTTTTTTTTTTAAAGTTTTTTTTTTTTTTTTTTTAAAGATTTATTTATTTATTATATGTACGTACACTGTAGCTGTCTTCAGACACTCCAGAAGAGGGAGTCAGATCTTGTTACAGATGGTTGTGAGCCACCATGTGGTTGCTGGGATTTGAACTCTGCACCTTTGGAAGAGCAGTCGGGTGCTCTTACCCGCTGAGCCATCTCACCAGCCCCTGTGGTGTCTTTTTATGTATAGATTTTCAAATATTTATTTGTTGTGAATAAATGAGGAAGTGAAGCTCCTGGCTTTGAAGATTGTTACAGCAGTTACTTTTAGAGGACCGGTGTCATTAGTGGTGGGATTCGGGCTTGATAATTTCATTGACCTCAGGGAGACTACTATCTACCAATAAAGACATCTAATTGTGAATCTGAAGGGACCATGATCCAGCACTTCTCCATCATTCTGTGTCTGAGCATTTGGGGGACATCAATGTTCCAACCATAACACAGAATCTGAGTTGAGGGTGCCAGGGTCAGGACTGGAATCTCAGCCTTCAGCATTGGTGACTGCTGGGCCCGACTGCACTTAACACATTACTGTGGCTCTGGCAGTTCTATTTTCTTTTCTTTCTTTTTTTTTTTTTTTTTTGGTTTTTCGAGACAGGGTTTCTCTGTATAGCTCTGGCTGTCCTGGAACTCACTTGGTAGACCAGGCTGGCCTCGAACTCAGAAATCCGCCTGCCTCTGCCTCCCGAGTGCTGGGATTAAAGGCCTGCGCCACCAGGCCTGGCTGGCAGTTCTATTTTCAATCCGAATATCTGTGCAAGCCAGGGCAGGGTGCCAGGCCCACAGCTTTGAGGAGGCATCCTCATGTCTGCCTCACCTGGGGCTTCTCCATTTGTTTCCTTCTCATGGTCCTGTGACTTTGGGGGACAGTGGAAGTGACACCAAGCTCCGAGGTCCCGTAGGCCTAAGTTAACCTGTACTTTGAGGCTTGTTGGGGTCTCCTCTCTCTCTCTGTGGTAAAGTGAATGTGATGGATGGTATATTCCTTATGAGGTGGTGCCAGGTGGGGTGGGAGTCAGGCACACACAGGCAAGCATGAGAGCAGAGGCTTTAGGTGAGCGTGACAGGGTGAGGGGTGCCAGCCTGGGAAATCTTCCTGGTTGTCTAGGAATGGAAAAGCTCACGGCATAGTCTCCAGCATAATTCTTGACTGGGCCAGCAGTTTGTTTTCTGAATAAACACACAGATAAGTGAGGAGAGAAGCAGGAAGGGCGGGGGAGACAACCTAGAGGATGCTTGGGGCGGGTGGGAAGGTGAGAGTGAGGGGATTGCATTCTGGGTTGAAAGAAGAGGTTTTTGGTCAACCTCTTTGCTTTCAGTTTCATCATTTCCTGAGAGTCCTAATTTAGCTTCTGGTGTGTCCTGCTCGATTATGGCCTAAAAAGGCAACAGCTTGGGTTTCTGGAGTTGGATGGGTACCCGCAGGAAGCTGTTGGGGAAGGGCGGCCCAACCCAACTGGTCTTCAGTGGGCCAGAGCTGCTGTGTCCCTTAACTCCTCAAGTGCTGCTTGCCAGCCACAGGAGCGTCCCTGTGAGTGCCAGGTCAGGCAGTGTTGGCACAGTCACGTTCTGGCACACACATACTCCCTCCCTAACGGCAGCAGCCTTCTTAGAAGATGATTAGACTGCACAGACGTGTTCCTACAAGTCTCCACTGTACTGAGCCTCACTGCAAGGAGACCTACTGCTAATGGGGGAAACTAAACCCAGCAAAGTGTACTGAAAAACTGTTTTAGGGCTAGCCCGGTGGTAGACTGCTTGTGTAGCATGCACAAAGCCCTGGTTCAATTCAATTCCTGGAATTGAAAATAACAACAAAAGCTAAAAACCAAACTAAATCCAAACCCCTCCCCCAACCCCCAAGTATGTCACTTCAAGCCAAACCAAACCGCTTGGGAATACTATGCAGTCACTGAATGAGCCACAAAGAAGTGTTCTGGGTTTGTTTTGGTTCACCCGAGGCAACAACCCCCGAGGAATCCAGCCTCTGCCTCTGGACTTCAGTCATTACCTCCCTGAGCATGGGGGTGCCATAAGCCAGGACCTTTGAGCCTCTGCACAAGCTCCTGGCTCCCAGAGAACTGTGCTTACAGATGGGTGTTATCATGCGTACCTGTCCATTTGCGATTCTATAAGGAGTATTAGCTTCTAATGGTTATTCTGCAGATGAGCATTGAGAAGAACAAGTCATGGGTGCTCACGTCCTCCAGACCCACCAGCCATGGTATACCCCAGAGCCTGGCTTCTGTTTTTATTTCTGCCATTGTGCATTTGTAATGAGTTGCCATTTTGGCTATTAAAATACTGTTTTTGGCAGTGTACTGCCTTCCCAGTGGACTGCGACCGAGTCTGTCATTGTTGAGCCTCTGACACTCGTCCCTCCCCGGGGTAGTTTTGTTTATAGAATTGCTGATGTGTTCACCATGGGACGATGCACTTATTTATTAGTTTCTAACCAAATCTCACTTTCTCTCAGACGTGTAGGGTAAGAAAATCCTGGCAATTGCTCCATCTGATTGTGTAGAATTTCACCGTGATGTGGCTCATGTTCTATCGTTGTTCCTCTCTTAGGTCCTGGCTGTAAGTCACCATGGCTCAGCAGGCTGCAGACAAGTACCTCTATGTGGATAAAAACTTCATCAATAACCCGCTGGCCCAAGCCGACTGGGCTGCCAAGAAGTTGGTGTGGGTGCCTTCCAGCAAGAATGGCTTTGAACCAGCTAGCCTCAAGGAGGAGGTGGGAGAAGAGGCCATTGTGGAGCTGGTGGAGAATGGGAAGAAGGTGAAGGTGAACAAGGACGACATCCAGAAGATGAACCCACCCAAGTTCTCCAAGGTGGAGGACATGGCAGAGCTCACGTGCCTCAACGAAGCTTCGGTGCTGCACAACCTCAAGGAGCGATATTACTCAGGGCTCATCTACGTAAGTGACCTGGGAATGGGTGGAGTCTCTTTACCCCTAGGTGCTGGCGCTCCCACTCTCTGGGTGAGAGGAGGGCTTTGAGGAGTGCCTGGTGACATGTTCACTGCTGCTGCATCTGCACATCCCAGAGGAATGCTCCGACATTACCCTCTGTTCCCTGCATGCAGGAAGAGCAAGCTCCCACCTGCTAGCCTCTGACCTCAGATCTTTGTGAGACATGTGGGTTCAGGCCAACATAGTAAATTCCTTCTAAGTGGAGGATGCTGTCTTCTGGCTCCCTTAGTCTTCTGTACCACTTGGTCAGACCCTGTAGCCACCAGTTTGGTTCAGTCTCTATTTGGTACCTCTGCTAAGTTTTCCTTGTGGAACCCCGGTGGTAAAGCCTCCTTCCTAAGGCTGCATGTAGGACCTGACATGAAATCAGCTCTAACAAAGACATGTCATTAGTGTCCTGAGAGCAGTGGTGTGCAAAGGCCCCAAGTATACCAAAGACCAGAGTGTCTTTCTTTCGTTGGGACTTTGATTTTCAGGTGGACACTTTTGTCACCATGTGGGTGGTGTTGACAACATTTCCCAGCCCCTTGTAGGCAACGTGATCTCAGGGTTCTTTTTAGTGCCCACCCCAGATTTATCTTTTTCTTTTTTTCCATTAAGGTCTTTGAAAACAGAACATTGTTTTATTATTGATCAGTGAAATCATCCAGATGAACCCGAAGCTGCATCCGCTGCCCTCTTGGGCTTAGATATTTCTCCATCCCAAACTTCATGCCTGAATCTGCCATAGACATTTTTTAGGAGCCTCATTTGCTGACCCGGGATGGTTTTTGTCTGTCAGCCTTCGCACTCCAGTTATATTTTTCCCTTGTATTTGGCAGGGCCATACCTGCCACAGTGGGCTCGGAAGGGGGTGGGCCTTAGAGCCACAGCAAGGGCTCACCCATGCATCTTCTGTGACATGTTACCTTGCTTCTGCCAAGATCAAAGATTTCCTCTTTTTAGCTTAGGTGTTTAGGAAGAAATAAGTGGTGATGGTTGTTCTTAAAATAGCTCTTTGTTTGAATATGTTGCTGTAGCCACCTTGGTCTTGCTCTCAAGGCTGAGTAACACAGTTCAGAACCCAAGGGAATGAGGTACCTCAGGGTTTCTATAGTCCTCTTATCTGACAGCCAGGAAGCCCAAGTCTCAGTGCACCAGGCTTGCTGTTGATCTTGGGGAGGAGCAGACTCATGTGCTGAGGGGGCGCTGAGAGCTCCCACGGGACCAGCACTGAGTTTTCTCTGAGATGCCGGGGTGATTTCACATTTCCACAACGTGCTTCCTCCCCCGCTGATTGCTTCTATCACATGTGCCAAAACCCTCAACCCAGAAGTCCCAGGTGGGCCAGATTATAACAAGAGCGGTTATCCACTGACTTGTACCTAGACCTGGGGTTCAGGTGAGAATGTGTATAAAGCAAATCCAAAACTCCTGCCCCTCAGAAGCATCAAACATGAAATTCAAGTTAAGGGCCTGTGGAAAAATGAAGGAAGAAAGCCTGTGTCTGCCTAGATAACAGGATCCCATTCCCCTTGTCTGGGAGTGGGGTGCTCTTAGCAAGCTTTGTTGCTGATGTCACGTCCACTCTGCTGTGCTGCTCACCCCCTTACTGATCATGTCACACGGAGCCTCTGTAAAGCTTCCAGGTAGCTCCTGGCTTGCACCAGATCTGGGCTCTGGCTGCCACTGTTTAAGTGAAGGTCCTCTCCTTGGTGTCTCCATTTAACTGAGCCCTTGTTGGGAAACAGACTGGCCGCTTGCACTTGCCTCTAGCTAGCTGCTCTCCTTCCCACGTGGGCCATGTTAGCTGTCAAAGGGCATTCAGTGTTAAGCAGTACCCCTTGTGAGTGACAGTGCAGGGCTTCCTTCTGTAGGTGGATGTTGTGCATGGAAGCCAGGCATTGCTCCCCCCACCCCCCAGCTCTGGTTGTAGGCATTAGCTCTGGGCTTGGTTCCTTTGTCAGGCAGGTCTCTCTCAGCAGATGCAGAACTGTGGGGCGATCAAAGCCTTTGTGGCTGGCTGGGCTGGGCTGCAGCCCCGCTCACAGCCTATATATGTGCATCAGGGTTCCACACTGTGACTCCAGGAATACTCATGCCCCATTTGCCCAGCTTTGTGGGCGGCATGGCCAATTCTGTACCACAGCTGCTCTGCCTTTTCCTTTGGGGGGAGGTGAGGCTTGGGACAGGGGGCGACAGGGCACAAAGAGCCTCTGTGGCCCGTGAATGGAGCAGCTTCCTGGTGTGGCTGAGTGGGAGCAGGGCCACTTGCTCAGTGCCTGTGTCTCTATGAGCATTTAGTGTGTTCCTTCCTCCCACCTGAGCTGGGCACCCCCTTGTCAGGGCTCAGCTGGCTGGCGTTACTGACTGGGGAGTGTGTGTGTGTGTGTGTGTGTGTGTGTGTGTGTGTGTGTGTGCCCGGAGAGTCCTTTAGAGCCCTCTGCAGTATCTATCCAGAAGAATGGTCCTAATGACCCTCTGTCCCCTTCTGTGTTTTTGCCGGCTGTTTCAAGCATCTGGCTCTGTGGCACACCCCACATGAGGGACCACGCGTCCTTGGCTTTTTTATTGGGCTGGAGTTCCTACAGTGCGGGTTTTCTCCCAAGGCTGAGAACAAAGTCCAAGTGTTGGAGATCCTGGCATGACTTCATTATTCTTTGAACTTGTATCTTGTTCCCACCTGATGCCATACTACATGGGATACCACAAGATGACCTTGCTCCTGTCTTTTGGTAGCATCTATACCCTTGTCACATTGAGCTTTTTTGCTTTAACCTTCCTGGTCCCTTGAGAATAGAGTAATTGGAGGGAGAACACACAGCTGAAGCCCCCTGTCCCATTCTATAACTTCTTGGGAAGGGAGGCTGCAGCTCCACCTGCAGACAAACCTCTGTTAGCATCCAGGTTACCTACTCTCTCTCCCTAGTGGAAAGCAGTCGACATGTGACTGGGTGGTGGCTCCTGAGCATTGACCCTAGCCTGGCTTTTCTTGGCAGTTCCAAGGAGAAAGTTTTTGGTCAAGTGCTGGGGAAGAGCCCCGTCTTTATGCCGGGCTTTTATGCAAGCCCCTGGGTTTAGGCTTGCTTGCAGCTTGCCAGAGAAAGCACAGGGAGGTGGAAGGAGCTAGACGCACACCATGGTCAGCTTCCCAGCCTGGCTGCCCTGGATCAGGGATAAACTGTCCAGTGAAGATGTAGGAAGCACGGGGGCCTCAATCCCCAGGCTTCCCTCCGGGTTGGGATCCACTTTCCCCGGAAGATCGTGCTGGGAATGCTGTTGCTCCTTATAAACAGCCCTGCCCCCTAAACTGTCCCTGGGTGCCCCTGGCAGGGACAGTTCTCATGGTGCTTAGGAGTCTGCCATCTGTGTGTTTGGAAGGAGCAGGAATTATTAGAATTGATCACACGGCATTGTGGGCTTAGAAACATGGAGGAAAGAGCTGTGCAAGGTGACTGACTGTAGGAAGGAGCCCTGGACAGCAGCTCTCCTGAGCCAACAGTGTGCTCCTACCCCTCGCTTTGCAGTAAGTTGCCTACTTCAGCCTGTGCTCTTTCTACAGATTGGGAACTGGAGGCAGAAGGGTAAGGGATCCTCCCTTCCCAGTACCCTGGGAGCACCCTGGGAGCACCCTGGGATTTGAACCGTGGCTATCTGACTCAGGTGATCCTTTTAAAGGTCAAAGCAGACTGGAAAACTTGGGGATGTTGTAGGTGTCTGGCATTAAGGGTATTGGCAGTTATGAGTTTCTGCCTCCGGAGAAGGACCTAAAAGTGGCCTTTATGTTTTTGAAAGATTTGTGCAGGAATGCAGGGCATGAGCTGTTTTTTAGCCACCAAGGATTTACTTGATTTAGTAGGATGGTGAGTGTTTCCAGTGTTAGAGGGTGTGTGTGTGTGTGAATGTAAATAACATGTTTCTTTGCAGTTTTCTGGGACACAGTTGAAACCTTTATCTCTCTGCATCTCTCACAATGAGAGACACATCTTATTGTCCTAAGATCTGAGTTTTTGTTTGTCTTTTGTTTTTCGAGACAGGGTTTCCCCTTGTAGCCCTGCCTGTCCTAGAACTTGCTTTGTAGAACCAAGCTGGCCTCAACTCAGAGATTGACCTGGCTCTGCCTGCCAAGTGTTGGGATTAAAGGTGTGCGATCCCGTGACTGGCTGGAATCTGAGTTGTAACTGGGCTTCTGTCTGCTTTGGTATGGACCTTGTCTGATGCTTACTTATCAACATACGAGGCTGGCAGCCACCCGTGTTGAGAATGCTGTCCCTGTTGCTTCCCCCCCCCCCCAAAAAAAAAAAAAAAAAAAAAAAAAAGCTTCATCGGGAGCAGGGACACCAGGGAGCGCTTTCATCCTAGGCTGAGGTGTGGCTTTGGAAACAGTTGGACACTCAGCCATGCAATTTGAATGCTGTCCTTGAGAATCAGACTTGCTAAAACGTTCCTTTCCGTTGCTTTCTTTAGACCTATTCAGGCCTGTTCTGTGTGGTCATCAATCCTTATAAGAACCTGCCCATCTACTCGGAGGAGATCGTGGAGATGTACAAGGGCAAGAAGAGGCACGAGATGCCACCCCACATCTATGCCATCACAGACACTGCCTACCGGAGCATGATGCAGGGTGAGCACTTTGGGGCCGGGAGTCCTTGCCTGGTCCCACCTGGGCTTCCGTCCTTCCCTGTGGTGTCAGTCAGTCACTTGCAGGAGCTGATTCCCATTGCGCTCATGTCTGGTGATGGGTGGGACAGCATCCAAGAGCCGGGCCATGGCTATAGAACAGACATGTTTATGGACACTTAGAGACCACACTTCGTTTTCCTACTTTTCTATCCTTCTGAGAGTTGCCCACATCAGTTTTCAGGTCTGTTCTACGTCCTCCTATGGGTTCCTCGTTCTCTCTGTGTTTTCCCTTCTGTGCTCTCCCTTCCGCGCTCCTGTGTACAGTTGGTGATGTGCAAGTGTGCTTTCCCTCTTTAGAGAACAGATGTGAGGTCTCCGCTGGTGGCTGCACCCCTCCTTGTTCTCTGTCCTATCACAGTGGAGTGCTTCAGGCGGATGTTTGCTCACTAATTCCCTCTCCTCCAGGCCACGCCCTAGGCCACTTCCTGACTAGACTGACTGACAGGTCACCCATTTTCTTTGTACGTCTGTGTTCCTACCTTCTTCCACCCTCTCTCTGTTCTCTTGGGCTCCTCCCTGGTCTGCTTGGCTGTCTCCATGGTTCTCTGTTCTGCCTGTGGGTGATTTTTCGTAGGCTCATCCTCAGCCCCAGCCTTTCCTTCAGTGAGTGGTTTCTGCTGCCAGTGCCTATGTAATCCTAGGTCAGACCCGACTCGCAGCAACCTGGTTGTCTCATTTTGATAGTGGTTTCTTGTGTTCTTTGTTCTTTAAGCTCTATAGTCCATCTGGGCAGTGGTGGTTATGCCCTTGTATTATCTTTACCTGGTTTAGTGGTTTAAAATGGCAGTGTGCACCCTTCACTCTGCCCACAGTGCTGTGTAGAAGTTATTTCTCGGTCATTAATTAGGCAGCATGCGCAAGATCAGAATTCCTGTGGAAGTCAGCCCTTTGGTTTGAAAGTAGGATGCCTGTTTGAAAGTGCTAATGAGAACAGTCTGGCGGGAGAACATTCTGTGAGATTCCAGAGGAGTCTGAGTCTCTGTCTCTAGAGGTTATGAGTCACTTTCCCTTGGCTCTCGCCAGGCTGCATGCGAGAAGTGCGTTTGGGGTCTTCCTGAGTAGGTGCTCTCATTCTCCACGTAATGTAAGCTGCTCTCTCCTGCCTGTCATGGGAGAGCTGGGAGAGCAATGGGGAGGCTATCGCAGCCAGTCACTGGGGCTGTACTTTTACACTCTCACCCTTTCCCAAGAGAGTTACCAATTTCATTTCTTTATGAGAAGAAAGTTGGAGAAGGATTTCTGAAAGTCACATAGATTGGAACTGGTTAAGAGAAAGAGATTTAAAAAAAAAAAAGGTGTCTCCTTCCTTCCCAGCCTTGTGAGGGAAGGAGCTGGCTAGGACCACGAGGGCAAGAGCAGGTGGAGGAAACGGTTGACGCGTGGGGACCTTGGAGCCCTGTGCAGTGACCGGGGCTGCAGTCTCACCTGCAGCCTGAGACGCTCCCACCTTGCTCTCTGTTTTGCTTTGGGCTTGCTGGAACTCTTTGGCCTCTATGTGGACCCAATAAGCACATTCTAGGCTGTTGAACAGTTCCTTGTACACAGTGGGCCCACAACGCCTTTAGCAATAGGTATCTTGTTCTTGGGATGTAAAGGAAGTTAGTCACAGGGCCTGCCTGTGTCTTGGTGGGTCATTAGTAGAGAGTGACAAAAGGGACCCTGGATTCTTCCTCTAAGACAGGCATTGTACTCTGTTTTGGGGTGAAACCTTAGGTGTGTACAGCTGTTACTCTGTTTTGGGGTGAAACCTTAGGGCTTGCTGCCCACCCAGTGGGAGACGGGGTAAGGTTTGCTTTGTCTTTTGCATCTCAGAAGGTATAGCCAGATGGTTCCTCTTCTGTCTCTCCTCCCCCAAGAACTAGACAAAAATTTCCTTCCTGAGTTGGCTGTGGCTTATGACATACTAGCATTCATTTTACCAAATAGGGTGCTTGGTGGTGACTTTGTCTGGGGACTTTTATGAGACAGACTTTTTGAGCCCTCCCAGGGCCCTTGTCTCTGAAGCCTTGGGTGCTGGGCTTTGCCTGTTTGGTCTTGGTCACTGCCTTGTGGGTCCTTCAGTTTCATCCTGCTTTGGATGGCAGGGTGTAAGGTACTTTTATTTGTCAGACCCGACACTTGGGATACTGTAGGATGCATGTAGGATCCTGGCCTCTTTCATTCTCCCTAGTTGTAACCACAAAAAAAAAAAAAAATCCCTAGCCACTTCCGTTAGATGTTCCCTGATGGACAAAATTGTCCCCAGTTGAAAAATCCTTAGACTAAGCTTTATAGGTTGTCTGAACCCTGTACTGTCAAGGGTTTGAGACAGAATCTTAAAGACTGCTAGGATAGATTAGTGTTGTCTGCCAGGGACACCGGATAGGGCATTGAAGGGTATGGTGTCTGGCTTAGGCCACACAAACAGGTGATAAGAAATGTGGGGATACCGAAAGGGCCAGTCTATTACGCTGTTCCTGGAGGCCCCGGCAGTCCAGATGGACAGAGAAGACGCTTGCCGACATGTCTGGGGCATAGCAAGGCAAGCTGCTGCTACCCGCTGCCAGGGCAGTGGCAACAGGTGTCAGGTATCTCGGGGTTCAAGGAAGCTGTGGCTGCTGAGGCTGGCATGGCAGTGAAGTCACGGTGGAGGTAGAGCCCACAGGAACCTTGGCCGGGCTGTGTTAATAAGTGGTTCTGCTGTGGCCCAGACGTGCCTGCACAGTTTTGTTTGTTGTTTTAATCTCCAGCCTTGGGTTTAATTAGAGTTGTGTTTGCATACTTACCACTCTGGCTCTGCCTCTCCATTTGTTTCATTTTTGCAGCCTTGGCTATTAGGAGGCATGTCAGCCTCAGGAACCAGGTGAGAGCTTGTGTTGCTGCCCCCGGCATATAAGGTGCAGGCACATCCCAGGGTGGGCACGGGGGCCGTGTGTGGAAATCAGGCAGCGGCACCCTGGTGTGTGGACTGTGGGAGGGGAGCTTTTGGCTTTCTCTGGGGTCCTGGTTGGTAAGAGTGAGTATTGGTCTGGTCAGTGAGAGAATTTGGCTTGAGCTCAGCTATTCTCCCAATGCAGGTAAAGAAGCTGTGCTTCTTGTTAGCTCTGAGCCAGGTCTGGCTCACTTTCGGGGATACTGGCATTTCCTTGAGCTCACTGGGTTTGTAGGGCGGGCAGCAGAGTTGGCTTGCATTGCAAGCCTGCCCTTTGCACTGTGCTAGCCAGCCTTCTCTCCATCCCATCTTTGCTTCTCTGGAAGCTGCCCTGGAAGTGGTTGGTCACTGAATGACCACTTTCCTCTGGGTGGTTGACTGACCTTGCTGGGTAAGCAGTGACAGCAAGCTTGGTGTGTGCCCTTCCCATCTAAGCATGGTCCCTGGCTCACAGGTGAAGGGATGGGCTCAAGTGTGATAGCTGATTGTCATCTATTGGAACTGGGGGTTGGGGGTGTCTCTTGATTTGTTCTGAACAAGGAGGTCATGGCCACCGTTGCCCTCTTTTCTGGCTAGTCCTTGAAGGAATTCTTGGTAGTCTAGCAGTTAGGTGGGGGCACGTGCACACGAGAGAGAAAGACCTCCCTTCACCTCTCATCTGTTCATCTGGTTCCAGGTCCTGAGGAAAAGCCCCGACTCATCAGAGGCTGGGAGAGTATTTTAGGTTCTGAGTGGCAGCCTTGGAACTGGAGCAGTAGGAAGCCACAGATGTGATGACTCCACTTAAGCAGGAATGTGCTGGCCAGGAGGGCTGAGCCCTGCCAGCCTTCTCACAAAGGCCCCACTGTCTGCTGCGAAGTGTGGAGCCAGCCCTGTGCCTGATCGTGTGCCTCAGGAGACAGTGTGGCTTTCCTGAGGAGGGCCATGCTCAGTGTCTGTATGACACAGGGCTAGCCTCATGCCTCCTGTGTAGGCTAGAGTTTCAGGATTGACTGTAGGGCAGTGCAGGCCTGTGTGCCAGGCACCCGAGGAAGGGGCAGTAGAGGACTGAATACACAGCTTCCATGGACCTTTTCAATGCCAGGGGCCTCAGCCCTGCAGCAGTGAGGCCTTGGGCTGATAGTAGCCTTTGTGTTCTTCTAGGAGAGCATCATTTGCTCCAGGCCTCTCTTCCTCCCCATTGCTGGTGGGCCAGTAGAGGCACTGAGCTAACTCACAAGCCTCCCACCGACTTCTCCCACCCACTCTGGAGCTAGGAGCCTGCTCATGGCTGCCCACTGGATGGCAGGTCTGCTGCTGGAGTGAGCTGCTGTATAATCTTACCTGTTCTCTTAGTCTCACATCTCGGCTCTGCTCTCTAAAGACAAGCGGTGATATATAGGTCCTTTTTGTTGGCTTCTTTTCTTTTATTGTGCTGGAGATTGAACCCGGTAGATTACTTTCAAATTGAGTAATCTGCTGACCCATATCCCTAGCTCAATAGATTCTTCTTCATAACTCAGCTTTATGGTTTTCACCAAAACTCAACAACCCCCACCCTAACTCATGCTTCGACCTGGGCCAGCAAAGCTACTTTGAGAGTAACTGGAAAGCTGACCTCATGATTTCGTGAGTGCACCCTTATCCCTGCAGCAGAGGTAAAGATAAGAAATCCATCTGTAGGGGCCAGAGGGCCAGGGTTTGAGTCCCTTACATCCGCTTGGTGGCTCACAAATGTCTGTAACTCCAGTTCTAGAGGGTCCAGTGCCGTCATTGGCTTTGGAGGGCACCAGGCACATAGACATACATATACGCAAAACTCATCTTTTAAAAATCCACTGTAAAATCCAGTGGGCAGACCATTGCTGTACCAGTGCGTGTCCTGCCCTCCCAGGTTCTGGCAGAAACTGTGGTGGGGCTATGGCCCAGTCAGTATACTAGGGCCAGAGAGCCGCTTTCCTTTCCCTCTCGGCTTTCAGGAGTAAAGCTATCAGATGAACAAAAATAATCCCCTGAAGTCAAAGTGAGCAGCCTGAACATAAAGTTCCTGCAGTCTTGACCTGGCTGCCAGCTCGGGGGAGACTCCCAAGGACCGAAGATGGTTTGGCATTCAGATAGTAGAGCTTGGGGGGAGGGGAGAGGGGCTCACAGTCTGTTCATAGTCTTGTCTGTATACCTTCAGCTGGTCCAGAAATACAGTAGGGGGTCCAAACTGAAAGGTGAGGGTGTGCCACTGTGTTCCTGTGGCCTGCTCTTCTTGGCAGCCTCCAGCATACCTCTTAGTAGGCTGGCAAGGTTGCTGGAGGCCCCAGAATTTTCAAGGCGGCGCCCCTAGCCTTATGCCCCTAACTGATGCTTCTGAGCTTACTGCGTGGGTTGGGACAGCAGAGTTGTGTGCATTTGCCATGGGTAGTGGGCACTCATGTGGTTTTGGATTTCTAGGCCAGAAGCCTGTTGGAGCTGCCTGTGCCAGGTAGGCTGCCATCAAGAAGGTTTTGTCTCGGCCTTGCTGGCAGAGAAGTGGAAAGAGCCCGATTTTCCCGGTGCATCTGTCCCAGAGAGAGCTTGTTTAGGGCTTTGCTCACTTCAGCACAGTGAAGGCCATCTCTACAGCTTCGTTCTAATCCCCCAGGCAGGGAGGGCGGCCTGAGGAGCGCAGGCCTGGGCCCAAGTCTGTCCGTCTAGCAGGCATTGCTGCTCAGTGAGCTACCTGTGTATCCAGGACCATGCCCTGTGTTTTTCTTCCTTCCTTCCTTTTTTTTTTTTTTTTTAAGATTTATTTCATGTATATGAGAACACTGTAGCTGTCTTCAGTCACACCAGAAGAGGACATCAAGTCCCCATTACAGATGGTTGTAAGCCACCATGTGGTTGCTGCGAATTGAACTTAGGACCTTTGGAAGAACAGTCAGTGCTCTTAACCGCTGAGTCATCTCTCCAGCCCCCAAGGGGCTTCCTTCCTCAAGGGCTGTGTGTTGGAGTCTGCTAGAAGACCTCTGTTCAGCCTGTCTACAACCTCAGCTAATCAGTAGGAAGTGGTATTTCACACCCCCTCTTCTCTCCTTTCTGTCTGCTTCCCAAGCCTGTCACCCAAGCTGTGACCAGGCTGTGGAGATGGCATCAGAGGCTCTCATCATGAGTGGCCATGGCCTCTGCATAGAGGTTGGACCCAACCTGTTGGTGCTTTTACTGGGACAAAGGCCTGAGTTCTCTCAATCATCAGGTTCCTCAGGATCTGTGGCCTTATCTCTAGGCCACACTAAGGCCTTCGCACTTCTAGCTTTGAACCGGAGCCCCACATTTCATATGCTTTGCAAAATCCTTTGTGCCGTGGCTTCCTGAGACCTAGATGGGGTTGAGAGGTGACTCTGGAGTTTCAGTGTCTGCTCAGAGTGAGCCAGTGCAGAAGTCGCATTACCCACACTGTCTTCACACAGTAAGTCACCCTCAGGTCTGATGTGCGGTTTTCTCCAGAGCACGTTCTCAGGGGGCTGCTTGTCAGGGTCCTGACGTGGGTAGGCATGTTTGCCTGCCTTGACATATCTGCTTCTCAGCTCCAGAGAACCCAGTAGACCTGGAGATGAGGTCCCTCAGGGAGGCACTCAGCCAGTTATGGCCTTGTGACAGTTCCTCCAGGGAGGCACACTCTGTTGAGCCCAGCTATGAGTCAGTTGTAGTAGCGGCCTGCACCCTTCCTCCTGTACTTCCTGTCTGGCTGATGTCACCACTGTGCTAGTAGTCTCAAGCCTCACCGCCTTTTATGGACAAGAATCAGCCATAGCTCCTCTGGCAGGAAGTGAGCCATAGTGTGTCTGCTCCCCTCCCCCAGTGTGTAGGACTCCAAATGCCTGGGATGAAACACCTGCACAGGCCTCAGGTGGCCTTCTGAGTTGGTTAGAAACCTATCCACTCAGGGTGGCCACATCAACTCTGATGTCATCCCGTGGACCCAGCCTTGGGGCTTCTGGGTTTCAAATCTAGTCAGGGGCAGCACGAACTTGACTGCTGAGTGTTTAACTTATGGAAGGAAGCCTTTTTTTTTTTTTTTTTTTTTTTTTTGCAGTTCTGGAAGGTTCTGCTAGGAGCTTGGTGATGTAGTGTGGGGGTGGCTAAGGAAAGCATTCTGAGTGGGCCTTAGGCATTTATTGCCACAGGTCTTCAGCACAGACCCTGCTCATTCCAGAGGTCAAGGGCAGGGCTAATGGCTTCCTTTCTAACTGCTCTGGGTGTATGGACCAATAGTAGTCAAACTGATCTCTGCCAGCCAATGTCCCCTACGCAGGGCTTTGTCAAGATTCTGACTGAGGGAAGGCTGTGGCTATTGAGAGTTCTAGAGACCGTGGCCGAGACTCACAGTGCTACCTCAGCCCACATCCTCTGAGATGGGGGCCTGGTGCTTCAGAGCCTGTGTGTCTGAATAAGGTTACGATAGTGGCTGTTGCCTCCCAGATCTCAGGGTAGAAGAGAGAAAAAAGGGCATTTCAGACAAACTGTTAGACCGCATAGGACCAAATATGGACTTGGGCAGAAACAAATGGCTTCAGGAGGCCTGCGTGTGTCCTCAGTCACGGAGATGACAATGTGAAGCAAGGCTATTGTTATGAGTGCCGGGTGTGTTCCTGTGTGTGTCTCCATGTCCCTACCCGAACACACAGGATGGCAGGCAGCAGAATGAACTGGTTAGGCCTACCACTTGCTGGGACTTCCTTATCTGTAAGGGATGCCCTGAGCTCTGGAGAAGATTTCAAACATAGTGCTGTGAAAAAGTCACCCGCCTTTCCTGAGTGCTGAGAGTGTCCTTTGACTACCTAGGAGGTCAGGTGTCAGACTGCAACTTCCAGAAAGTGTTGTAAGGCTCTTGCGGCTTTAGAGGCTGTGTGGGTGACTAAGTAGGTGGCTTCTCCATGCTCAGTGCTGGGCCCTTATTCAGGTGGAGGAGGAGGCCTCTTGGCAGGCCATCTGTGTGAAAGCAGTGGCTCAGCAGAGTCTGAGAAAGCAGGTTGGGATTCCTCTGAGCCTGTGTTTGGGCTGTGATGGCAGCGGAGAGGTCAGGTCAAGGAGCAGAGCTAAGGGTCCTGGGTAGGCAGAGGTCTCCCGAGTCCAGCTTGGAGCTTTAAGCTTTGGAGCGCGTGCAGGCCTCTGTGTATGTGTGTGCACACGTAAGTCTATGACATGCTGTGGATCTGTTTACACACAGGTGTCTTCTGTGTGGGTGATGCTTCATGCACTGTGTTCCTGCTTTCATGTCTGTACACTCATTCTTGTGCACCAGGGCACACACTCTGTGTGTCTGCCCACATGTCTCTGCTTTTGTGCATGTGTGTCCGTGTGGGTTGGCTACCCTGCTTCCTGTTCAGTAGTGAATAATTCTCAGACTCCTCCTCACATAAAGGAATTCCAGTCATCCAGGGCCTGGGCCTGGGCAGCCCTGGGAAACAGTTCCTTCTGAAAGGAATGGAGAATGTTTCCTTTTATGGTAGCACCAGGCCCTTTCTGCTCGTGCCTCGCCAGCACATGCAGGTACATTCTTGCCTGCTCTGGAGCGGTGACTAAACATGCCCGCCTGCAGCCACAGCTGGGGCCAACCACAGGGAGCTGCTGGGGGAGGGAGGGCCTGGGATGACAGGGATGAGTGCTTCAGCTTGGCGGGCCACACTGCTGTTGGTGAAGAAGGGGTGGAACCAGCTCTCCTCTAGCCTGGCCGGCCCCTTCTGCCATCTCACGAGGCTCCACTCCGGCTCAGTCCTTGTCTGGCAACCCTGAAGAATGCATTTTGGGGCGTGGGGGGAGGAAGGTTGGGTGCCCCCTTTTTGACTTCTGTCTGAGTAGTTCTCAGGGTGGTTTTGGTGTGAGTGGGATGATGGGGCTCCCATTCCAAGATGGTTTCCTTTTTTCTTGGTTTTTTTTTTTTTTTTTTTTGGTTTTGGCTTTGGCTTGTCACCTTTACGGTTCACCCTGGCCTCAGGTCCCAAGTGCCTGGCTTGGTGGCTATTTCTTGGGGGATTAGAATGAAGGCTGCAGCTGAGGGCAGAGGCAGCTGCTGCCTGTGTGGGGCGTAAGGCTTCCTGTTCCTGCTTCCTGCGTGAGTCCTGATAGAATAGGGATGGCTGTGTGTCCTCAGCACTGTACTGCTGAGATTGGGCCAATAGAAAGCTCACCTCCAGCTCACCTCCAGGAGGGTGGTGATCTGCCTGACCAGTCTGCCATTGGACGACTAAGTCTATGTCCCGAGACCATGCACATAGAAAGCTAGGAGTCATTCACCCTCGTCACATGGGGTCCTGAGCCCGTGAGAGAGAGCCAGGAGTGCCAGCTTGATGGCCAGCGGCCACCAGTACCCCTGACTGGTTCTCCTGCTCCCTCACCTCCTCCCTAGGCCGCTCTGTCATCGAGGTGATAGTGGCCCTACCAGTTTACTGTACTCACAGGGTCAGCACCAGGTCTGTTCTGTGTGTTATATTTATCAAAATTATCATGAAGTAGGGTGGGTACCCAGGGTATGCACCACCGTCAGGTACGGTTCTGATGTTACCAAATGGCCGGGGGCTGGGTTCAACTGCTTTAACAGTCCTGGAGCTTGACCCTCTTAGCTTAGCCTTCAGAGTGCAGGGAACTGTGGCTGTCCCTCCATGCAAAGGAGAAAATTCCTATTTCTTGTTGGATTTGTGAAGCTAGGGCGGCTTTGCAAGTTCCCGCCACTGATGCAGAGAGCAGGCTGTCCCAGGTGCCTGCCAGAAGCTGCCATTCCTCCCCGGCTCCCTCGGTCCTGTCATCACATGTGGATTCACATGTGTCCCTTTACACGTGCTGCCTCACAACACAGAGGAGTACACGGGGCTCAGAGAAGGCCGCCGTCTCTGGTCTTAGACTCTGAGAAGCAGTGGCCCACATTGGAACTGTCCCATTGCAATACTGCCATACTGCCTGCTCTGATTTCTGGCCCCTTAAACAGTATTCCTTGCTTAATTGTGGGCAGTGTTGCAGGTGCCTGCCATGGACATTTATTTTCCTGGTATTCATGGGATGGAGTGGACAGGGCAGGGGTGTGCGGCCAGAGCTGGGGACAGGCAGCTGCCTGGGGCTCTGCCATTATAGGCATCCCTTCTCTGAGGCTGTCCACAGTCAACCCAGGTTGGAGGCCTGGGAGCGTCCTTTCAGAGAAGCATTTAAGTCTTTGTTCCTTATTTTGGCAACTCTTCATGGGGATGGGAAGGGAGAGGTGTTTTCTTCCTTCCAAGGTGACCTGGTGTCCTCTTTGTTGCAGACCGGGAAGATCAGTCCATCCTGTGCACGTAAGTGTTTCAGAGAGGGAGTGTGTGAGTGTGAGTGTGAGTGTGAGTGTGTGTGTGTGTGTGTGTGTGTGTGTGTGTAGTGGTGGTGGTGGTATTTATTGCTCTGATGATTTTATTTGTGGTGCTGGGGATTGAAATCATCCCTGCTCTTATTCCTGTCAAAAGCAGGTTGATAAGTTCATTCCCAGTTCAGTCCCCTCCCCTCCCTGAGACAGGACTCAGGGCTCTGCCCGGTGGTCTCAGGGAGCTTTGTGTCAGAACCAAGGCCTTTGTCAGCCCTCCTCAAGTACTCAAGTGTGGGTGGGTGGGTGACAGCAGAAGAGCACCACAGGCTTCAGCACAGGCTTTCTCAGACCCCAGCATGCCTTCCTGCTCTTATTTGGTCTGATATGGCTACTTTCCATCTTACTAAGCAGGTGGGGAGTACATGGAACAGAAATTGTCTCCCAGGGATGTTTCAGGGGAGCACATATAAGTGCCCTTGGCTCCCAGGTCAACCACTGCCTCCCTGACGGCTAAACAGTTGGGTCTGGTGGTTGCCAAGTGACCCGGGTAGGCAGTGGATATGAGTCAACTGACTTTTGTTTAGCTCTGGTGGGCCATGGGAAGCAGACTGAGAGAAGATTCCAGAGCATCACATTCGGTCTGCTGTTCCTTTCTCTTCATGTTGGCTCCCTCATGGGTACCCACGGAAGGGCAGAGTGGTAGACAGTGCTGCTGTGTGGGGTGGATGGTGAGGATGCAGCCACATCTCAGTGAGGGCTCCTTCCCTCTGTTGGCAGTGGGGAGTCTGGAGCAGGGAAGACAGAGAACACCAAGAAAGTCATCCAGTACCTGGCACATGTGGCCTCCTCACACAAGAGCAAGAAGGACCAGGTGAGTGTCTGATGCCTTGTCGGGCCTGGGGAAGGGCGGTGAAGGAGGGAGGCCTCATCTTTAAATGATGCTCTTGGGATCAAGCAGAATCCCCCTGCTTCCCTAGGTGGCAGCTTAGGGTCTTGGGAGTGGCTGGGTAGCAGCAGGTCCGTTCCATTCTCGGCCTCCTAATTCTCCAAGTTGCTATGAAAACTGGAGCCATCCCAGGGTTTATATAGCAGAATGCTTGCCATGGCAGCTAATGGCTGCATGCAGAGCCAGCCTGAGATGTGGCTCTCAAGGTGACAGAGGCCAGAAGAAGGACTTGGGTTGACCTGCCTTCGGTCCCCGTATCCTTGTTCGGTCGTGTAAGCCTGTGCCTCTGGGTGGGCAGTCCCCTCACTGAGAAGCAGCAGCACAGTTGGAAAGCCATCTTACTTCCTTTTTCCTCTTCCCTTGGTGGATGGTGGTGGAACTCCAGTGCCCTGGCTAGGTGAGATGCACGTTTTACTGCACGTTTGCACCAGGAATGCGTGTTCTGCCATCGTGTGCCCTTGGACTCCGTACATTCTTCTGAGCAGCTTTTTCACCCCACACCTTATCACTCTCTGCAGCTAGACCTTTTCCTAGAGGCTCAGCTCACTGATTGTCTCGGGAGGAGGGCTGGGCGTGATGCACACGGCAGTTCCTGACTGGGTCAGCCTCATCACCTGGCTTTTCTCAGAGCTCCAGACCTGCCTGAATTCCAGTTGGGCCCTGTGCAGTTCTGATCTCGGCATGGTAGGATGTGCACCTGCCTTCCCAGAGCCCCACACGCTTGGTGGTGCACACCAGTCACAGATGACTGGCCCCTTGTCTCCTGGCACAAGCTGGGAGAGATGCCGGGGAGGGGGGGGGTCCCAGATTGGAGTTTCTTGGTTTCCTTGGTTGCCCTGAGAAATCTAAGTGACAGTGATGCCACCCCAAGGCCATTGGGGTGCTCTGCTGACCTCACTGGCTTCACCGTACTGGTGTCCTATGCACTGTGTTCACTAGTAAGTGGGGTGTGTCTCTGCATGCATAGCTGGGGTGCCGCCGCACGACACCCATGTACCATCTCTTGGAACCAGACCAGAAACAACTTATTACATGCCAAGCTTCTTGGGACTTTCTGAAACTTTTTCCATGGGGTGTTAGGAATTATATTTAGAAACTAATAAAGTTTCTTTTCTCTCTCCACCCCCTACTCACCTCCCTCACCCCCATTTTCCATTCTTCATAGGAGACCTGTTTTAAAAACAGCACTATGAGGTTAGAAGGTCTCTGGCTGTGGTTTTCTGTCTCTGAATTTGGAGTAAAATCTATTTCCCAGCTATTTGTTGAATGCTTGGTATGTGACTGGTTTTTAGGAGGGTGCTGTTGGAGTCTCTGCCCTGGAGGACAAGAGACAGGACCCTAGTTAGAGAGCAGTAAAAGGGCCCTGTGTGCCTCATGTCTGGGTTCCAGCTTTAGAGGGAAGGCAGGCCTATAGCGTACAAATAACTGGGGTCTGTAGGGTGATGTGGCTAGAAAGCTGTGAAGCCATCCCGTGGTGGGCGCTCTGTGCCCAGCTCCTCCTCCAGCTGGAGCGACTGCCTGCCTGCCCCTGCTGTGCAGTCACTATTGAAGGCCACGGGTCAGTGGAGTTGTCTATGATGCCTGAAGCTGTACTGTGACTTTCCATCCTTGACCTGCTTGCAATGGGAGGACAGTGTTTCTAGGAGAGAGCTCTCTTACCTGCAGTGACCGACTTAACCGTCCACACGTGCTGACCAAGCCCACCAGACGTTTTATGCGGCCGTGGCTAGGTCTGTGGATTTTCAGAGCTGAGCTTATTTAAGAGGACAGGCAGGGTGGACTTCTGGAGTAGGAGCAGCCATTCTGTCTCCCTCAGATTTTTTTTTTTTTTTTTAATGTACTAATGGAGTGCCCCCCCACCCCGCCCCCAGGAAATTTTTTCAGAAACTGGATCAGTAATTTCAAACTTAGGCTCATACACCAGCACATTTCATGCACATTTCATTCACAAAGTGTCTCCTGTGCCTAACTAGATGTCTGTAAAGCAAACTATCAGCACCCGCAGCAGGGGATGGGCTCTAACTGCTCCCACTTGGCCCAGTGATCCTTCTCTCCGTAGCAGCTGTGTGTGGGTTCAGACAGAGGCTCTGTCTGAGGAAACAGGAGTGGCCCCGCCATCCTGGCAGCCTGGCCTGTGCTTTGCTAGGAGTGTCACTGGGCAGGGAGCAGCTCCTATCCTAGGCTGGCTGTGTGGGTCACCTGTGGGCTGATCCCAGGTCTGCTTGAGGCTATGAAAGGAGGGATCCTGGCGCTTGGTGACTACTGGTTCCAACCAAGCATGCATGCAGAGCCATTGCTGAGGGCATGGATGGATATCCTTGCCCTGTGGTCATCCTTGCCCTATGGCCTGGCCTCACTGACCCTTTCCTCAGGAGTAGAGTGACCACTCCACACCTGACTGGGACATGGAAGTTTCTGCAGAAGTGGGGAGCCCTGGCTGAGGTGGCAGGATGAGGAGGCTTAACCTGGCTCATTTCTGGACTCTGGTGGACTCCAGAACCTTGCTGGTGCCCTGTAGACACATGGTCTGCAGCAGGTGCCCTGGAAGGCAGGTGCCCTGGAAGGCAGGTGTGGTGTTGCTGACCCTTGGGAGAGCCATTGCCACCACTTCCACATTACCTTTCATCGCTCTCAGTTGGCCGCTGTTTCCATAAAGCCCTGGCCACTCTCCAGCTCTGCTGATAAATGTCAACTCTGCTTGGTGGGGGTCAAGCACTTTCCCCTCCAGAGTTCTGTCACAAAGAAAGGGTCCTGGGTCCTCAGCCAGTTTCGACCATTGTTGATCGCTGCTTGCAGAATTGATGTGGTGTCCAGTGGCCAGGGCAGGGGTATCAAAGTGACTGGCAGTGGTCAGGGAGAAGACTTGAGTTTGCTGATTCGTGGCTCAGTGATCCTGAACAGACTGTCCCCCCTTCCCAACCTCAGCTCCCGAGTCTGTGAAACAGGACAGCTGTCTGCCTATGTAAGCAGCGTGGGTCCAGGGGCAAGGGTTTCTTCTGGTGCCCAACAAATAACAGGATTCCACAGATAGGATTTGTGAAAATTATTGATAAATATCTGGGGCTTCACTGATCCCTCATTTAGATATCAGGGAAGGTTTGGAGGTAGGAGCCCGTAGGACAGTTCCACTGACTCTATCTGGATGGGATAACTTGTGTTTTTGTGGACCTGATGGCTGGTCTTATATGCAAAGGGAAATTGTGGGGATTAGCTACACGGAGGGGCAGAAGGCCAGTGGGGCATAGGTGGAGACTGTCTCAGAGACAGGTTGTCTTAATCTTCCCACTCTCAACACTCTTTGCTAGAGCTGGTAGCCTCCTGATTTCCTCGCAGGGCAGGTTCTGATCAGCCTGTGTGCAAAGGCCCGGCAGGAAGGAGGAGGGCAGAGTGGCAGCTCCCAGGGCCCTCCCTGCAGGCCTCTGTTCCTGGTGTGTTGAGCTTAGCCCACACTGCTACCTGGCCTCTATGAGACTCTGGGTTCCTCCACAGGGGGAGCTGGAGCGGCAGCTGCTGCAGGCCAACCCTATCCTAGAGGCCTTCGGAAACGCCAAGACGGTGAAGAATGATAACTCCTCTCGATTCGTGAGTACCAGCTGGTGGCACCCTGCTCTCGTGAGACAAGGCAACGGGCACATAGCTTGGCACTATGGCTCCCTACTGGTGACTTGAGGTTTTGTTCATTTCTCCGGTTGGTGTTCAAGTTCCTGTCAGCATGGCCCTGCCGGCCCCGCTCCCCCCCCCCCCCCCCCCC
>NC_034606.1:42913854-42962495 GCF_900095145.1 Mus pahari | reverse complement strand
CCCCCCCCCCCCCGTTAGAATGACCACAACCTCCTTCACAGAAGATGGGAGAAGCCAGTGAGGGAGTATTGTCTGTGCCCTGTCATACCAGCAGCCAGTGGGTTCCCAGGGTCAGGTCACATGGGAGGGAGAGCTGCCCATGACAGGCAGGAGCCCACCCCAGGCTGGGCACATTGATCAATCAGCCTAGTACCTATGTTGGCTCAGTTTTTAAACTGGTCTTCCTCAACTCTGGGTACAGGAACAGGGCTCGGTGGGACGCCTTGCTCCCTCTCTCTGAGATTTATGTCCTCTGTACTTGTCTTTCCTCAGGGCAAATTCATCCGCATCAACTTTGATGTCAATGGCTACATTGTTGGTGCCAACATTGAGACTTGTATCCTTATGGCTGACTGAATCAAGAGATGGGACATTGTGGGAGGTGGCAGCTCTTATAGAAGACAGGTTGCTTCCTGATTTCAGCACCCCTCTCCTGGGCCTTATTGTGTTAGCCCTTGTGGGGCATTGGGACAAGATCAGGAATAGCTGGCTCATGGAGGAGCTGACTAGAAATGTGACCCAGGGCTCAGAGGAGAGGTCCTTCCTGGATCAGGAGGGAACTACTGGAACTTGTTAGTGGGGGGCCCTTGCGTGGTGGCCCCATGGTGGCTGCTGTTCTCTGTCTCTCTTGTACCAGCCTGTGGCGTTTGTGGGATAAAGTGTCTCCACAGTACTGTCACTCAGCCCTCAGCAGAGTCCCTTTAAGCAGACACGGCTCTCCCAGTGTGTGAGCTGCACACTTAGTTCAGCAGTCTCTGAAGTCTGGAGGCGAAGTGGTTGGCTTTGCCCTGCTTTGCTGGTCTCTGCCTTTCTTCCTTCCTGCTGACATTCAGTTCTTTTTGATGGAGATGGGAGTAAGGCCGGGGGTTGCCTTCCTCCAGCGAGTGTCGTGTCGTGTCGCTCTTTAACCTACCCAAAGATCTTCTGGAGAAATCTCGTGCTATCCGCCAAGCCAAGGAGGAGCGGACCTTCCACATCTTCTACTACCTGCTGTCTGGGGCCGGAGAACACCTGAAGAGTGAGTTGGGGCCCCGCTGGGAGGGGAAGAGAAGCAAGGCACAGGCAGTGCTTCAGCCTCAGAGCTTTGATGCTCTGAGTTACATAATTGCTAGCTGTATCTGCTGAGTCAGCAGAGAGCGGTCCTGGGGGATCACAGCAGCCTGGAGCCTATGAGTCTCACTGACCACGCCTTTCTTCTTCTCACAGCTGATCTCCTGTTGGAGCCATACAACAAATACCGCTTCCTGTCCAACGGGCACGTCACCATCCCTGGGCAGCAGGACAAGGACATGTTCCAGGAGACAATGGAGGCCATGAGGATTATGGGCATCCCAGAGGATGAGCAGATGGGTAAGGCCAGGCCTTCCTGTGGCTGAGACTAGCTGACTTGTTTCTGGACAACTTGAGGCAGATGAGAGGCCTGTAGAAAACTTCCTGTGTTAGCTTTGGGGTTGGGGGTCCCTGTGTAATGGAAGGAAGTCTTTAAAGAATAGGCCTGAGGGTATTTGCTCCTGGTGACAGCACAGGCAAGCAAAGTCATGGCTCTATGAAAGTGTGGGAGGGCGTGGCAGGTCGGAGATGCTCTGTCCAGTGGCAGACACTATAAACAGAGGGTGTAACTGTCCCAGTAAAATGGTATTTGTAAAAGCAGGCTGTGAGCCAGAAGCATGGCCTTACTGTAGGCTTAGAAAGGCTAAACATGGCCTTTGAGCCCAGCACTTGGGAGGCAGAAACAGGTTGGATCTCTGAGTTTGAGGCCAGCCTGGTCTACAGAGTGAGTTCCAGGACAGCCAGTGCTGTTACACAGAATAGCCTTTCCTCAAAAAGAAAGAAGAAAAAACAAAACAAAACAAAACAAAACAAAAACAAGGTTACCATATTATCAGACCTTGTGTCTGAGTAGTGCTGTCAAGCCGAGGTCTAGGAGAGACAGGCCACCTGGAGTAGTAGTGAGCCCCAAGGCTGGCAGCCTCTCACTGTGAGATAAGGCCTGATACTCTGACACCCCAAGAAGGGCAGTGCCTATGCTTAGCGGAGGATCTCTTTTGGACTGGCTACCTGTAACCAACCTCTGTCCACTCTGACCCGTCTTTCCTAAACACCAAAGGCTTGCTGCGGGTCATCTCTGGAGTCCTTCAGCTTGGCAACATTGCGTTCAAGAAGGAACGGAACACTGACCAGGCGTCCATGCCCGATAACACAGGTAACACCGGGCTCTCATCTGAACTGAGGGTACGCTCAGGAGAAAATCAGCCGAAATCCAAACCCTCCTCTCTTTTTAACTCTGTCTGTTTGTGGCTGTGTGGCCCGCCAGTTTTGTTTTTAGGGTTCTGGGGTTTTCTTGAGTTGGATTTCAGCCATGTTGCTCAGGCTGGCTGTGAGCTTGAGGTATTCTGTAGTCACCTGTCCTAGAAGCTAGGGTTACAGCTGTTCGTTGTTGTGCCCTCCTCCAGCTGTATCCTTAGGACAAATGTGCATTACACACAGCAAGCATCTGCGCCAGTGAGCTAAGGGGACCTAGGGCTCTTCTTTCCTGGCCTCAGTTTTGCTCACTTGTTTCTGAAGTCAACCACTTGTCCTGGTGTTAAAAGCCATTTCTGCTTGAGGGACAAAGTAACCTGAGTTTCATCCTTGCAGTGGTCAGGATGTGATACCATGTAACTTCCTTCTCTCAGCCACTACGGTTTCCTGTTTGTCTGAGTCTTACAGCACTGTCTTCCCTTGCAGTCTCGTAAAAACATTCAACATGGGTTGTGTGGCTTTGTACTGGATACATACTCCTGGGCCTCAGGTGGGCCTGTCCCCTTGAAGACCTGGTTTTGGATAGAAACCTGCATTAACACTGGTTGAGGCCTCTGGTCTCCCGCTGTGTGTGGAGGCCTACACTGTGGCTAGCTTCATTGACTGCGTTTGCCTTTGTATCTTTCTTCTGCCCAGACAGGCTACATGTGGGTTTAATTAAACATGTCTCACCCTTGTCTGATTTTTTTGAATTTGTTAGCTGCTCAAAAGGTGTCCCACCTCCTGGGTATCAATGTGACCGACTTCACCAGAGGCATCCTCACCCCGCGCATTAAGGTGGGCAGAGACTATGTGCAGAAGGCACAGACGAAAGAGCAGGTATGTTGTCTGTCTGTCTGTCTGTCTCTCTGTCTGTGTCTCTCTGTCTGTGTCTCTCTCTCTCTCTCTCTCTCTCTGAAACACAGCCTTGGCGTCTCCTGGGAAGATGTTTCTGCAGCTGTGCAGTGTGAGACTGTTTTGGGCTGCCCACTGTGTGGGAATTGTTGACTAGCGCTCCTACCCAGAGCTTAGCACTGCAAAGACCCGTGGCTGAGGGACACGCCCAGGTCTACCTTTGGAAAGTGCTGCCTTGAGGTTGCTTGGTGCTCAAGATGATGCTGCACTCTGCCTTGCTTAAAACGAGGCCTTGCTGTTTCTGTGCCGTGGTTCCTGGTGCCAGCAATGGCCTCATCATCTTTGGAAGTCAGGCCAAGTAGCTGTTTCTCTACCACCTGCTGCCTTGCTACATGTGCTGAGAGACAAGCAGGGTCTTTACCATCTGCCAAGCAAGTGTGCTTGTCATTCCTGGGCCTGGTGCCCTCAAAGGCTGGACTTCCTCCTCCTTCGGCTTTGTCCATGGCTCTGGTCATGGGGTTTTATGAAGTGCCAGCTCTTGGAAGATGGCATTATCAAGGCTCTTCCTAAAGGATCCCACTGGATAGCTGGGAGCCTGTGGCTGCTCCTGATAAGGGCCTTGGCAGAAAAAACAAGACTGTTGTTTTCAAAAGCCAGTCTTCCTAATTGCTGCCAACTGTTCATGTCCATAAGAATTAACAAGAAAGTTAATTTGATGCCCCCCTACCCCAGTTAAAAAATGCAAAAACGCTTCAGAAAATACAATGACGTCAGAAGAAGCGATAGTGCTTACTGTCTTACCCATGAGGATTATTGCTTCCTGCAGACTTTTTCCATTTAACTTAGTTTCAATTCTGGCTTTTTATTATGGAGCTTTAAAAACATGGAAAAACAATAGAATGGCCCCTTTGTGCCTGTCCCAAAGAACTTCAGATCTCCAGGCTTGGTCAGTCTTTCCCCTCCTTCTCACCTGTGTAATTTTGAAGCAAGCCATGGGATGTTACCACTTTTGTAAATACTTTATGCAACTGTTGTTTTAACAAAGGTCTTTGCAGATATCTGGGTCCATTGTGCTGTGGGGCATGGGGGTATTCCAGCTGTTGTCATCATACAGAACTTCAGTGAGGATCTATAATGCTTTCCCCTCTTCCATGCCTAGGCTGTTTCTCTGGGGAAAGCTTCACAGTGCAGTCACTGGGGCAGAGGTACACGGTTTTCAGACTTTGTATCTAACCTTCATGTCCCTGGATGTCATTCCTAGGCTGACTTTGCCATTGAGGCCTTGGCCAAGGCTACCTATGAACGGATGTTCCGCTGGCTGGTGCTTCGCATCAACAAAGCTCTGGACAAGACCAAGAGGCAGGGCGCCTCATTTATCGGGATTCTGGACATCGCTGGCTTTGAGATCTTTGATGTAAGCTGTGGCCTTCACACTCCCAGTCTTCCCCCTTGGCTTCTTGGCTGCCATCTCCTTGGGTCCCGTAGCTGCTCACACTGGCAATCTTGTTTGCGTCGGAACACTGTTGGTGTGTGTTAAACACACAGGTGCATGCCCATAGCCAGCCAGCAGGTTTAGAGGGGCTGGCCTTGGGGGTCAGGCTCCTGGAGACTTCATGGGCAGATGCTGCCTGACTGCTTGTTCTCCCAGCCAGAGTTTGCTCTTTGAGGTCACACATTGTTCCTGTTCATGAAGGCTTTGAGATGCAGTAGGAAGAGCTGGTGAGAGCCTACATCCACAGCTCACAGTAGACCTCAGAGAAGCCAAGAGCTTAGACTTGGGAAACTCAGTCTTCAGTTGTCACCAATTTCTCACTGAAATGTTGTAACTTTTTCCCTTGTGGCTTGAGTGTAGTGCGCTGCCATGGTGGTGGCAGCAGAGTCACAGAGAGCTGTTGCCGTCACTCTCATTCATCTGTGTGTCAATTTTGGAGAGGAAGCCCACAGCTAATCCTTGTTCACAAGGAGCACAGATGTATTTCCATGTCCTGGTGCTTGATTAACGTAGTCAACAGAACACTTTTCTTGCTCAGTCACTTTGTTATCTCATAACGCGATCCCGAGCAGGGCTTTGTCAGCCGGCTAGGGAGCACAGCTGTCCTCAGAGGGCAGAGCCTTCCTGCTGTGGAGCAGGGCACAAGTATGGCCGCTCTCTGGCTGCCCGCTGCCTACAGGCAGTGCTTGGAGGTGTCACAGCGAACCTTCCCTACGCTTTCTTTCCCTGTGGTCCTGGGCCCTTGGAAGGAGGGACCTCTCTAATGCCTTTTTCCTTCTGCAGCTGAACTCCTTTGAGCAACTCTGCATCAACTACACCAACGAGAAGCTGCAGCAGCTGTTCAACCACACCATGTTCATCCTGGAGCAGGAGGAGTACCAGCGAGAGGGCATCGAGTGGAACTTCATCGACTTTGGCCTTGACCTGCAGCCTTGCATTGACCTCATTGAGAAACCGGTAAGAGCTGCACTGGTCTGGCTGGCTCTACACTTGCAGTCCCGTGCTGGCTGTGGGTGTCTGGTCTTCTGTCTGGAGAGCTCATAGCCCAGGCCCTTGTCAGAGTCGCCCTAATCGAATTGGGGGCGTGACTGGGGCCAAACACTCTATTTTCCTTAGATCCAGCAGGTGCTGACCAGTTTGTCTTAAAAGAAACAGCATGCTTTTGTGAATAAGATCCCCCCTACCCCTAACTGCTATAGCACAGAACTGTGCAGCCATTTACATAAAACTCAGCTTTAATCTGCTAGGAACCAACACAGCCACTCAGCATTTGTCCCATGGCCTTGACTGTTGAGGTGGCTGGGGCTAGAAGAAGCCTTCCTCCTCCTTAAATCCGACCATATTTATAGATCATATTTATAGATGGAGTTTAAGGCACCCGGTGGGGCTTTTGGGTTTGTGCCCTGTGTCGAAGCCTGACCTGTTTCCACCTCGGAGTCAACTCCTGAGTGCAGCTGGACGATCTGGTTGTAGTACCCTGGACATTGAGTCACAGAGATTCTCAGGAGGCCCAGGGGAAAGTCTGAGCACTTTGAAACACTGTCAGCGGCAGGGGACATCGAACGTGTCCTTTGATGCTGACCTTTCAAGCTCTTGTTTTTTGTTCTTTCCTTAATTGAATCTGTAGTTGTCAGGACCCTGCCTGGCTCCAGAGTGTCAGACTGAGCAGCCATCTCTTAGAAGTTCAGTGTCCAGAAGACTGTGGGGTCTCTGGGGTTCCCTCCTCTTTCAGGCCTACAGTCTTCCCATTAAGCAGTGGTGTAGTCACAGTGTGAAGGCCAGGGCTTGGGCAGGGGGCCTTTAGTCCAGGGACGGCAGCCTCTGAGCACCCTGGAACTAGACACTTGGGGTGTGGCCGTGGAACTGTGCATTTTGTCAGTCTCACTGGGCTTCACTAGTGACTGTCACTGCTGAAGACCTGTTACAGTGCATCGTCTCGCAGAGGAAGCCCAGACTCGAGGCGTCTTAAAGCGGAATCTTAACGCAGGCCCTGATCTCAGTGACACAGTTTTCCCTTTTGGAGAGTGTCTGTCCTCTGTGGGAGAATTCCGAGGGGTCGCACCCCTGGGTCCTCCCGTGGGTGGCGTGGCTCTGTACCCTGCTCACCCGAAGCCCTTGCTGCCTTCCTCCAGGCGGGTCCCCCGGGCATCCTGGCCCTGCTAGATGAAGAGTGCTGGTTTCCTAAGGCCACCGACAAGAGCTTCGTGGAGAAGGTGGTGCAGGAGCAGGGCACCCACCCCAAGTTCCAGAAGCCCAAGCAGCTGAAGGACAAGGCTGATTTCTGCATTATCCACTATGCTGGCAAGGTGAGGCGGCTAGGGAAGGGAGGAGGTGTGGCCCAGGCAGAGGTGAGAATGTGTGGTAGAGACAATAAGTAGTAAGCCGGCGCCCGGCTTTCAGAGCCCCTTCACCCAGGCCTAGCTCTGGTGTTGGAAGCTTGAAGAATATGCTTGGGTGTCAGGGCTGTGGTGTCATGTATTTTAGGGGTGGAGGGGCCGGAGCTGTAATCTGGAGCTGAACCGAGACCCTGATACTTAGGAACCGAGTGACTTTGGGGCAAGGTGCTTAATCTCTTTGAGCTTCTGTCTCCCGATCTGGGAGCAGAGACCAGGTGAGCTCTTGTGAGCCACTTCTCCAGGGTGAGGTGTCTTGGCTTTTAGCAGCCGATTCTCTTTATTGTGCCTGTGCTTCTGCAGTGTTGAGAGCACTCCAGGTTTCTCCCACAGAATTCCGACGGTAGCACCTCCCACACTGTCTCCAGACATTGCCAGTCGTGTTCTATCACAGGGGGAAGGGAGCTGTCCCTGCTGTAGATAGCAGCCATTGTTGTGGGGCTACACAGCTGGTGTATGGTAGAGCTGCGCTCAGCCCTTGGCTGGCATTCATCTGTGTGTGTGCTTCTGGGGCCTCAGCCTAACTTAGCCTATGCTAAGATGGAAGGTGCTCTCTGCTCGGCAGTTTCTGCTCTCCGCAGTCTTCAGTACTAGCTGGGGCGCACCGTCTGGACTGTTGGCACCTCTTCAGTGGTGACCTTGAACCTGTTCCATGCTCCCCTGGCCTGTGTTGTTTGGCCTCTTCTGTGAGGTCCGTGTGCTTCCTTAGACTGCTGAAGCAACTCTCTTAAAATGTCTCAGAAAGATATAGTAAAACCAAAGCACTATTTACACAGCTGCCCTCGGAAGGCTTCCTGGCCTCTGTCCCTCCCGCCTCCCAGCGGTGCCCAGCTACCAGCACAGAAGCTCACAGGATGCTGCTACTGCATGATGCATCCCATGGAAGGTGGGGCACTGCCTGCCACCCAGGGTCTGACCAATGAAAATAGTTGTACCGCATCTGTTCCCCGGGGCGTGGGGGGTGGGGTGCTCAGCACCCACTCTGGAGTGCCATCTTATAGCATGTGTGTGCTGATCTTAGGACAAAGGAAGTAGGACTTGTGTTGTTGAGAATGTATTTGGAAAGGTTAGAGCAATGCATGCAGTTATAGAAAGCGTGGGTGTTCTGAAAAGACAAGAAAAAGCAGAAATAACTTGCCTTATGACTCCAAAGAAATGTTAGTTAACATGGAGTGTAGTCTGCGGTGGACATAAAAAGGACTTTTGCTTGTGTTCTTCCGACTTTAAAGATAACAGCATTCTGTGGCTGGCTGTGACATCATTCCCTCAACCGTACCTTGTCAGCTTGTGTTGTTCTAAATGGCTGGTTCCCATTTGCAGCCCCTCAGAGAGTGTCTTGTCAGTACTTGTTGCCTCTGTCCCTTGTCCCTTGCTTCTCGGGGATGGCCGTACCAGGTCAGAGGTTGTTCACACCAGGGCTCTCCGTATCCCTTTAGCAGTTTTGAGAGTCTATGCCCCCAGAGCAACTCATGACCGGTCTCTGCCTCTTGCAGGTGGACTATAAAGCCGACGAGTGGCTGATGAAGAACATGGACCCCCTGAATGACAACATTGCCACGCTGCTCCACCAGTCCTCAGACAAATTTGTCTCTGAGCTGTGGAAGGATGGTACGCCTGCCCTTTGCCCTCCAGCCCTGCCTCACACTGGGCCTGTCCTCCTCCCAGTCTGCACAGGTCCCAGCCACCATAAAAAGGACCATGACACCAGTCAGGTGTCTTTTGTCCTTTGTGACGCTCACCAGGAAGATCTGACTGAACTGAAAGGGACAGTTTGCCCCAAACAGCACCATAGGCATCCCCTCCTGGGCAGGGCTCCCCAGGCTTTGCTGGCTCTCTGGCCAGGTGGCCAGGCCCCTTCCGCAGGTAGCCCCAGCCACATGGGCCTGCAGCCCCCAAGCGTCCCTGCACTCCTGCCTCTCCTCCTTAGCAGGCTAGTTGCCTTGAAGCTGTTCTTTTTCTGCCTCTCATTTTCCCCTCTCCTCTGCCTGGGTCTTGCTTTAACCTCTCTGTTGCAGAGTTGCAGAGCACACAGAGAGCCTATTTCTATCGCCGCTTTCCCATTCTCCACCTAGAATCAGGTGACTGGCTGCCTGCCTGCACTGGGGTCTCTTGTGTGGCGTACCCAGGGCTGTGCACGTTTTGCACGTTTCTGTCTTACTTTCCTTACCCCATGGCTCCTCATGCCTGGCTGTGCCTGTTTTCTGTGCTACCCGGGGTTCCTGTCCTCAGTCTGTCTGGCACAGGCCTCCACCAGAAAGCCATGCTTCTTAAGGACTGGGTTGGGATGTTGAAAGTTTCACATATAGAGAAAACCATGAAAAAAACCCCAAAACCCTGGCTTCCTTAGAGCTCCCCCTAGAGGCCGTGTTCTGCTTGCACAGCTGTGTGTCTTGCAGGAGGCTCAGGTGCTGCTTTGTGTCTAACTGAAGGGCAGCTGTATGTCCTTCAACACTTAGTCTTCAGAGAGCACTAGCCTTGTAGGTCAGCAGCAGGGGACATACAGGGACCAGTCACCATGGGGTCACATTCCCCTAATCTTCTAGGATCCAAGTGTTTCCTCTAGCCGCTTACCCGCAGGCTTTGGAGGCCAGTCCCATGGCGGCGTACTGAAGTCGGACGGCTTGCAAGCTCCACTGTGCCTTTCATTATAAGCCACATTTCAATTTTTTTTTAAAAAAAGTTGCCCTCAGATAAGTAAGAGAGCTCTGGTCACACAGGAGCAGGAACTGGGCTTGGCCGCAGAACTCATAACCTGTGCCCAGAGACAGCCGCCTTCAGATCTAATACTAGCCCTTGCTCTAAACGGCCACCAGTGGCTGTTGCTTGGATCTGGCTGACTTGCTTTTGTTGTTACTGTGGGGAAGCTGTTCACTTCACTGCTGTGGGGCGTGAGCATCCAGATAAGAGCCATGCCTTGTAGGGCTGGTCTAGAGGATAAAGCCCTGTGGGCAGCCAGCACCCATGTACCATGTAACACCGTGTAAATGTTCCAGGAAGACCCTTAGGAATACTCTGGGCAGCACTGGGCTTTCAGAATGGTTTCTAACGCTCCCAAGGGCTGCCCCAGTACCTGCCTTGGTGGTTTCTGCTGGGGGAGGACTGCACATAATGAGTCTTCTGATCCTGTCTATGATGGCAGAGCGAGCGTATCTGGACATCCCATTGCTTGGCTCCTAGTCCAGTGTTTTTAAGAAAAGGTCACTGTGAAGTCACATACAATTTTTTTTTTTTTAAACCTAGAACCACGGGAATCTATATGTGCTAAGCCAGGTTTTAAGGCAGAGTCAAGCTCAGGGAAACCTCCCAGTTCCAAACACATTTCCAAGTGCATTGATTCACCTTGGGGCATTAGCCCTGGAGGGGCTTCCCTGGCTGGCTAGGGTAGGGGACATGGGCACAGGGCCTGCCGTGACAATGCACTAGAGATGTGCCTCTGTGCTTTGCTGTCGTCCCCCTTGCCTCCTCCCCAGGTCAGATCTGCCCTATCCAGAGACCCTTGTACGTCTCAGCTCAGGGCAGAAGGGTCCTGCAGCTCCATACAGACTCTCCTCTTTGTCTTGATGTGTGTTTCTCTTGTGCCCCCAACCCTTCAGTGTGGCATTGGCACTCACAAGCTATATGTTCTTCACAGTGGATCGAATCATCGGCTTGGACCAAGTGGCTGGAATGTCCGAGACAGCACTACCCGGTGCCTTCAAGACCCGGAAGGGCATGTTCCGTACTGTTGGACAGCTGTACAAGGAGCAGCTGGCCAAGCTCATGGCCACGTTGAGGAATACCAACCCCAACTTCGTGCGCTGCATCATTCCCAACCATGAGAAGAAGGTGCGGATGCTTGTCTGCACCCCTGGCAGCAGGGCCCCTTAGCTCCCGGGTACCACTGTGAGACTGTCTCCATGTGCTTCCCCCTCCAGGCCGGCAAACTGGACCCACACTTGGTGCTGGACCAGCTGCGCTGCAATGGTGTCCTTGAGGGCATCCGAATCTGCCGCCAGGGCTTTCCCAACAGAGTGGTCTTCCAGGAGTTCCGGCAGAGGTGAGCTGGCCTGGGCCTTTGTTTGGCCCAAGCTACATGTGGGGTAGGCCTCAGGTGGCCTGTTTCCTGAAGGGGACCTTCAGCCGGGGCTGTGTTCACATGTCTGACGAGCAGGGTCTCTTCACCCTTCCTCTGCCCTGTGGGGATGGCTCCTTGATCTGTACCACTACTGCCTCACTGACTTTCTCCAGGCAACTCAAAGAAGGAGAGGTGTATAGTTTTAGAGTAAGAGTCACTGTCATGGCGGGAAGTGTGGTGGCAGGCCTGTACTGGAGTTGGAAGCTAAGAGTTCACATCTCTAACTGTAACAGAAAGCAGAACAAACTCAAATGGCACCAAGTCTTTAAGTTCTCAAAACCCATGTCCAGTGACACACTTCCTAAGCCTTCCAGACAGGGCCACCAAATGGGACCTTAAATTCAACTGTCTGAGAAGCAGTCCAGCACAACCACCGGCGTGAGGAGAGTTGCCCCATCTTGTCACTGGAAGGACAAGATTGTCATTGTGCGGGGTTTCATTCCAGGGCTGATGATGCAAAGGGAGCCGCCAGATACATGGTCGCTGAAGGGACCTAGGGAGCAGGGTTGGAAGGTGCTGCATCTTCCTGCCCGCTGTGCAGGAGCTCATGCCTTGGGCTTAATCACCTGTCTAGTTGCTGTTGAGTGCTGAATGCTACCATGGAGCTGCTATCTGTTCATGGCTGAAATGTGGTGACCTGTGAACATGCCTATCCCTGGGTCCCAGATGAGGACTCTGCGGTTAGCAGGGAATAGGCACAGTCCGCAGCTTAGTCCTGTGTCTGAAGTGTGCCAGGTCCTCTCCAAGTTCACTCCCCTTTAGCTGTTTAGCCAAGGAAGGAGCAGGGTGTGGCTGGAGTGGGACTCAGTGAGCAGCACTGCACCCCTGCTCCACTAGAAGGGTGGCCTTGGGCTCTGATTAAGGTGTAGTCCATGCAGAAGTGAAGCATGGATATAGTAACCAACGTCTCCCCTCCCCCAGGTATGAGATCCTCACCCCCAACTCCATCCCGAAGGGCTTCATGGATGGCAAGCAAGCGTGTGTGCTCATGGTGAGTCCTGCTGCAGCTCCCTGGGGTGGGCACCTTCGGCTCACAGCTGCTCACGGGGCGCGTGGCCTGTGGTCATTTGGACCTGCAGATGGCTGTGCTGTGAGGTCTCTGCTTGTGCTTAGCTTCTGATTTTCCTTAGTGCCCTGAGAGGCTGCCCTCAAAGGACTCGGGTAGTCAGGGATATGTTGGAACCAGGACAAACCTAGGCCAAAGGAGATAGGACTCTGACAGGAGCTGCTCTGGTCTATTCGGGGAACAATCCCAATGCATTCTTGACTTTTTTCCTTTGGCCGTTGTACTCAGTGTGTCCATAGGCAGCTGGCTCACAGCCAGGGCTGAGTGGTCCAGGGGTTGACCCAACATCTGGACTTTCCCTGCCTACACCCTTCGCCCTGGCTTGATGAGCAGTGCACAGTCCTGGTTTTGGTCTAATCACCAATGGTCCCAGTGTACCATAGCCACACTCGGGGCACAGTCCTATCCTGGGCCCTTTCCTGTGTTTCTTATGCATCTTCTTATTCCTGGCCTGGCTTCTGTGAGTAGCCACTGCTTGCTCTCTCAAGAGTCATGGAGGCAGGGCTGCTGATAGGAAGAGTTGGAAGAAAAATCCTCCACACTCATGTTCAGTGGTTGGGAGATTGAGATGGGGAAGGACGTGGGGCAGAGGGATGCTGCCTGCTGTTCAGATGCTCGTCAGCCAGCGTGGGAAGGGCAGCGTTGGGGGAAGTCTCCCCTGCAGTCTGGATTACCTCTTCTCCACAGACTTAGCCACTTTCTTGTGGGGTGGGCTATGTGCCTTCTACAGGGATCAGGGTTCTCTCCCCGACTCTTCAGAAAAGGTGGGTATGGCTATTCCTAGGTCTTGTCACCTTGTAAGAGAGCTAGGGACAGGCAGGGGACAGGCCCACACCCATCCCTACGTTTTTGACTTTCCACCAGAACTTCTTGACAGATAGCAAAGTTATTTAGGAACAGGTGTCTTCCAGAACGCACGTAGAATACTCATTGACAGTGCCTGTGGGTGCTTATTCTAAATCCCTCCCAGACAGACAGGCTGGCTGGCACACATAGCTCTCTGCGTTAGTTACTTTCTCATTGCTGGGACCATGTACTTGACAAAAGGCAACTTCAGGGAAGAGAGGGATCATTTTGACTCAAATTTTGAGGGTAGAGTCTATCATGATGGAGAAGAGGGCGTGGTTGGAAGGCAGGGAGGCAGCTGGTCCCGTGACGCCTTCACCGGGCAGGAGAAATGAGCGGCACTCAGCTGCTTTCTCCTTTTGCCCATTTTATTCAGCTCAGGACCCCAGTCTATAGGATGCTGCCACCTATCCCTCCTCAGGTATTCTCCGGAGCCTTCCTAACAGGCACTCAGAGACATGACTCCTGGCTGACTTAAATCCAGTCAGTTGACAATGGAGAACACCTGTGTGGGCTTTCTAAGGCGTGCAGCTGCCCTGGCTGGAGTTGCCCAAGTTTGTCATGATGATTAAAACTTGCTGGGGCTCACTGGGTGCTGGGCCCTGTGCTGAGTGCTTCTGACATTCTGGTCCCTGTGCTGAGTGCTTCTGACATTCTGGGGCCCTGTGCTGAGTGCTTCTGACATTCTGGGCCCTGTGCTGAGTGCTTCTGACATTCTGGTCCCTGTGCTGAGTGCTTCTGACATTCTCTTGGGTGGTGTCCATGGCCCTACTGGGAAAGAGGCCCTGTTAATTTGCTTTGTGTCTGCTTGTCTTTTTAAACTAAAGTATCACTCCCATATAGTTGGGGGAAGTGGCCTCAAGAAAGGGACAAGCCAGGGTCTCCAGGAGGTTTTGGGGCCTGAGGCCCATGTAGACCCCTACTTTAATTTTGGTGCCAGTGAACTTGAGCTGCTTCCCACTGGAGGACGTCCTGGTGGAGCATTTGTGGAGTGTGACTCCAGGTGCAGAGGCAGGAGGTGGACAGGGTCTCTGAAGAGCCCCGTGTTTCTCGGTCACCTTGTTACTTCTACTCTCAGTGTCCCCGAGACCCAAGCCCTCTGGTCCTGGGGCAGAAGGCTCCCTCAGGAGGTATAGCCCCTCCTCGAGACCCCCTGGGATGGCTGGGCCGAGACAAGTCCCAGTCATTTCTCCTGGTGTGCAGGGTGGCACAGTCAGCAGTCTGTTTTCCTCCCTCTAGATCAAAGCCTTGGAACTTGACAGCAACCTGTACCGCATTGGCCAGAGCAAAGTGTTCTTCCGGGCAGGGGTGCTAGCCCACCTGGAGGAAGAGCGGGACCTGAAGATCACCGACGTCATCATTGGCTTCCAGGCCTGCTGCAGGGGCTACCTGGCCAGGAAGTAAGTTGCAGGGACCCTTACCCCACACACCTCACCTGTGTTCCTCCTGCTGAGGGCAGAATAGTCAGCTGTGGTTGGAGCCTTCTGGGACTGCTGGCCCAGGCTCGTGTGGCCACTCTGCCTCCTGGATTTCTCAATGGGCAGAAATGGCTATTTATGAAGGAGTGTAGTGGGAGTCAGTCGACTGCGTTTTGACTGTCCCAAGTGTCTACTTGTTTTATTCTCACTTGTCACCATGTGGGGATGACACCCAGGCCTGTCCCTGCCTGTCATGCTCCACAGTGTTAAGATTAGCATGTTCAGATTCCCCTGTTGCAGTAGGCAGACATGCTCCAGGACAGTCCCAATGAGGACAGTTCTGGTGAGGACAGTTCGGTGAGGACAGTTCAGTGAGGACAGTCCTGGTGAGGACAGCCCCATTGTGAGCTCTGAGCCCTGGAAGTGAGCATGAGCTTGTGGTGTTGGGAGTAAGGGAGCCCCTCTGCCCACACCTTACTGCCTGCCCACTTTCCAGTGTATCAGCTGCTGATGCTGCCCACCAGCAGCTCAGGCAGGGAGGCAGCAGGGCTTGAGAGCCCGGGTCCCCTGGGCACAGACAGAAATTATGACCAAGGCCATGTTAGATCTTGCAGTAAGTTCTTGTGGCTCACTGGTTCCTGTAGGTCCTTCATGCCCGAGAATACCTCAGTGGCGGCAGTGGCTGGATGACCTGAGCCCTGTCACTCATGCGTGTTGAGTGACTCGTGAGCCAGGGTTGTTGGTGGGCGCTTTCCTCATCCCTGAGTTGCTGACTGTGCTCTCCTCTCCAGGGCCTTTGCCAAGAGGCAGCAGCAGCTGACCGCCATGAAGGTCCTACAGAGGAACTGTGCTGCATACCTCCGGCTGCGCAACTGGCAATGGTGGAGGCTCTTCACCAAGGTGGGTTCACCACAGGCAGCTCAACCTCCTCTCGCTCGACACCACACCTTTCCTGTAGCTCCACAGGGCTCAGCAGTGTGAGCCTAACCTGGTCCTGTCCAAGGGGCTGCCAGCAACACCACTTGTTTGCTGTGGATGGCAGTGCCTGGGCTGGGCCAAACTAGAGAGCAGCTCCTGTAGATAGGGGCTTCCTTACCTACACATTGGCCTCTTGTGGTGGCCTACGGCAGCCAGCTGCTCAGAACATCTACTCTGTACCCTCAGTCTTTAAAGTACCCTTTGCGAGCTGGGCGTGGTGGGACACACCTTGATCTCCGCCCTCAGGAGGCAGAGGCAGGCAGATCTCTGTGTCTGCTTAGTGAATAAGGACAGCGAGGTCTACGGAGAGAGAGAGAGACCCTGTCTCAAAAAATCCTTTTGCAACTTGTTCTGTCAGGTTTAGTTTATAATTTATAACGTGTGCTAAATACCAAAAAAGCATTAGAAAGACCCTAAAACCTCAATCATGGGCCCTTCACTCTGAGCCAACGCCATCATCTCTGCATTTCTCACTTGCAGTAAGTCTCAGCTGTGTAGCTATGCACTCTTAAGTAGCCAAGCTTTGACTTGTGTACGTAGTCTTGTATTTTGTACTTTGTATTTAGAATTCTTATCAGCAGCCAGGCGTGGTGGCACTTTAATCCCAGCACTCGGGAGGCAGAGGCAGGCGGATTTCTGAGTTCGAGGCCTGGTCTACAGAGTGAGTTCCAGGACAGCCAGGGCTACACAGAGAAACCCTGTCTCGAAAAACCAAAAAAAAAAAAAAAAAAGAATTCCTATCAGCATCAGTTTTTAGGACTGTTCCCTAGGGGATAGATGGCTCACCCCTAAGTCTTGGGCCTGTAGACAGTGCTGTCATGGACATCTTTATGCACATATAGACATGGTTTCCTTGCAACGTAATTAGGCGAATCAGAGGCCTGTAGCATGTTGTACCAGACTGACTTCTAGGAAGGCTGTACCTGCTTGTACCCCTCTCCAGGTAGCAGGTCTGGTTGCCTCTCATCTCCAGAGCTTGCATTCCAGAGGTCAGGGAGCTTTTAGGGGTGGGCTTCCAGCCTTAACTCTGCCTCTGCCTACTCTTCCAGGTCAAGCCCCTGCTGCACTCAATAAGGCATGAGGATGAGCTGTTAGCCAAGGAGGCGGAACTGACAAAGGTTCGAGAGAAACATCTGGCTGCAGAGAACAGACTGACAGAGATGGAGACTATGCAGTCTCAGGTAGGTGTCAGTCTCCACCTATCAATCCCAGCTGCTCTCAGTGCTGCCCCCTGTTGGCCACCATCAGACCTGCTGGCTTGCAGTCAAGTTCAGTGGGAGAGCAGTCGTCAGCCGGGAGCCTGAGCCATAAGCACCCACCCTGGAGCTGTTTGAGCGGTACACACCAGCTCTGATGCTGTGACAGTGTGTCTAAAATAAGTCACGTAAAAGGGCTGAAGAGATGCAGCCTGTGGTCAGGCCCCTGCTGAGGCAGAGTGCCACAACAGAGAGAGTGGTGGAGCAGAGCTACTCACTTCTTTGTGCTAAGGAAGCAGAGGGAAAGAAGGGGCCAGGACCTCAATATTCCCTGCACTGATGTGCGCCAGTGGCCTCTGCTTCTACAGCTCTCAGCAGCTAACAGTGCCAGCCATTGGCAACCAAGCTTTTTGTGCCTGCCTTGGGAAACATTTCTTATCTGGACTACGAGGAGGCCACAGGGAACTTAGCCTTTGCATGTGTTCTTTGCAGCTCATGGCAGAGAAGCTGCAGCTTCAGGAGCAGCTGCAGGCAGAGACAGAACTGTGTGCCGAGGCTGAGGAGCTCCGGGCCCGCCTGACAGCGAAGAAGCAGGAGCTGGAGGAGATCTGCCATGACCTGGAGGCCAGGGTAGAGGAGGAGGAAGAGCGCTGCCAGTACCTGCAGGCGGAGAAGAAGAAGATGCAGCAGAATATCCAGGTACAACCTGCACTTGCTGGGCAGGGTGGGCACAGGGCTATGCAGGGGTCAGTGTGGGCAGCCAGTGACTCAAGATAGGCACACAGGTTCAGTTATCACATCAGCCTTCTTTGTCCACCTGGGCATCTGTGGAGGCTTGCTGTTTGCGACAGTCGCTCAGTGTCCACGACTCACATCTCCATGAGTGCTACCCATTGAACATTGAGGCCACTGAGTTTCTCTCTCTAGTCCTTCCTCCATCAGCCTCAGCACAGGTCTCTTTGTGGCACACGGGCTCGAGCAGCCCTGGGAACAGTGTGAGGCTGTCAGTCATGTGCCCCAGTTCACATACCGGTTTCCCGAGGAGGCGCCAGACTTGTGTGTGTCCTCCGCCCTTCTCACGTCTCCTCTCCCTTTAGGAACTCGAGGAGCAGCTGGAGGAGGAGGAAAGCGCCCGGCAGAAGCTGCAGCTTGAGAAGGTGACCACCGAGGCCAAGCTGAAGAAACTGGAGGAGGACCAGATCATCATGGAGGACCAGAACTGCAAACTGGCCAAGGTGGGGCCTGGTGTTGCATGCAGTCGTGGAGAGGGCAGAACAGAGCAGGGCCAAGATCTGCCTACCTGCCTGATCGCCCGCGGTGCCATGGCTCTGCCCAGCAGCACGCCCCTTCTCCCGGGGCACACAGGCCTCTTGGCACCGGCACCATGTGAATTTTCTCATGAGTGGGGAGGCTGGGGCAGGGGCTTGCTGTTTTCCTTGGTAAAGGTCTTTACTAGCTTTTAGGATTGAGGAAACACCAGATGGCAGCCTCTTAGTAGGGCCAGGGGTGGGGCTACTTGTCCTTTCCCTAAACTAGTTGACACCTAGAAGTCCTTCCTACTTGACCCCAGGAGGTCTTGGATGCCCACCTTTGTAGCGTCTGTGAACTTGGCCAAGTCTTTAAGGCCCTGCCTTACCCTTGATCTATACACTTCTTGTCGAGTCTTCCTTTGGAAGAGCTAAAGTCTGTACTCAGCCAGCACTGAACTCTGACATTCTTCCTCCACCTGCAGGAGAAGAAACTGCTGGAAGACAGAGTAGCTGAATTCACTACCAACCTCATGGAAGAGGAGGAGAAGTCCAAGAGCCTGGCCAAGCTCAAGAACAAGCATGAGGCAATGATCACCGACCTGGAAGGTAAGGTGTGCTGGCCGTGAGCGTCCTGTCCATGCAGAGCGCTGAGCCCTGTGCACTCATAGGCGAGCCAGGCTCAGCTCAGGGCTAGGCCATTGCCTTAAGGCAAAGCTGTCAGGCTTCAGGGACACTATCTGGTTCTCCTGGAGTCAGGGCTGCAGACTCATTGCTGCATGGCCGGCTGGTTGCCTGTGTGAGGGGTGATAAGCATGAAGCTTTGATATGGCATGTTTTGGGCACAGCCATTTTAGAAGCTGTAGGACTTTTAATAGCGGTGAAGGGAAGAAGGAAGGAGTCACAAACTCCAGGTGCTGTGTTGCCATGGGGACACACAGGCCTTGGTAGCTTCTGGGGCTCTGCTTCATCTCGGAGTTGTAAGTGGGTGTGTGCGTGGTGTCCCTTTAAACTGTCCATGTGTCCTACAAATGCATAGTGTCTGGTTTTATACAAGTAATTAAGGCTCCCTCTGTGTCCCTTCCTGCCCTTCCTGGCAGAGCGCCTCCGTAGGGAGGAGAAGCAGAGGCAGGAGTTGGAGAAGACCCGCCGCAAGCTGGAGGGAGACTCCACAGACCTCAGCGACCAGATTGCTGAGCTCCAGGCGCAGATAGCAGAGCTCAAGATGCAGCTGGCCAAGAAGGAGGAGGAGTTGCAGGCCGCCTTGGCCAGGTGAGGCTCTGCTCCTAGCCAGTGTTGCACATGGAGTGGCTTCCCTTCCGCCTTATTCTTGGTGCTGCAATAAGCAAGCCATGAGCGTGCTCTCTGCTTCTGTGTCAGAGCCCAGGGCAAGACATTTCTGATCACAGACAGTGTGTTCCAGAGTGTTTAATCTTCACAGAAGCCATCTAAGCCCATTCTCTGTTCTCCTCCCTCTCCTCCCCATTCCCTGTAGTCCTCCCTCTCCTCCCCATTCCCTGTAGTCCTTCCTGTCCTCCTCATTCTTTGTAGTCCTCCCTCCCCGTTCTCTGTAGTCCTCCCTCCCTTCCCCTTTCACCCATTTCCTTTCCCACTTCCCCTCTATGGTCTCCTGTCCCCTGCTCCTTCCCTATTTTGTGGCTATAGGCATATATTAAAAGTCATTTTTTCTCTTTAATTTTTTATGTTTACCTGTTGGTGGGGTGTGCCTAAGGATAATGTGCCGTGCTGCACATGTGGAGGTCAGAGGGCATTTTGCCTGAGTCTTCTTCTGCCATGTGTGGGTCCCAGGGATTGAACTTGGTCCTCAGGCTTGGTTGCAAGTCTGCTGAGCCATTTCGGCACCCTGTATACATTTCTTTTTAAATAGCAACTTTAGATTTACAGCAGGGTTGAACAGAAAGTGGAGACTTCTCATACGTGCCCTGCTCCCTCGTGTACAACCCCTCCCTCCCTCTACCCGTCACTACCATGATGCAGCCATTTTAGCTGACTGTAACAGATCTTAGAGATGTAAACTCATAGCACACCCACATTTTAACTTATAGTGATCATGACCTACACTATTTTATTTCTTTGTATCTTTTCGGTAAACATTTGAATTTTTATATATTTAAAAATATATTCTTAATTAAGAAAATGAAATAATTCTGTTGTCCAGTTCTCAATTGATATTTCTCTTTAATATCTATCTATCTATCTATCTATCTTTTTTTTTGGTTTTCTGAGACAGGGTTTCTCTGTGTAGCCCTGGCTGTCCTGGAACTCACTTTGTAGACCAGGATGGTCTCGTAATATATATTTTTAAATTTGTGTGTGTGTGTGTGTGTGTGTGTGTGTGTGTGTGTGTGTGTGTGTGTGTTTCCCCTTGGGAACTAGAAGAGGGCATCAGAGCCTCTGGAACTGGTGTTATAGATAGACACTTGTGAGCTGCCATGTGGTTGCTGGGAATTGAACTCAGGTCCTCTGGAAGAGCAGCCAGTGTTCTTCTTAGCTGTTGAGCCATCTCTCCCAGCTCCACGTGGCATTGCTTGTAACCATCCTGGATGGCTTAGCTTTGCTCAGGTTGATCTCTCAGTCCATGGCCGTGACTGCTAGGTGGTGCTTTGGCTGTACCTTCTCAAGGCTCTTCTGCACATTCCTGTTGCTTGGTGGCCTCGTGCTGATGTCACTGATCTCTTTGACAGAGTGGAAGAAGAAGCTGCTCAGAAGAATATGGCCCTAAAGAAGATTAGAGAACTGGAAACTCAGATCTCTGAGCTCCAGGAGGACCTGGAGTCTGAGCGAGCCTCCAGGAATAAGGCTGAGAAGCAGAAACGGGATCTCGGAGAAGAGCTGGAGGCACTGAAGACAGAGCTGGAGGACACACTGGACTCCACGGCTGCCCAGCAGGAACTGAGGTGTGTTGCGCGGGTGGGTTGACGGGGAGGTAGTGCAGCTGGGGAGGCCCGAGTGCGTGAAGCAGGGAGTGTGCGGGCTGATGGTTCCTCAGCAGCCTCCTCACTGAGTGGAGTCCTGCTGCAGAACCTGGTGAGACAGAAGGGAGCTCAAGGCTGAAAAGGCACACATGCAGCATGCATGCTGGGTTGGGCCTGAGGGTGGATAGATGACCAAGGAGGGAGACCAAGGCTAGGGGATCTGTGCGAGTCCAGGTGTGGGGACACATCTGTAAGCCATCACTTGTAGACAGAGGCGGAGGTGGAAGGGTCAGGAGTTCAGGGTCATTCTTGGCTACAGAGTGAGTTTAAGGCCAGCATGGTTTACATAAGAACTTGTCTTAAAATAATAGGGGAGAGAGACAGAGAGAGCGAGGGGAGGGGAGAAGGACAGATATGGGGGCGGGGGAAGAGAAGCTATATGAGTGAGTGGCTCTGTCCTTTTCAGGCTTCTGCAGCCAGAGTTGGGGCAAGGGACAGCATCCCCCTAGGAATGTTGCCTCCGGTCTCATGGTGTTTTCTGTCCAGGTCAAAGCGTGAGCAGGAGGTGAGCATCCTGAAGAAGACTCTGGAGGACGAGGCCAAGACCCATGAGGCCCAGATCCAGGAGATGAGGCAGAAGCACTCACAGGCTGTGGAGGAACTGGCGGATCAGTTGGAGCAGACGAAGCGGGTACGGGAACTCTGGGAGGCGGGCCCAGGTGGGCCTGGTTGCATCAGAACCAGAGGAGAGCAGAGCAGCTGCAGTGTCAGGCTGGGTCCCTGCCTGTCAGAATGATGGGCACACAATTTCCACTATGCCTCCGTTTTCTCTGCCAGTGAAGGAGGCTGGTGGCTGGTCTGTCTTGAGGTTGAATTGATCATACTGTAAAGCATCTGCTCCATTAACCTGACCAGAAAGCTTAGGATCCTGAGGGGGCCCCCGCGGTCTCTTCTGACTAAGAGGTCCTTTCTTACACACTCCCAGCAAACTTTCAGCTGGCGTCTTACTGGGAAACCCTGATGTTGTCCATCCATGCAATTGGTAGCTGGCGGCTCCTTCTAGACAAATTCTTTCTCTTTTTGGTTTCCAGCTCATGTCCCTATTGGCGGCTGGACAGTTTCTTCCATGTGGCAGTCTAGAACATTTAGAAGCACACCTTGCCCCACTTCCACCAGCGCTGTATGATCTGTTTTTTAGTGTTTTTTTACCCAACATGCCTTTGTACTGGCCCAGGTCCCTGTGACCTGTGACCCTTGACCTTGTTAAGCGCACTCAGTACTGTGTGGACTGGGCTGTTAGTAAGCTTTCCTAGTTTTGTTTTGTTCTTTTGTTTGCTTTGTGAGATAGGGTTTCACTATGTAACCCTGGATGTCCTAGAACCTACTACATAGACCAGGTTGGCCTTGAGCTCCCAGAGATCCACCTGCCTCTGCCTCCTGAGTGCTAGGATTGAAGGCACACACCACCTCACCTGACACCTTCTCAGTTTTTGGAAGGATGTCACGTCATTGCTTTGAACATCACATTTCAAGTCTCGGAGTGGTTTTCCTTGAATTGTGAATGTTGCTAAAATCCCCACAGATGACCCATGAAATTTCATATACTAGAGCATCCCCTCCTTCCAGAAAGGGAAAGCTTGCGGGATTCTGTCACCTACCCTTAGGACCCGAGAATAAGCACCACCTAGGCTTTGCCCTGGGTCAGAGGCAGCAGGCTCTGGACCCAGAGTCCTTGCCTCTTCAGTGGCTTTAGAAAGTCCGGGCATGTACCCGACACCGGATACTCACGGCACCCTTGCCTCCTCCTCCTCCAGGTAAAAGCTACCCTTGAGAAGGCGAAGCAGACCCTGGAGAATGAGCGGGGAGAGCTGGCCAATGAGGTGAAGGCCCTGCTGCAGGGCAAGGGTGACTCAGAGCACAAGCGCAAGAAGGTGGAGGCGCAGCTGCAAGAACTGCAGGTCAAGTTCAGTGAGGGAGAGCGCGTGAGGACCGAGCTGGCCGACAAGGTCACCAAGCTGCAGGTGAGCTGCTGGACCCAGGCCTGGGGTGTGCTACACCCTTGTGGGCTTCTTCATCTGGGACCCCATGGTTCAGCTCGTGTAGTCCAGCTCTGCAGGAACAGTTATGAGTACCCACAGTATCTGCTTCTCTCTTCCCTATCCAGGTTGAACTGGACAGTGTGACCGGCCTCCTTAGCCAGTCTGATAGCAAGTCCAGCAAGCTTACGAAGGACTTCTCTGCGCTGGAGTCCCAGCTTCAGGACACACAGGTGGGGAAAATGTCAGGACCTGGATTCCCCAAGAGTCTTAGCTGCCACACTTGAGCTTCTTCTTTCAGACAGACACACCTGATAACACATCCTCTGTTGGGTTTTGGGGTGCTCCTGCACCTCCTGAGTGGCCCCTCTGCCCTCTTGAGTAGGAGCTGCTCCAGGAGGAGAACCGGCAGAAGCTGAGCCTGAGCACGAAGCTCAAGCAGATGGAGGATGAGAAAAACTCCTTCAGGGAGCAGCTGGAGGAGGAGGAGGAGACCAAGCGCAACCTGGAGAAGCAGATGGCCACGCTCCAGGCCCAGGTGTGGTGCCCTCTCCCTCCTGGGGAAGCAGGTCCGAAACTGGGTTGGACCCCTGGTCCCTCTTTATGGTGCAGCAGGCTTGTCCCAGGTTGTCCTGGAGAAGGATGTGTCCAACCAGTGTGCCGTTGTGTGTGTTTGCATCACTTCCCTGTCCTGCCTAGGTGACCGACATGAAGAAGAAGATGGAGGATGGTGTAGGGTGCCTGGAGACCGCAGAGGAGGCGAAGCGGAGGCTTCAGAAGGACCTGGAAGGCCTGAGCCAGAGGCTTGAGGAGAAGGTGGCTGCCTATGATAAGCTGGAGAAGACCAAGACACGGCTGCAGCAGGAGCTGGACGATCTGCTGGTTGACCTGGACCACCAGCGGCAGAGCGTCTCCAACCTGGAAAAGAAGCAGAAGAAGTTCGACCAGGTGTGGCCTCCCCTCCACCTCCTTCTGTCCTCTCCCCTTGGCAGAGTAGAGTGGTGGGCACGGCCAGGTCCCCAGTCTGCAGCTTGGCAAGGGGTGTGGGGAGGACGTAACCAGAAGAGGACTCAGGAGCAGGTCTTAGACATCAGCCAGTCTGCCTTCTACCGTGGAGATGCAGACACTGGGGCCAGATGGAGTAACAGAATAAAAAACATCAGGGTCAACACGCACTAGACAAATCCAGTCTGTCTGCCCCACTCCCCGCCGCCCCCGCCCCCCCTCTGCTGTGCTTTAAAACTCTGTTTATTTTACACTTAGTTATTTAGTGTGTGTGAGTGTGCACATGTGCTGCAGTGTGTGTGTGCTGAGGTCAGAGGACAGCTTGCACAAGCCTATCTTCTGTCATTTACCTGTGGAGCTGTCTCCTGGCCCCATAAACTTTCATTGTACATGGCCACACTCATTTGTGTGCTGCCACTGGCTCTTAGCATGGTAAGTGGCTGAGCTGAATGGCCTGTGAGAGGCTGTACAGCCTACAACCTCTAAGAAATGTTCTTTATGAGAGGTCCAGTCTTTGGAGCAGGTGAAGAGTGGGTGGAGAGACAGCAAGGCAGGAAGGTGAGGGATAGTGAGGGGAGCCCACACAGGGCAGGCACGGGGGTGTAGCCATCTTTGGAGAAGGGCCACGTGAGATTTAAGCCTTTAAGCAGATCTTTTCAAGAATCTGGGCATCCTTGCTGGGTAATGTAAACGAGAGAATCGAGCAGAGAGGTTGCAGAGATGCTCAGCTGTTAAGAGATGTTACCGCTGTTCTAGAGGACAAGTTCCATTCCTAGCACCCAAGCCAGCCAGCTCACAGCCACCTGTAACTGTGGCTCTATGGAGTTCAACACATTCTCCTGGCTTCTACTGGTACCGGCACATGTATGCGTATGTACATGTTGGTGTGTGCATGTGTGCGCCTACACACAGATGAAAATCTTTAAAAATTTAAGCAGAGATCAAAGTACAGTGCTAGAGGAGTCCCTGCCCTCCTTTTGCCAGAACTCCATGGGAGCCATCGAGTCCTTGGGTAACACCCTGGGAGCCAGCGAGTCCCTGATAGCAGCCTTGGGCCTGTTGGTCTGGGTCTGGCTGTAGGGCACAGTGGTCTTCAGTCTCTGCCTCACAGTAAACCTTCTTTCCCCAGCTCCTAGCCGAGGAGAAGACCATCTCAGCCAAGTATGCAGAGGAGCGTGACCGAGCTGAGGCTGAGGCCCGTGAGAAGGAGACAAAGGCGCTGTCACTGGCCCGGGCGCTTGAGGAGGCCATGGAACAGAAGGCAGAGCTGGAGCGTCTCAACAAACAGTTCCGCACGGAGATGGAGGACCTCATGAGCTCCAAGGATGACGTGGGCAAGAGTGTGAGTCAGGCTAGAGTCCTGGTTCAGGGAAGCCTCGGGGTGTGATCTAAGCTCCGGTCCCCAAGCTTAGATCTGAGTCTGAGTCTGTAACTAATGTGTAACTAACTGCTAGGTGCATGAGCTGGAGAAGTCTAAGAGGGCCTTGGAGCAGCAGGTGGAAGAGATGAAGACCCAGCTGGAGGAGCTGGAGGATGAACTGCAGGCCACTGAGGATGCCAAGCTCCGCCTGGAGGTGAACCTGCAGGCCATGAAGGCCCAGTTTGAGCGGGATCTGCAGGGCCGGGATGAACAGAGCGAGGAGAAGAAGAAGCAGCTGGTCAGACAGGTGTGTATGGCCTCCTCACTATGTGGACACTAGGGACTGCATCTGTGTCCCTGTACAACACCTGGGCCCCAGAACCATCTTCCTACTGCCTCATTTCTCAGTCCCCTGACTTAGGGCTCAGTGACTTTCTTTGTACTTTGTCCCCGGTGGCCCCATGGATACCCCAGAACTGGCCTGAGCGCATCTGAACTCAGAGCTCAGCAGTGAGTGCTAAGCATGAGCCCCGCCTCTGAGCTGCCAGTGTTCCTTAGGTGCGGGAGATGGAGGCGGAGCTGGAGGATGAGAGGAAGCAGCGCTCCATGGCTATGGCCGCACGCAAGAAACTGGAGATGGATCTGAAGGACCTGGAGGCACACATCGACACGGCCAATAAGAACCGGGAGGAGGCCATCAAACAGCTGCGGAAGCTTCAGGTGAGGCAGACTCAGGCTGCTCACAGATGGGGCTGGTAAGGCTGGGAGTCAGGGCCTGCCCCACTGCCAGCCTATCTGTGGGGGCGGGACACAGTAACAAGAGGGGACTGAGGACATTAGTCTGAGAAGAAGAAGGGAGCTGGACGTACAGAAAAGACAGGGAGGTGGCCACTTAAACCTGGGCTTCAAGAAGAGACCAGGTACTGGCAGTGTTCAGTGATGGACAGTCTAGCTCATGGCTCTGAGAAGTGGCTCAGAGCTTGGGGCACATACTGGGGGGCAGTTTCCACTCACCAGTGATTAAAGACTAACGTTAATTCAAACAGCTCTTGTGTGGTCATTCACACACGTATACCAGCAGTGAGAAAGATTAAGCATCACGTGGGCAATGCTGTGAGGCATAGGAGGCCAGCTTGCTGATGGCATTCTTAAGAGCCTCTGAGAATGCCATCGTGAGATTTGTCTGCAAAAGAAACAGAGGGTCTTCAGATCAGTAGGCGGGGACAGACGGGACAGAGGGAACCGAGCTTCCTGCTTTATTGTTGCCTTTTCTGGCAGGAAACATGTACTGTCTCGTCCCTGAGCTCACATGGTCACTGTGTGCCATGGCTGCCACTGGATGATGCAGCTGGCATCACCTCAAGCCAATAGGAAGTTAAAGAAGGCGGCAGATGGGCCCAGTGTATACTGTGTTCAGGGTCTGTGCTGTGAGAGCCACCTTCAGAGTCTAGTCAGGAAGGCATGCGCAGAGCTACCTGTCATTGGTTACTTCGTTGCCTGTTTATAAAAAGGCTGGCTAAAATCATGGCAGGCGTAGAGCAGGTCGCTGCTGGGGGCGTGGTCCCAAAGGGGTAGAGGCCCCTTTCAGGTGGAAGTAGCTGACGATGCTGACCTCTCCTTCACACAGGCCCAGATGAAGGACTGCATGCGGGAGCTGGATGACACGCGCGCCTCCCGGGAGGAGATCCTGGCACAGGCCAAGGAGAATGAGAAGAAGCTGAAGAGCATGGAGGCCGAGATGATTCAGCTGCAGGAGGTGGGCCAGCTGTGGGCACAGGACAGCTGCAGGGGATGGACCAGCTGTGGGCTCAGGGCAGCTGCAGGGGGTGGGCCAGCTGTGGACACAGGACAGCTGCAGGGGATGGACCAGCTGTGGGCTCAGGGCAGTTGCAGGGGGTGGGCTAGCTGTGGGCACAGGACAGCTGCAGGGGATGGACCAGCTGTGGGCTCAGGGCAGCTGCAGGGGGTGGGCCAGCTGTGGGCTCAGGGCAGTTGCAGGGGGCGGGCCAGCTGTGGGGTGCAGGGCAGCTTCAGAAGGCCAGCTATGGGCGTGCAGGAGTAGGAGTGGGGGGGGAAGGGCAGAGAGAAACTGAGCACCCTCCTGGAGAGTTAATAATGGGGTCCCTCTAGAGCTTTATCCTTTAGCTGCACACCTTGGTGTGGTGTGGTGCGTATGTTCGTGTATGTGCGTGTCAGTAATAGGGAAGAGGGTGAGATGCAGCCCCCAACATGGCAACAGACCCTGACTGTTAAATGAATATGTGACCCTTGAGTCCCCAGTTCATTTCATGAATCAATGCTGTGTTGGTTGTGAGTTTATCAATTACACAGGTCAAGGAGAGGGGCCTGAGTGCCCCTGGGCTGCTGTTTTAATTACACATAAAGCACATAGTGGGAAGAGAGGGTGGTGTTTCTAAGTCTGGTGGACTTCCCACAAAGGGCCATCACTGCTTTGTGAAGTGCTCAGTTGGACCCTCTGTTCTGGCATGGCTCCTCTCTTCTCCTGCGTCCCCTCCATTATTACCATTATGCATAGTGCTCTGGAGGCTTCCACAGCCCATCTGCAGCCCTCAGTATCTGGTAGGACCATATGCAGAGCGGCCAGCACTGCAGCTCTGTCCACAGTCCTCCCTGTTAGGCCTGGGTATTTCCTGTTTATAGCCCTGGCTCCTGGCTTAACTCCAGGTTCTTAGACATAGGGGCTTTATAAACACATGCCTAAACTATGCCCCTGGGTGGACTTAACCCTGGGAGCTAGAGGGGTTCCTGGGAAAGGGCTTTATGGAGGAATGTGCTAAGGGCGCAGAGAGGATGTGTGGGCTGCTGGCAGTGAAGACTGTGTTGGTCCCAGTGGGTCATGTTCTGGTGTTCATGTGACAGGAACTGGCAGCTGCTGAGCGTGCTAAGCGCCAGGCCCAACAGGAACGGGACGAGCTGGCTGATGAGATCGCCAACAGCAGTGGCAAAGGGTGAGCCAGAGGGAGGAAACACAGGGTGCTGGGAGGACCTCCTCAATTGTGCGAGCACTCACTTCTCCCGGTCCTTCCCAGGGCCCTAGCATTAGAGGAGAAGCGGCGACTAGAGGCCCGCATTGCCCAGCTGGAGGAGGAGCTGGAGGAGGAACAGGGCAACACGGAGCTGATCAATGACCGGCTGAAGAAGGCCAACCTGCAGGTGAGTGCCAGCACCACAGCGGCCGTGGCAGGCAGAAGTAGCATGGATGCTCTCTGACTGCCCCTGACCCTGCGAGGGCCTGCGCCTCTCAGACTAGGTTCAGGGAGTTTCTGGGGCCTAGTCATGGACAGATCCCTTCCCAAGAGAGCTGGGGTGTTTGTTGGTCCGTGTGTGAGAAGGAGAGGGTCCTGTCCTGCATAGCCCTGCAGCTGGGAGCCAGCCTTCGTTGAGGTCACCCTACCCCCTTCTTACAGATCGACCAAATAAACACCGACCTGAACCTGGAACGCAGCCATGCACAGAAGAATGAGAATGTGCGGCAGCAGCTGGAACGCCAGAACAAGGAGCTCAAGGCCAAGCTGCAGGAAATGGAGAGTGCTGTCAAGTCCAAATACAAGGCCTCCATTGCGGCCTTGGAGGCCAAGATTGCACAGCTGGAGGAACAACTGGACAACGAGACCAAGTAGGTGCCCTACCCAGACTGAGGGCACAGCGTTGGCACTCAGTCACCTCAGGTTGGGTCAGAAACCAGTTCTGTCTCCAGGCCCCACAACCATCCTCATTTGCTCTGAGAAGTCCGTGGGTTTGGATGGAAACAGAGGCCACTTCCAGAACCGGGGGCTTTGTGGGCTGTTTGTTTCTAGTGAGAGATTGAGATTTGGTTCAGCAAAACTGAGACTTGGAGGTAATGCGATCATCCTGCGTCCTAAGCCTCAGTTTCTCCATAGACGAGCTTCTTCACCAACCTCACGGGTCATCCTGAGACAGCAGCTACTGAGTGTCCAGGAAAGATGGCACCTTAGGTTGCCGTCTTGCTGGCTGAGCTATCTGGTGGGGGGTATCCCCTTTCAGTCAGCATTTCTGTCCTAACCCAGGGAGCGCCAGGCAGCCTCCAAGCAGGTGCGCCGGACGGAGAAGAAGCTGAAGGACGTGCTGCTGCAGGTGGAAGACGAGCGGAGGAACGCGGAACAGTTCAAGGACCAGGTCTGTGCTCCGCAGGGCCTCGGTTCTGGGTGGGCTGGACCAGGTCTGTGCTCGGCAGGGCCTCGGTTCTGGGTGGGCTGGACCAGGTCTGTGCTCGGCAGGGCCTCGGTTCTGGGTGGGCTGGGCCGGGTCTGTGCTCCGCAGGGCCTCGGGCTGCATTCAGTGTCTCACCAGTGTCCCTGGCCACCTGTTTCTACAGGCCGACAAGGCGTCCACCCGCCTGAAGCAGCTTAAGCGGCAGCTAGAGGAGGCTGAAGAAGAGGCCCAGCGGGCCAATGCCTCACGCCGGAAGCTTCAGCGTGAGCTGGAAGATGCCACAGAGACCGCTGATGCCATGAACCGCGAGGTCAGCTCCCTGAAGAACAAACTGAGGTGAGCCGGCCTGTCCTCCTCAGTACGTGGGTTTGAATGGAAACCCGTAGGCCACTTCTAGGGCTGGCGGCTTTGTAGGTTGTTTCTCGCGAGACTGATTTCTGATTCAGCAAAAGTGAGACTTGGAGCTAATGGGACCATTCTGGGCACGTTTCAGAAAGCTGTTTCCTTCCAGAGCTGGTGTACACGGTGGTGGGGTACAATGACAGACGCAGAGGTGGTTTCCCTAGTGTGCCCTTTGGGGTCCATGCCTCTGGGACTTAGCCAGGCTCTCAAATGAACTGCAGATTCTTGGCAATTCGTTCCCAGCCTATCTTAATGGTCCATCATGCAGCTCCAAGCCTGATGAACGGTGCTTCCATGCTGGGGTGTTTGAATCTGGCCTGAGTCTGCAGTCCTAGGAGATGTCCAAGAGGGAGTGCTGGCATGGGTCACATGCAGCATGCAGGAAAGCTTGGCTCTGTTAGTGTTAGGATGTCGCTGTGTGGCCATTCTCCCTCCAGTCAGAGGGAATCTTTTCTGAAGCATGAGAATCAGACTTTCCTGAGATTTTCATCTGTGCTTTCTAACATCCAGAGGATGCCCCAACTCGTGTGTGAACAGTTGTTCCCCGAGCTTCTGGGTCCACTTATTTCTCTTTTGTGGTGCTGGGATAGAACTTGGGGGTCCCATGTGTGTTAGGCATGTGTTCTGCCACTAAGTCACTCCCCACTCAACCTGCCCATTTGTGAGGCCTGAGCACTGGCAGGCGGTGCAGAAGGCAGCTCCACCTGCCTCCAGCAGCCCCCTCTGCTGGTGCTCTGTAGTAAAGGCACCCGGCAGGTAGGGCTGGCAATTGCTCTGATGGTCCACTTCCTCGGGCAGGGTTGATTCTTGGCCTCCGTCCCTGTAAAGATCACTTTGAAGTCTTCGTACTGGGCTGCCCATTTCTCTTTAGCTGAGCCCCACTGACCCTCTGCCTCTGCCCACAGGCGTGGGGACCTGCCGTTTGTCGTGACCCGCCGAATTGTCCGGAAAGGCACTGGCGACTGCTCAGACGAGGAGGTCGACGGTAAAGCAGATGGGGCCGATGCCAAGGCAGCTGAATAGGAGCTTCTCCTGCAGCCCAGGCCGATGGACAAACGGCTCTGCCTCCGTCCCCCAGCCCTCCACACCCCTGCCTTGAGACTGCTCTGCCCATGACCCCCTCCTCCCAAGGCCTTCCTGAGGGCATTGGCTTCTTCTGCTGCAGCCCTTTCAGTCCTCCATACCCTTTGAGAATCTGATACCAAAGAGTCCAGGCTGGCTCAGGCCAGATGATCCACAGGGTCTTGACCTACTTGCCTGAAAGCACGGGTGGTGGGCAAGAAGGGCTGCCATCGGAGTAGGCACAAGAGTTTTCTATGAATCTATTTTGTCTTCAGATAAAGATTTTGATAGCTCAGGCCTCTAGTAGTGTTGTTACCTTCCCCACCTCGGCTGCCCTCCCCCCTCCTCTGCTGTTGGCAATCACACACGGTAACCTCATATCTGCCCTATGGCCCCCTTCCCTGGGCCCTTCCTGGTCCAGAAGGAGCCTCTGGCTGGGTGCAGAACATGGGGCACTCTGGGAATCCCCCCACTCGCTTCTGGGCAGCACTGGTGCCTCTGCTCCTCCGACTGTAAAATGTCTCAAGTGCAATGCCCCTCCCCTCCCTTGCCAAGGGCAGACTGTCCTGGCACCGGGGCAAACCAGACAGGGGATCAGGGCCACTCTAGAAAGGCCAACAGCCTTCCGGTGGCTTCTCCCAGCACTCTAGGGGACCAAATATATTTAATGGTTAAGGGACTTGCAGGGCCTGGCAGCCAGAATATCCAAGGGCTGGAGCCCACTGTGCGCTCTTGTGCCTCTCCTAGGACTGGGGCCAAGGGTGGCTGAGCTGCGCCACCCACTCTATAGCTTCAAGTCTGCCTTCCACAAGGATGCTTTTGAAAGGAAAAAAAAAAAAAAGGTTTTATTTTTCCGTTCTTGTAGTAAGTGCTCTAGTTCTGGGTGTCTTCCCAGCCTTGCTCTGGAACTGTGTTTAGAAGAGCGTAGCCCGCCCTACAATGGTCTACACTGGTCGCTGAGTTCCCCGCGCGCCTCACTGTTTTATAAATGCTGGGATTAGGTTCCCTTATGGCAAGAAGGCTTTTTTTTTTTTTTTTTTTAAATGAAAACCAGTCAAATCATGAAGCCACATATGCTAGAGAAGCTGAATTCAAGTCCCTATGCTGTCACAAAGGAGCGAGTGGGACCCACACCCCTTTTTTTATATAATACAAGTGCCTTAGCATGTGTCGCAGCTGTCACCACTACAGTAAGCTGGTTTACAGATGTTTCCACTGAGCGTCACAATAAAGAGTACCATGTCCTACTCTCTGATGTCTGGGTGTCTGTCCACAGTGGGAAGAGGCCTGGAAGGGCCGGGCCAGCTTTCACAGGAGAGCAGTCTGAGAGGGGGGTTCTGAGACATCCTGGGCAGCAGCAGGGGCCTCCTCCCTCCATGCAGGCCAAGAGGCGGCTGGGCAGCCATGAGGTGGTTCATTCATTCTCTCCTTCCACGTGCTGGGCTCGCCTTTCTCCTTTAGGAGGAAGGAGGTTCTGGAGGAGATGCTGCAGTTCCAGAGGCAGAAAGAGGGGAGGAGTGGGTGGTGAGCAGAAGCTGGGGAGGGGCGCAGTGTGCACTGCAAACACTCAGCATCAGCAGTGGCAGATGAAGCACACACATACACACGCACACACGCACACAAACACACAAGAAAGAGGATGCAGAATGTGTCAGACCAACGCAGTGTCAGAAGCCTGGGAGACAGGCTCCTTCAGACCAGTCAGTTCTCATGGCCACACCCCCAGAGCAGCAGCCTGCATCCTGCTAGATTTATACACGCTCACCGTTGTTTTAAAAATTTATTTATTTTATGTATATGAGTACAATTATAGCTGTCTTCAGACACACCAGAAGAGGGTGTCAGATCTCATTACAGATGGCTGTGAGCCACCGTGTGGTTGTGTGGTTGCTGGGAATTGAACTCAGGACCTCTGGAAGAGCAGCCAGTGCTCTTAACCGCTGAGCCATCCCTCCAGCCCCTCCTTTTGGCTTTTATTATTTGTATTTATTCGCAGCACTGGGCTTGAAATCTGCCCCGTGCTTAGGAAGATCAGGTCCAGGTCTCCAGCCCTCAACTGTAATTGACTGCAGTGTTATTTCTTTTGTCAAGCCTTGTGATGAATATTTTTGGGGTACGAACTGGCCTGGCTGAACTGGTTCCTGTGTGGAACCCCAGCCTGGCTGTAGCAGTATCTGACAGAGTTTGGGTACTTTGTCTTAATTTTTATGGTATGAATCTTTTTGCCTGCGTGTCTCCGTGGAGCTCGGAAGAGGGCCTCAGATTCCCTGAGACCGGAGTGAAAGGCAGCTGAGTCCTGCGAGAGCGGCCAGTGCTCCCAACAACTTGATCCATTGCTCTGGCCCCCTGAGAGTCCAATCTTATAACCACTGCAGACCTGCTGCCCCAGAGAATCTGGACCCAGGATGCCACCAGTCCTCCAGAGGATTCGGGTGCATGCCAGGCTCTCAGCGCCTGGTGCTGGACCTGCCGGGGTGTCCAGTCAGGAGGATGGAGATGGCAATCTTTGCTCTAACCTCATGGATGCTTCATCCCCCTCCTGAGTAAAATGAGTGGCAAGCCCTACTTCCTAGACCAGCCTCTATTGGTTCTGCCTTTCCTAGGGTTACTGTAGCATTACCGCATGCCAGATAGCCTACAACAGAGAGCTACTCTCAAGTTCAAAGCTGAGGTGTTTTCTCCAGGAGAATCTGGTGGGTCCGTGTATCCCATGGCTTGGACCAGCACTACCTCAGTATCTGCTTTGTCTTCCCCCATCTTTAAAATATTTTTAAGGATAAAAAAAAAAGATGTTTTATGGGCTGGAGAGATGGCTCAGAGGTTAAGAGCACTGACAGCTCTTCCAAGAGGTCCTGAGTTCAATTCCCAGCAACCACATGGTGGCTCACAATCATCTGTAATGGGATCTGGTGCCCTCTTCTGGCCTGCAGGCATTACATGTAGGCAGGAGGCTGTATACATAATAAAAGGACACTTGGTATTAGATTTAAGGCCCACACAAGTAATCCCAGATTCTTTCTTGGTTTATACGCTCTGCCAACACCGCATTGCGGCCTCCATTCCAGCTATAGCAACTAGGTGCTATGAAATGCAAGGTCATGCTGTGCCATGACAGTGACATCAGCCAACCCTCTTGGGTGACTGAGGAGTGTGTTGATGCCCTGGGCACTTGCTGCAGAGCTGTTTAGTGGGGTGGCTCCCCAGCCCCTCTTCCTTCCTGTTGGAGAGTCTGCTGAACTTGAGACTGGATCCTCTCTCCGGTTAGAGTTCACCAGCACCATTCTCATCCTCAGGCAAACCAACTCCAGCCTCTTGGGTTGCTGACTCGTCTGTCTGAAATCAGAATCCCAGAGCTGCTGTGTTTAAAACGTAGCTTGTCCGCGCCAGTGTGCGCTGGGATGGGAGTGATCACGGTGGCCCGATGCTTTGGCTGCTGGTCCCCCCACCATCCACTAGATGGCGCTGCTTCCTGCCTGACTTGCTCCCCAGTTTCAGGGTTGTTTCCTTTGCGTTCAGATTAGGCTGAGATGTCAATCAGGGCATCCTGGGACACTTGCTTCGGATGCCACCAGTCAAGCTGAGCTGTTGGGTAGCAGATCTTCAGGTGAGGAGGAGTTTCTAGGGTTCAAGCTCTCTATGCCCTAGCCTGCCAAGTGAGTCCTATCCAGGGGTTCCATCCAAGACTGTTGGAGAGACCATGTTCTGGTCTAGTCCACACTCTTGACTAGAAGGTCCCCATTACTGCTCTCTGGCTCATAGGGGAATTTACCTGTTTCTGCACCTTGAAGTACTTTTGTTTGGCAGTTGAGTTAATATTAATATCAATCCTGGTAAAGGTGTGTGTGTGTGTGTGTGTGTGTGTGTGTGTGTGTGTGTGTGTGTGTGAAAACTTGATGGAAGGGAAATTATAGAAAAAAAAAAAAAGATCCCAAAATAACCAGAAGCAAAAAGGGGGGTTATGAGTGCCACTAGTCAGAATGTTTATCTCAGTTTGAACCTTGGCTCTGCCTCCCTGGTTGTCTGACAGGGACTAAATCTGGCTCCTAAAGATGTGGACAGCCCAAAGGTTCTCACCCAATTGTCCTTTTGGGCATCACTTCTGTCTCAGGGCCCATGGGGGGGGCGCTGAGGTCCCAGGAGTGGGGTGATTTGCCAGTGGCTCCAGACTAGTCAGCCGGATCACAGGCTCACATCTCCCCTGACTCCTGATATCAGTATGTGGGGGATGGGAGCAGAAAACAGGAGCTGTCCTGGGTGTCTGGATAGGCAAGGGCACAAGGTGTGGGGACTAAGAGGGACACATTGCCAAACATCATCCCCAGAGCAGTACCAGCTCTGTAATCCTAAAATCACCGAGTAGACCACTGGGTGTGTGTGAGAGACTCTGAGTGTGCAGAGAGAGAGACTGAGTGTGCAGAAACGCACAGAAATCCCTAGAATCCTGGTCTCTCCATATAGCCTGGTCTGGCTCTAAACCTGTCATCTTCTCATCTGAGCTTCCTGAGTGCTGAGATACTAGGCTTGTGCCACCAATGTGGCTTTTTCAGGTCCCACTTAGTGCTTCAGTCTTAGAGTAAATGGGCCAGCATGGGTCTCCGCTCTGCCCACCAGGAGCCTGCGTTTTCAATCGATGGATACATCACCTGTGCTGTTGACCCCGGAGGCCACTGCCCACCTGTGGGATGGGGTTGGAGTCTCTCCAGTGGCAGCCAGGTGCCACGGCCACTGTGGGAAGATGAAGGGGCAGGGAGAACAGGAGTGTCCCACTGTGGAGTGAGAAAGTCTCACTACAGGGTCAGCCACGGCAAAGACACGGAGGCAGGATGGACTTGAAGGTGTATGATAGAAGCAGGGGATGGTTGGGAGGCGGGGGAGACTGCAGCGGGCTTGAAGCCTGGAGTGCTTTAACTTGACCTTGAGAGATCTAGGACCCCTTTGAAAGAGCAAGCTGTTTTCCCTCCCTCCTTCCCTGCTCTGAGGATGCCCTGAAACCATCGGGAGGGATGGGGTTGGAGGGTTGCTTTACTCAACTCTACTCAGGCTCCAGCTGGAAAGAAGAGAGCTCCTATCAGGGCTGTACAGCTGGCCAGGAGCAGGGCAGGGCAGGGCAGGGCAGGACAGGGCAGGGCAGTCCTTCCCGGAACAGCCTTTCTGTGAACTGAGTCATAGCCCCCTCATGAGGTCTACCATGCCCACATCAGTACCAGGCTGCAGCACAGGACCAGGTTAGTGCAAGGCTTTCCTGAGGGGCCAAAGGATGGAGACTGGGGACTTTTCCTTGCCTATGAACTTCTCTGCCTAGGGGTGGGGAGTGAGTAGTCACAAGTAAGACAAGAATAACAGAATGGAGAAGACTTTATCTGCTTATGAAAGGAAAGAATATTAATGGACCATCTGAGAAGATATTGAGACACGCTCCCCTTTGTTGCTCTTGCAGGAACTGGGGTTCTCTGTCCTGGCAGGTGGTAGGTACCTTGACAGAGCTCCATAGAGGTGAGGGGAGCCAGGCAAGTCTTGATTAAATTAACCCTGTGGTAGTTAACCCTGTGATGGACTGCTGGACCAAACGTGTCTCAGTGTACTTGTGTGCCTGTAGAGCTGGGCAGGATCAAAAATGACAGTGAAGATAGAAAAGGGACAGACACACTTGTAAAGGCCACTTCATCTCATCTGGTGACTTGGGGGACATTTGCAGGCCTCTTGCTGTCTCTGCCAGGCCTTTGCCTGGAAAATACCATCAGAACTAATTCTTACTGTGCCCTCACATGCCATCCCAGTGGGACGAAACTAGTTTTAGCTTTCTGCCTACAAAGTTAGTTTTTTTTTTTAAGGTTTTTTTTTTCTTTTCAGTTTTTATTTGTTTTGCTTTTGTTTTTAGAAGTAGAGTCTCACTGTGTAGCCCTGACTGGCCAGGAATTTGTTCTGTTGACCAGGCTGGCTTAAATGGACAGAGATCCACTTGCCTTTACTTCCTGAGTGCTGGGATTAAAGACATGGGTCACCACAGCAGCCTAGACAGGTCCATCTTTCCACTATGAGGGTCTGGGATTGAACTCTGTCCATCAGCCTTAGCCACAAGCACCCTTAGCTACCATACCACTTTGCCAGACCTCTAGACAGATCTCGAGGAGGTAACCTGAAATGCAGAGCAAGTTCTATTAAAGGAGAATGTCCTTTGTGCTACTGTCTACATAAAGGCTCCATGGTTAGGGATGGCAGATGGGAAGCCCAGAGCAAGTGCCGAAACAGGCAGGAAGTGGCAGGATGCTAAGCCCTGGTTAGATGCAGGACCCTGCAGAAGCAAGGAGTGTGAGGGCCCTGGGAGAGCCCTGGGTGAAGGGCACAGGCATTGCTGTAGGTGGGAAGCTGTGTGCAGCCCACTGCACATGGACAGAAGGATAGCCTGCTGGAGTGTTTAAGGGACCCAGGCTTGGCTCAGAATAGCTGGAGTTCACGTGCTGATGTGAAGACTGGGGGTGCTAGCTAGCCTCGTGGTCTTCCCTCTATATTGAGATGGAGGTCACCGTGTTCCTCATCTCATGGCCTGTGTGTGGTCACCTAATGAGGTGGATGCCTAAGAAGCCCTGCGTGTCCCAGACAGTCACCGCCAGTTCTCATCCTTAGCTCCCACGTGTTCCTACCCTCAGATGGCTGCTAGAACATCCTTCCTCTTCTTGCCTTCTGTATACAAAGCCAGTTATTTCCCACAAGCGCACCATCAGCTGATCCCAGTGGGACAGGGTCCCTTTACCTTGGCTGGAGTGGGAGACTTGGGGTGGACAGTTAGAACCAGATGCTAACAGGTTTCTGCAGAGCCCGGGGAAGAGAAACACTCGGGATGGCGTCTGGTCTGTGGCAGGGACTGTGGAGGGAACGGTGGGCTACGGCCCTTAGGCGTTAGCCTTCTCTGTAGCGGTTCCCCCTCTGTTGCACAGTTTGTCTTCTCCTTGCAGCTTGGACCAGAGACCCCCCACATTTGACACCATGGAACCTTCAGACTGCAAGGACACCCCAGGTAGTTACCCCCCTGGCTTCTTCTTGCTTGTGGCCCAGACTTCCATACAGAGTTTAAAGAAATTGAGGACAGAGAAGGGGAGACTCAAGGGAGAGACTATAGGTATTCTCCCAACACCAGCTCTCCGGGGCTGGGTGTCTATTCCTGGCTCTGTCCTAGGGGAGTACAGCCGGGACTCACCTCCTCCCTATCCCGCCGCCTCAGGTGGGACCAGGCCATCCTGGGAAGCCGACTCTAGCTTGGTGTTACCCAAGCTCCTCCAGTCTATCCCCTTGCCTTACCCTCCTTTCCATCCAGGAGACAGAACCTTCATTGAGGAAGCCGCTGAGTACCTGCGACACACATCGGGCAGGGAAGACCTGAGACTGCTGCTGACCGAGGATGGAGCCTGGGAGGCCTTTGTGGCGGAGGCTGAATTGTCCAGGTTACCTACGGCTAAGGACCTTCCTCCCCTTTTCCTGGTTTCTCTTGCCCTTCCTGTGGATGGTGCACCCTTGTCCCCCAACTCCCCACCCCCCAACCTGTGTCTTCTTCACCCAGTGCCCTTGTTCACACGGATGGTGTTCTCCAAAGCATCTCCATGGATACACCCAGAGCTGTGCTTTGTGAGTGTGCTGGCGCCTCTCAGTGAAACCTGTGGTTTCTTACTCTCCTGCAGGTCAGAAGTGACACCAAAGCCCCCACCACACACCACATGGTAAAGACTGAGTACTCTTTAATATAGGAAATGCCTGGGAACAGAAGTTGGACCCTAGATTTTCCTAATTTTGGGATATTTTCAACTATGATACATTGTGGGGATGAGACACACATCTCAACATGAAATAGACTGTATTTTTTTTTTTACACCTAGCGCACATTTTAACTATCTATGAGCATTTTATTTTATTTTTAAAATATTTATTTGTTTTTATGTAAGATTTATTTGTATTTTTCCTGCATGCATATCTGTGTGAGGGAATCAGATCCCCTGGAACTGTAGTATAGACAGTTGTGAGCGGTCATGTGGGTGCTGGGAATTGAACCCTGGTCCTCTATGCTCTTTTTAATATCCTTGTGTATGTGTGTGACCTGTCCCTTAAGGTCAACTGTGGAGCTCTCCGCTGTGGCTTCCCAACGCTGCTTGAAAGACTTCATCTGCTGGAGCCATTCACATTTAGAAGACTCGCTCACTCACTCACTCACTCACTCACTCACTCATGGTGGCCCAGTTCAAGTGAGCTTCCAGCCAAAGTGCACAGCCAGATGCAGACAGTCCTGGCAGGCAGGACAATACCGCGCCTACTGATTGTAACTCAGCAGTGGAGGGCAAAAGGAAGGCATTTCATGACACACTGGCAAACGTTCCATGAATTAAGAGTGACTTATACACCAGTCTTGCTTCCCTGTGCTCATCAGCAGTCATTCCCCTTCCCGACCCCACCCCGGATTCATCCCTGCCCCTGATAAATGTAGCCAATGATCATAGAGTCACCCTTGAGTCAGAAGGACTCTTACTTTATCCAATGATTGGTGTTCAGGGCATTTTATTTTATTTTTTCCGACAAGGTCTGACATTAGCCTTGAACTCAGACATAACCAAAGACCATCTTGAACTTCTGATCCTCTGCCTCTACCTACCGAGGGCTAGAATTATCGATGTGTATCGGTAGGCCTGGTTTTATGCAGTGCTAGACCCCAGGGCCTCACGCATGCTAGGCAGGCACCTTACTTACTGTGCTGATCTCCACCCCCAAAGAACATCTTTTAAATGGTTTTTTTTTTTTTAAAAGACTTATTTATTTCTGTTTTATATGTCTTTGCCTGTGTGTATATGTGTGGACCTGGTGCCCACAGAGATCAGAAGAGGGCATTGGAGTCCCTAGAACTATAGTTACAGACAACTGTGAGCTGCCATGTGGGTGCTGGGAATCAAACCTGGGACCTCTGGAAGAGCAGACACTGCTCTTAGCTGCTGAGCCATCTCTCTAACTGCAAGAGCAATAGCATCTTAAACAAACAAAAACGAACAAGATTTACTATATTATTTATTTATTGAGACAGGTTCTCTTCACGCAGCTCTGGCTAGCCTGGAATTCAATATGTAGATCAAGCTGGCTTTGAATTCTCAGATATCTGCTTACCTCTGCCTCCAGAATGCTGGGATTAAAGGAGTGTCCCACCATGTTTGGCAATTTATTAACTTTTAAATTATCTGTCTGCCTGCCTGTCTGTCTGACTGTCTGTCTGTATGTGTGTGAATAGGTACATGCACAGACCTCTGTCTGTCTGTCTGTCTGACTGACTGTGTGTGGATAGGCACATGCACAGACCTACGGAGGCCACGAGAGGGCGCCAGATTCCCTGAAGTTGCAGTGACAGTGCTTCTGAGCCTCTCACCCTGAGTGCTGAGGTCCAACCAAATCCCAGTTCTGTAGACTGTGTACCAAGCACTCTTTTTTAAAAAAAAAAAAAAAAAAAAAGATTTATTTATTATTATATCTAAGTACACTGTAGTTGTCTTCAGATGCACCAGAAGAGGGCATCAGATCTCATTTCAGATGGTTATAAGCCACTGTGCGGTTTCTGGGATTTGAACTCAGGACCTTCGGAAGAGCAGTCAGTGCTCTCAACTGCTGAGCTATCTCTCCAGCCCCGCACCAAGCACTCTTAACTGTGGAGCCAATTTTCCAGCCCCAATGAAGAGCAACTTAACACGACTTTTACTCAGTATCTTCTATTGACTGAGGACCATTTACAATTACTAAGCGTTCACCATCAGAAGAAAGGTTCTGCACGTCTGTGAAATCCCTCCCGAGTCACAGTGAGCATGCTGTCCCCTGGGCAGACTACATGTTATGGAACCTATAACAAACTGTTTATGTCCATTTTTATTTTTTTGCCACCGAGGATGGAATCTAGGGCCCCACGTGTATTAGGCAAGCTCTCTACCACTGACCTAAATCCCAAGCTAAACTATTTCTCTTAATCACTTGATGCCCATTACAGAGCTGATGCAGACACTTTACGTGACGCCCTCCATGCGCTCACAGCAAACCTGGCCGTGGAAGACCAAGAAAGGCTCCAACATGACCTGCAGGACACGGAGAGTTTTATGGATGCATTTCCCCAGGTGAAACTGGAGCTGGAGGGACACATCAGGAAGCTCCGCACCCTGGCAGACAAGGTCGACAAGGTGCACAGGGACTGCACCATCTCCAATGTGGTGGCCAGCTCGACCAGCACTGTGTCTGGCATCCTGACCATCCTTGGCCTCACTCTGGTACCTGTGACAGCTGGGGTCAGTCTGATACTCTTGGCGACAGGGATGGGCCTGGGAGCAGCAGCGGCTGTGACCAGTGTCTCCTCTGGGATCGTGGACTATACAAGTAAGTCATTAGCCAAAACGGAAGCCAGCCACCTGGTGTCAACTGGCATGGCCAAAGTGAAGATGGTTGCAGACGCTGTGGTTCATTCAGGACCCCAGGTCTTTTCCTTATCTGAGAATTGCTGCCGAGTCCTACGGTGCATGGAGCAGAGCATCAATGCTATCAAACTCACCAAAGCCAACCCTGCCTTAGCAGCTAGTGCCAAGCGCCTCTTGGCCATGGGGAGCACCTCTGCCCAAAGTGGTAAGCACGTGAAGAAAGCCTTTAAAGGCACTGCCCTGGCAATGAGCAGAAGAGCCCGGATCATGGGTATAGCCACTGCAGGTGTGTCCCTCGTTGGGGATGTGATCAGCCTCGTGAAACAGTCCAAGAGTTTGCACAAGGGCAAGAAAGCAAAGTCTGCCGAGGAGTTGAGGCAGCAGGCTCAGGAGCTGGAGGAGAAATTGGAGGTGCTCATCCAGATGTACGACAGTTTGCAGGCAGGCTCAACACGGTAACACGCTTTCTCCCCCAGAGCAGTGCGGAAGATGGGGAGGTGCTCTGGATCTAGAGACTGAAGCATTTTTTGTGAGAGGGAATCAGACCCATGAAGTTCAGGACTGAGACATTTGCCCTTTTCAAAACACTTTGTTGTGGTTTTGTTTATATGTATAGGTGTGTATCTGAGAATGTGGGTGTAGGTGCCCTCTGAGACCAGAAGAGGGCATCAGATCTCCTGGAGCTGGAGTTACAGGAGGTTGTGAACGGCCTGATGTAGGTACTGGGAACTGAACTCATGTCCTCGGCAGGGCAGCCGGTACTCTTAACTGCTTAGCCACGTTTCCAGTCAGAGTTTGGCATGTTCTCTAGCTGGGACCTGTAAGATCAGTGATGGTAGGTAATGGGTGAAGGGAAAAGAATGGGAGCCTGAAACGAGGGACCAAAGGGGACTAGAGAGTGTGGAGGGGGGGTGGAGGGGGAGGGAATGCCAGTTTTGGAGTAAAGAGCTTTGGAGGCTTGAATAAAGAGAGCTGTGTCAGAGCGAGCAAGGAGAAAGCAGGGAATCTGACAAACCGGGAGTGGGAGAAAGCCAGAGGAAGAATTCTGGATGTGGAAGAGCCACTGTGACGTCCTAGGATGACCGTGGTGGTGGTGATGGGTGGGGGTGACGGCAGCGTGGGCACAGCAGTTGTCAAGGGGCCAGGGTGCCTTTGAGGACCAGTGAAATTCCATTGACCACCTCTCTACTCATCTTCCTCTTCCATCTCGTGTTCTATATAGACTTTAGCTCAATGAATACGAGCCAATCAGTCTAGGAAAATGGGGGCAAACCCAGACTGAAGGTCCGAAAGTCAGAGGTAAGGAAAACAAAACATTAGAGCATGTTTCAGGATGTAAGATCGGAGAGCACCCGCCCCCATCCTAACCACCTAACTGCTAGATCCGCAGCCCCTTCCATGAGGCAGTGCGCTCCATCCAAGGGCAGAGCACAGCCTTGGAGGAGGCACAGAGGCTCTTCTGCTCACGGATAAGCACCAGGGGAACCAGGAAGGTTAGCAACAGGGTTGATCCCTCAAAAGGAAGGGATGCGTAACCTGTTATCTGCCCAGAAGACTTCGAGCAGACATGGTTAATAGCTTGGTGACCTTTTGTCTTATTTTGTGTCCAAGACCACACCAGATCCTCCCTCTAGATCCTTACTGTGAACTTGTCTATCTATAGAACCCATCTTTATGAAAGATGTCACATGTACAGAAAGAGTTTGATGTAGTCATGTCTTAAGCTTTATTGTGCACACAGGATTGAGTTAATTATCACTAAGAAAGTGTTCACCAGCTTGTGCCGTGCTTCAATATGCCTAAAATAAACTACTTGGGGCCAGATTCCTGGCGGTTTGAACCAACACTGGCTACTTAGTTGTATTGAATCAAATTACTTTTCTTGCCTCTTGTAGATTGTTTCTCTTCCTGTCATGGTGGCCTCAGGGATCCCTGCACAGCTTGTCCCACAAGGCAGCACTCTGTTCTCAAGCTGGCTTGTTCCAGCTTACCCATGCTGAATCTTCTGGCTATGTCAGTAGAGTCCCATGTGGTCACTTCCAGGGTTGAGAGTCATTAAGTGGCAAGGAGACGGCCTTGGTGGGGCATGGATCATATGTGGGTAAGCACGGCCTCTCTCCCTGCCCCCCCTGGTTCTGAAGCATCTTTAGAAACACCAGGCTGCTGGGGAGGGCAGAGGCCTGGTGGCCGCAAATCCATGCTCTTCCATTGAGTATAGAGTTTCTTAGGGCTGGGCGGAAGCACACACCTGTAATCCCAGCACTTGGGAGGCAGAGGCAGGCAGATCTCTGAGTTTGAGGCCAGCCTGGTCTATAGAGTGAGATCCAAGACAGAGAGAGCTACATAACAAGACCCTGTCTCATTCAACACCTCAAAACAACCACAACCACAACCACCACCACCACCACCACAACAGCAACAACAACCCCTCTCAGGTAGTAAAGGTTTTCAAGAGAACATTCACACGGGACAGGAGGAATTTTCTGGCCTCATTTTGGCTCCATCCTCTCCCCTAAGTATCTCTGCTGCTCATCTCTGAGTCCTACTGGAGTGCTGAACTCTAGCCAGAGCCTTTGCTGATACCCAGGACACAAATGCAGAGGATGTGGGATCCAGGTAGAGAGGATGGGGAGACACTCTCTACTTCTCAGGATCGTCTCTAGCAGGCGTGCCCCAGCTCTCCAAAGCCTGTGTGTGTGGACAAAACTCCAGAGTATCTGAGCAAGGCCGAACACCAACAGCCGGGTGTTGGATCTGACTTCAGTCTCCATGGTCCCGGCGTGATCAGTCCACAGTCATTTTACTCTCAAGTTTTTGCAAACTGGAGTTTGACAGCTGGCTGTTCTAAGCAAGGTCAGCCACGCTTGGGCTCCTGGGTATGATGGGTCTGTGGCACGTGGCAGAGCTGCCCCACCCCTCCCCTCTCCCCAGTCTATAAATTCTCTGTGGTTTGATGTTACTAAGGGAGCCTGGCCGTATGTTTCTATGTAAAGACAGATGAGATGCTTCCTCAACATCCCTATCCTGTATCCATGAATCCTAAGCTACATGTAGTGGGTAAACGTCTGCTCCAACTTGGGCTCCCAGATCTGGAGCAAGTGACGGAAATGCTTGCGAGTGTCAGAATACATTCTCGGTGACTGCACCTGAGGTGGGGAATGGTAACAGGTGACTGAGTTCTGCCTCAGACTCTCTCTCTCTCTCTCTCTCTCTCTCTCTCTCTCTCTCTCTCTCTCTCTCTCTCTCTCTGTGTGTGTGTGTGTGTGTTTTAATCTTCTTATTTCCCAAGCCATTTCTCCAGCTTTCTGCTGATCTAGGGTAATTTAGATGTCATCTGTTGCACGTGTTTTTTGCTACCGGGACGGGGCAGCTCTACCAGCTCCCACCCAGGTTCCCTCAGATCTGCAGATGAAAAACACAGACACTCACACGTTGTTCAGTTGCTCAACCTGCCTTATTGGCTCAAATTCTGGGCACTTCTAAACCTCCCATGCTACTCCAGGCATGATCAGATAGATACAGTGGCCATTGGCCACTCTAACTGAAAACTCACATGATTGGTTGGCTGTATCTCCTGTAGCTCCTCCCTCCTTCTCCCCAGTTCTCCCCATCCTCTCTCCCCTGTGTCTGCTAGCTTGCCTGTGTGGACATGGAAGTCCCGCCTATTCTGCCCAGTTCATCGGTCACCAGCATCTTTATTGATGGATCAAGAACCAATGGGGGAGCAGGACCTTAGCATCAGCACCACCCTCCTACAGTCATCCCAACATATTTCTTGTTTTCCTTATGCAATATTGATTTTGTCATTTGGCTTGGTACCAAGAGAGCTGATTGACACACACCAAGAGTCCAAGGCTGCACTATTTGTGCTAATCAACAGGGTCAACTTTGGCATGGCAACTGGAATATTGCTTCAGGCTGAGGGTGTTAATGAGTTCTTGTCTTTGTTTCCCAAGACACATTACTGTCGGGCACTGACCAGAATAGAGAGGCAAGCCCTTGTGTCATAGATATCCCCATTCCTTCCTTTTGAGCCACAGTGGTGACACTGAGACTGTCAATCAAGCTACCTGACAATCTGGAGGTAGAACTCCCCAGCACCACATCGGCCTATCCCTTACTATGCTCCCCACCATGATGATCCTGGACTAAGCTTGGCAACTGTAAGCCAGCCCCAATTAAATGCCTTCTTTTATAAGATTTGCCATGGTCAAGGTGTCTCTTCATAGCAATAGAACACTGACAGCCCCTACCCCAATCGTGGCTCTAGATCTTCTGCAGCTTCCAAGTGTACCAGTGTCATTTGTACATACCAGGAGCTGAAGAGTGACAGCTGGGAGAGGGGAGGGTGTGAAAGAGTTAATACAAGGTAAACTGAGGACATGTGCCTTTTGTGGCTTATGCTCTTCTGAAAATAGTCAATAGAGGTGCCTACACATGCGCATCTTCATGGTCTTAGCTATTTGTGTACATTTGGTCAGTGGCCAACAGTCTTAGCCACATGGGTGTCCTTCAGCTCATCCTCCATTACCTGAAGGATGCTCCAGGTCCATGAGAACAGTGGAGGCATGTAGGCAGGTTGTATATGTAGTATATAACAGGATTATTTTCCAGTCCTTCATCCCTTCCTTCCAGGGTTCCAGGTTTGCCTTATGATGCAAGTCTCAGAGATGAGTGATGAGAAGGGACCACCCAGCAAGGTCCAGAGGCAACTGCAGCCAATGGGACAGTGACCTTACTGCAATTCTTAAAACAACTCTGCAATGCTTTAGGATGCAGAGGGTGAACACCAGCACCACCTAGTGGAAGTCAGGAGAATCAGCAGCCAAGGCATTTTGCCACCCTGGTTATTACATAAATCCAGTCCATACCAACATAAACATGCTGGTCACTGCAGTAACTGTCCTAAAACATGGGTCCATCCATCTTTCTCTAAGAACATCATAGAGTAGGACAGGGATCTTCCAACTAACCATGTGACAGAGGGCTTCTGAAGTCACTCAAGAGACAAATATTCCAGGCTGCAAATCACAGGGAAGTGAGTGTATCCCACGCCCACAGCTCTGGGTGGCCACCTGAGAGTAGAAGAGGGAGCCACTGCTTCAGCCACTGCAGTCTAGCCTGCAGCCTGAATCCTAGCTCTATATGCCTCTGCTGAGACCCAGGGTCCAAAGAAACAAGGAGGACCACAGAGGAACCGTGTACAGAGGATGGAACGTGACTCCCGGTTATCATGTGTGACAAGATGCAGATAGCTCACCTTCAGCCTGACACATACGAGGGTCAGGAATTCCAGATGCCTTTGCAGAGGGGACACAGCATCCCTGTGATTCCAGTTTAGACAGGGTCCAGTGATTGACNCAGAGCCTGTGTGTGGCTCACCTTGTAGACTCCCTGCTGAGTTCTGAGGATGGAGCCAGTGGGCTTGAAAGAGATCAGGGATCCAGCCTCAAGAGTAACTGTTCCAAATGAGCAGTGGGTTGAGGTTCAGGAGGCTGAGGAGGGTCCAGGAGAGTCACCCCATCAGGCAGTTCTGCAGAACAGACAAGGACACCATGCATTCCTTATTCACAGGAGAGAAGGTTGGCTGGTCACTGTCATGCCATTATATGTCAAATATCTCAGTATTTTCGTCTAGGTTCCACCTAGTCTGTTGTAGTAGACATAGGGAGGTGGGTGTTGCTGGGTCCCCAATGCCTGCTGCCTATGATGCAAACTGTTCAATACATTCCAAAGCCACTGCCCACAGCCTGATAGGAACACCATCTGCAATGTTGACATTGCAGTCTACCAGGCAACAGTTGCAGGTTGTAGCCTCTGCTTCACACACATACACACACACACACACACACACACACACACACACACACACACACGGAAATGGACATTGTACTAAACTTGGAGCCCTGCTTTCTGACCTGACCTTGAGATTCAGAAAGAGAGGAGTTTGTGGCTGTTCCACCATCTTGGGGTATTGCTGTGGTCTTTGGCTTTGGGAATCTGTGATAGGTTGTGAAGTTATTTGTCTGTTTGAGGATGAGGGCATGAATGGCTACAGCTAAGGATGTGACTATATAGAGTAATTGCACATTCACATTCTACCTGACCTGAGATTCTCTGCAGGGGACATATCTATCACCTATTGTCTTTCTTGTCCCCTGTCTGTCTGGTCCAAGATCCACTCACCTCAGTCAATCTATTGTGTCTCCTGAAAGTTTACAGTTGTAATGGCGGGCATTAGAAGTCAAGGTATTTGGACCTAATTCATCTGATGGCAGAGCCCTGGTAGAGTGTCCTGGTATTGGATCTGGGTCTTCATGTCTGGGACCAGAGTGGATGTTGTTCTTTTCCATCCTCTGAACGTACTGATCACTTCAATGGATGTTCTTGTTCAAACCATCCACCATCCTCTCACTTTCCACCCGAAGAGCCCCAATGCACAGTTATCACGAAGGGAGTCCAGTATTCCAGGCACAAGGGAAACTTCAGCACTTGATATCTGATGCACCCAGTGCCCAGGGGACATCTCAGAAAGACTGTGGTGTAGGAAACAGGTGACAATGGACCAAGAAGTGAAACACNTTATTCAGATGAGAGGCTAAAAGGTGACCATGGCTCTGGACTTCCTCAGGACAACTGAGAGTCTATTGCAGGTCACCCGGGAACACGGGCACAGTGAGGAGCCTTCAGCAGGGTGTCAGGCACTCAAGGATTCACTGAGCACTGCCNGCTCCTTGGGAGGACAGAGGGATAGGGATCAGTTTGCAGACCAGAAGCTCTTGCATGAGTCAAGGGGAGTCCCACAGCAGACTGGAGGAGGATCTGTCTCTCATTGTCCCTCAGCAGCTGACCCTTACATAAGCCTTTATAGAGTCCCCTGAGCCTGGCCAGTCCTGGCCTTGCATGATGGCTGAGGAATGCCCCTGTGCCCAGCCAGGCCAGACAGGCATGGGCTGCAACCATCGTACCAGTGTGGTCTGTAGATGGCAGAGACCAAAGGGAGTGCCTGACTGAGGGAGAGAGAGTGATCGCACAGGTGGCTGTGGAGGACTTGGTTCCCTGACATCCTGGATGCAGGGTCACAGTGAAGGGAAGTCACATATCTGGCACTCAGGGAGCCAGTCAGAGGACCCAACACAGGCTCAGGGTGTCATTGAGGAGACAGCTTGGCTTGACTGCAGGAATCTTGAGATGCAGTCATCAAGAATGGCCACTAGATGTCCCTCCCTGCTCTCCCTGCCCAGGCTCCCTGCCATTTCCATGGCACACAGAACCTTAGGACAGGACGCTGTGCTGTCAGT
>NC_034606.1:42911810-42913495 GCF_900095145.1 Mus pahari | reverse complement strand
AACCCAGGTCTATAGAACACCAGACAGGCAGAGCCAGGTGACCCAAGACATCATCTGGGGCAGCAACCTTGTTCCCAACTCTGGAAGGAGCTGGAAGCGTATGGGCGGTGACTCTTCTTTTCAGTTTGAAATAACCTTAGCATCTTTGAATAATGATGTCTACTTACATGTACTCTCTCAGTGTGTTTGTGAGTGTTTGGTAGGGAGCTGGGTGGCTGCCATGGCAGACTTAGGGTTGCAGAGAACAAACAGCTTGAGGAAGTCAGGCCTCACCTTCCACTACAGGTTCCCCAGGATCAAATCCACATCATCATATTTGGTAGCAAGAGCCTTCATCCTTCGAGTCATCCTTCCAGGCCAAAGATGTGGCTCTTGACCCCAAATTGGTCGATGCTGCTGACCACAATATGTTTGGCTTCTGATAAAGTCCGTCTGCACCCACTCTCCTGAAACGTGCTGTTGTGTAAAACCTGGCCAGCAAAGGAGCAGGCTGTACACGGAGAGCTGGAGGGCCCAGGTTCATTTCATGCTCTCTGGCCTGGACCTGGCTAGTGCTTTGCAAACAAAGTCCAGCCCCAACCTGGGNTTTCTGGCTGTTCTTCTGAGCTGACAACTGTGCTGAATTTGTTCCCTATGCAGCTGCCTGCAGAGGGCGCTTCTGGGCAAAGTTCCACTGAGTTAGGTGTGCTTACAGAAGCAGGTTCCAGCAGCCTCTTCAATTTCTGCTTTAAGGGGTAGCTGTTCCCAATGTTATTATCCCTTGGCAGTTGGGGAGGGGAGTGAGGGTGTGTAGTGGGGGATGTCATCTGAAGTAGACAGGAATCCAGAAGCTGAAGTTAGCATTTTATCCTGAGACTGTTAGAGTAAAATTGTAGTTCATTTTATTTCTACATGAATCTAGAGCCCTGAGGGAGGAATTAGAAGTTAAGCTTCCACAGTGTAAAGAGCAGTTTGATCACTAGGTGTACATTAAAAGCAATACATACATTAGCAAATTTTTACTCACCATCACCACTACTGTCCCAGGGATGAACTTTAGTTCCATTGGTCCTTTAGATGGCCTGACCCCTGGCAAGGGCTCTACCCACCCTCCTGTCACCACCAATGCCAGCCTCAACAGCATCACCAGCTCTGTCACTACCCCGAATTCACTTGGTAATAGACAAAGGGTGAGTTGGTGCTGTTGCTGCCGGAGAGGAAGGGCTGTGGCTGCAGCTCACAGCACCTGTGGGGAACGAGAGGGAGGAGCCACCATGTCTTCTCCATATTCAAAACCTCTCTCTGGCTTTGCCCATTATCAGTGCCTCAGCTTCCCCAGACATCTCATTGCTGCACAGTGCAGTCTGTGTGTCTCCAGGCCCCTTCCCCATCCTCTAGTCTTCTCTGCCCTCCCTTCAGACTCTCCCTGCTGTCCTCTTTGACCCACATTAACCTTGTTCTCAGCCACAGAAACACAAGCTCCTCAGTGTTCCGTTCCACAGAATTGCTCTCTCCCGCTTCCCCCTCTAACAAAATACCCCCACTGTTGCCCACCGTGTCCAGGCCATCTTCCTTGACCCTTGTGCAGCTTAGGGACTGGTGTCCCTGAAGCATTCTTACTGCAGTCTTGTGGGTTTGGATGAGTTCTGCAGACACAGCTCACCTGCTGTCGTATTGCTTCAGCAACCCTGACTTTTGTCTCATTG
>NC_034606.1:42909504-42910612 GCF_900095145.1 Mus pahari | reverse complement strand
CCTCCATTCCAGGGTCACTCACAGTCTCTCCTGACCCCTGGCTGTGACCCTGGTCCTGGTCTCTCTGGGCTTTGAGGATGCTGGCACTTGGTTTTCCATCCCTGATGTGTTGCTCATCTCAGTCTGTCTCCACATCCCATAAGACTGAACTCCCTTTCCCATTGTATGGGGCTTAATAAGAACACTTAGGATTAAACCCAGCTCTGTGCAGCTGCACCATGGGCTCTCTGCCTTCTAAACCCACAGAAGGATCCTGCTGTTGTTACAGCTCCTCAGATGGGAGGAAAGGGACTGTGCCAGAACCTGGATCACAGATTGATTTTGTTTACACTTTTCTGACTTGTCCCAAAACAAGGTTCTTGAGTCCTCTCTCTTACAGGGAGAAATTTTGACTCTTATTTCTTTGCATTAGGATTTCAAATGCATCTTTTCGGGATACCAACTATGCACTAACCATATATATATTTTAAAATCTTTTAAAAAATACACACACACACACATACACACATATATATATGTAGGTATGTATCTATCTATCTATCTATCTATCTATATATATATACACACATATGTGAATGTATACCATTGCTCTCTTTAGACACACCAGAAGAGGGCATCAGATCCCATTGAAGGTGATTATGAACCACCATGTGGTTGCTGGGAATTGAACTCAGGACCTCTGGAAGAACAGTCAGTGCTTTTAACCACTGAGCCATCTCTCCAGCCTGCAGTGACCATATTTTAAGCTCTCCTTGTATATTATGATCCTTTTTTCTTACAGTAAATCTCAATGTCGATGACACTAAGTCAGGAAGTAGTAACTGACTTGCCTACATCACATAACTCACAGATGTGGTCCTGCTACCTACAGGCATCCGAGGGAAGGCAGTGTCCTCCTGTCCTGTCAGGGTCCTAGTGAAAGGTGATCAGCTGANGATACAGCCAAGAGAAGGGATTGAATGGGCACCTGGGAGAGATAAGGNACACGGTCTGGCATCTGAAGTGGGACCTGTGTGTAGCAACAGTAGGAGCTAATATCAATTGNGGATATGGTACATGGGTATGGACTTTTGTCGAAGGCCATCTTTGACAGGTCAGGGAAACTGAG
>NC_034606.1:42569436-42579215 GCF_900095145.1 Mus pahari | reverse complement strand
TGTTGAGGTCTGATCCTTTTAAGATGTGTGTAGGCACTTTGTATTCAGTCTCTATTTTAAAAGGTGAAATAAATTAAGTTCAGGTTCTCAGACTCTGCTTACATAGCAGACACTGACAAAATTCTCCTAAAAAACCATAACACTATGGTTGTATTACTTATGCTGTGTCATCTCAATGCTCTGAAACCGCCCTGCTATCCACCTGTCCACCACCCCTCTTACCTCACTTAGGACCAATCAGCTTAAAAGTCAGCTGAGTACTCGTTTTTTAGATAATGAGAATATAGTACTTCCTCCATACTTGGCTTTTGCACTTCTAAACTTGGTTTTTCCTATAAAAAAAATACCTGCCCTAAGGATAGACTAGTAGCACAATTAGGCTCATGCATCCTTTTTTGTGTCCTGATCAACCAGTCTTGGGGTGTGTACTGGCTGGTTTTGTGTCAACTTGATACAAGCTGGAGTTATTACAGAGAAGGGAGCTTCAGATGAGGAAATGCCTCCATGAGATCCAGCTGTAAGGCATTTCCCAATTAGTGTGGGGGTGGCACGGGGATCCTTGTGGGTGGTGCCATCTCTGGGCTGGTGGATTTTGGTTCTATAAGAAAGCAAGCTGAGCAAGCCAGAGCAAACAAGCCAGTAATATCCCTCCATGGCCTCTGCATCAGCTCCTGCTTCCTGACCTGCTTGAGTTCCAGTCCTGGTTTCCTTTGGTGATGAACAGCAATGTAGAACTGTAAGGTGAATCAACCCTTTCCTCCCCAACTCGCTTCTTGTGCAGGAATAGAATCTCTGACTAAGACAGGGTGTAGGTTTAATAAACTATTCTTGCTTAATTGAGATCAGTGTTTATTTTGTTTATGTGGCAATCCCTGAACCCCAACACTTACCANATTCCAGTGTGTCACTGACTACTACATGTTTGTATCCTCAGCTGTACCTGTCCAATCCTGGTCCTACCAGCACACCTGAGAACCAGGATCTGTGGCTTTGGGGGCAGGCAGAGAAGAAACAGTGAGNTATGAGAAACCAGCAGAGACAGCCAGGAGAGAGCAAGGACAAACAAAATCTGCTCCAAGGGAAGAAGAAAGAACACNTGAAGAGGATGAAGAGAAGAACAGTTCCATCTAAGCCAGGCAGCAAATCAGAAGCNCTCACTAGCACTGTGAGGAAGCATCCAAGAATCAGTTGTCAAGAGTTCAAGGACAGGACGCATAACCTTGTGGGCTGAATAAACAAGGTTGTTNACATGGAGAGACAACTAGCCAAGCTGTAGATTAATACTAGAAACTGAAGACTTAAACAACACAGTAAACATCTTGAGGATTAAAGAAGAGTACAGATGCTAGCTGGTCACCCTAGCACTAGGAGGCTGAAGCAAGGCGAGGTTAAGGTAGACACCAACCAGGCCATCAGCCACGCAGTGGGACTGAAATAGAAAGAGGAAAAGGAAGGAATGAGTGAGTGGGAAATGAATGGATGAACTAGTATGTGGGAGAGAGAGGACAATTACTGTGTAAGGCTGGGGAGATGGCACAGCCCAGAAGAACAATGGCTGCTCCCCAGGGAACTGGGTTTGGTTCTAAGCCCCCAGTTGGTGCCTCAGGACAGTTTGTAACTCAAGTTCCAGGGGTGCTGATGTCATTTTCTGGCTTCCTCAGGCACCAAGCATGTGGGTAGTGCAGGGACCTACATACAGACAAAACATCCATGCATTTAATATATATATATATATATATATATATATATATATATATATATATATATAAACTTAAAGGTGGGTTCAGTGGTTAAGAGCACTTCTTATTCCTGCAGAGGACCTGGGTTCAATTCCCAGCACACATATGGCAGCTCACAACCGTCTGTAATACCAATTCCAGGGGATCTTATGCTCTTCTCTGGCCGGTGTAGGCACAGTGTGTATGTGGTATACAGATCCACATGTAAGCAAAACATCCATACACATAATGAAATATAAATCTATTTTTTTCCTTTAAGTAGGATCAGGGGCTGGGCATTGATGAAAGTCACCTCTAATGTCACCACTCGATAGGCAGATACAGGTGGGTCTCTGTGAGTTTGAGACCAGCCAAGTCTACCAATTGAGCACTAGGACAGCCAGGCTTGTTACACAGAGAAACTCTGTTTCAAAAAACAAAAAAACACCAGTAACGACAAATCAGGGGAAATAGTATAAGCTATAACACATAATATCTAAACATAAGACAACTGGGAGATGACTCCATAGTGCTTGCTTGCTAGGTAAGCATGAGGGTCTGTCTGAGTTAGGATCCCTAAAATACCCATAAAATGTGGGTTTGGGAGTACATGTCTGTAATCCCATTGCTGGGGATCTGTATATACAGGAAGATCCCTGGGGCTCACTGGCCAGCCAGTCTATCTAAATCAGCAAGTTCCAGGTTTAGTAAGGCAGGCAGGTCTCTGTGAGTTTGAGGCCAGTCTGATCTACACAGTGAGTTCCAGACCATGAAGGGCTACATAGTGAGTCCCTTTCTCACAAAACCAAAATAAGATGCAGAGTGACTGAGGAAGTCACTTGGCAGCCACCTCTGTCTTCCACAAACACCTGAACCATTTGTTCATGCAAACCTGGGCATAGATATGTGCACACACACACACACAGGAATGTGCACACAAGCACACACACACACACACACACACACACACACAGTCCTTTCTAATGCAACAAGGGAAGAGAATGCTTCCAAACTAGTATATGAACCAGTATCACCCTAGTGCCAAAGCCAGGGAACAGCATGAAGAAGTACACTGGAGACCTTGACCCTCAGATCTTTGTGGGGATTTAAAGGCGTGTATCACCACTGTCTCTTATTGCCTGTCTTTTCAATTCTGCCTGCAGCATCTTGCTTTCTACTTCTTCTGCCCAGAGCCCTTGGCCCACTGTGGATAAAGCTCTGGTGAGAACATTGGGGGACCACATGGTTATGCCAAGTCCTGTATGACCATGCAAAAGGGATGGTGTGACATGTTTCCTTTCCCCTGGAGCATGGCCAGCAGGGTGTGGGCCTCCAGGAGTATTGACAGCTGCTGTGGGAATAAGGCTTGTATGTATAATGATGTGCACATTTTCATGTTACTTCTTTGAGGAATGTTCCTTCTTTGTTAAGGTTAATGACTCCATGATAATTAGAAACATCAAGAGTCCAGGAGAAAAGGGTGTGTTTACATTCTTCAGAAAAAAAATGGTAGAAAAAAACAAAAACTGGGGCCTACAGGACAGCTGTTAAGGCTGTGGGAAATAACTCTGAAAACCTAAGTTCAAAAATATATAATTTATCAACTATGCAAAATATAAGGATGCAGCATGAATTATATGAAGGGCTTCACAGACCTAAAAGAACAGATGCAGCTGCAGTATGAGGCAGCTTGTCAGAAAGATACAAAGGCAGGCAGATTCCTGAGTTAAGATCAGACTGGGAAAGAGTGAATTTATGCTCAGGTGTGGTGGGAATGGTGATCTCAGAGCTGGATCCCACCCAACTAGATTACTGTCTGTGCTTACAAAGGTAGGCAAAGATCTCTGAATTCACTTGAAATTTTAAGAAAAATGTGCTTGCTGTCTTTTTCTAGGAGTCAAGGGGCTAAGGTAAAAAAAAAAAAAAAGCTCATTGGTGGAATATTCAAAGGGGGAATCTATGTTGGACGATTGAATTGATAGGTAAATAAAAGACTGGGGCTTGGTTTGTGAGAGCTGAGCTGTCTGGTGGTCTTCAGAAAGCTGTCAGCTTGTACCCATGATTAGACTTTGAGTCGTTCTTTTCACTGCTCCTGAACACCTCTTTCTCATAAGCCCAGGCTGGTCCTTGGCAACCAACAATCGATCATGTCTCCTCTAGAGAAAAAGTTAATCAGAAGGAAGGCCCTCTTATCAGGTTTCGGTACATCCTTAGCATGTCTTTCTGATGAGCAAATCAGGAGGAGTGGGAGGAGAGGGGTTTGATTATCACTACGATGGAAAAGCTGGAGTTGCTCCCCCAGAATTGGAGCCAATCAGAGATCAGAAAATGGCAGCCTGTTTGTTCCGTTCTCCCTGTGGCCTTTACAGTCTGGAAATGGAAACACAGTGTGAAGGATGTTCTGGGTTGTCAACTTCACTACATTTAGAATTAACTAAAACCTGAAAGTGGAGGGACACGCCTGTGAGGGATTTTTGTTTAATTTGAAGAGGAAAGATCTATTTCTAAATTAAATCTTCGAGGATGAAGTCATACCTTTAATCCAGTTCTTGAGACAGAAAAAAAAACTTTAATTCTAATCTTTTGAGCAGGGAAAGCCCACTTCTAGTCCTGGCCATGCTTTTTATTGGGAGCCTGCAAAGGGCATGGGAGAGGGCAGCCTTTGTTCCTTGCCTGCTTGCTCTCATCTTCTTAGCAAGTTCATTCTTTCACTGACACTAGAACTGATTTCTTTGGGATTGCAGTGTATACGGAAGATCAGCCGAGAAATCCAGCCTCAGGGACTGATCTACTGGGTTCTTAGACCATCTGCTCATAGGCATCCATTCCTGGATTAGCTGGACCATGGCCTGGAAGTCATTCAAATAAATCCATTTTCTTCATAGAGATTCAGTCTATAATCTCTGCTTTTCTAGAAAACCCTGGCTAATGCAAACACTCAAGCCAATAAATCTATTGTACTGATCTCATTTGTTCTATTACTGGGATAAAATGTCACGACAAAAAGCAATTTAAGAGAGAAAGGGTTTGTTTTGGCTTTACTAGAGGAATAGTGGATGTCATCCTCAAAGAGGCATCACATGGAGGCAGGAGCAGGAGGCTGATTGATCAATCCCATTTAATCTGCACACAGGAAGCAGAAGCAGTAGGGATGAGTGGGGTGAGGCTATAAACCTTCAAAGCCTGCCCCTAGTGATGTACTTCCTGCAGCAAGGCTGCACCTCTTAAAGGTTCTACAACCTCACAAAACACCACAGCCACATGTGGCTCAGGTGTTCAAACACATGCGCCTGTGGGGGACACTCTCATTCAAATCACCCAAAGTATGCAAGGAAAGAAAGACAAGAAGAAAGAAAAAGTAAAGTAAGAATGGGAAAACGTATCAATAATGCCCAAATGTACTGGCACACAATGCTAACCCCAGCACTTGGGAGGCAGAGGCAGGAGCATCTCTGTGAGTTTGAGGGAAGCCTGGTCTACAGAGTGAATTCCTGGCCATCCAGAGCCACAAAGTAAACAACAAAAAAGTGCTCAGTCTCTAAGTGCTCAGTCTCCAAGTGCTCAGCCCCTAAGTGCTCATCCCCTAAGCGCTCATCCCCTAAGTGCTCAGTCCCTAAGTGCTCAGTCTCCAAGTACTCATCCCCTAAATTCTCAGTCCCTAAGTGCTCAGTCTCCAAGTGCTCAGTCCCTAAGTGCTCAGTCCCTAAGTGCTCAGCTCCTAAGTGCTCAGTCTCCAAGTGCTCAGCCCCTAAGTGCTCAGTCTCTAAGTGCTCAGCCACTAACCTCCACTGTGTTCAGCCTCCCCCTCCCCCCACATCCCAGTTCTCCCAAAACTGAACCCAGCAGGTAGACAGTGTCCTGTCTCTGGAATCTTCCTGGAGATCCAGACAGGTGTATTCAACTAATTCCAGGGAGCCACTGACGTTTCCTTCCCTTCCTCCCATTAGATCAATCAGGAAAGCCGACTGGAAGCTGTCCCATAGCCTGGAGGCCATTCATGCCTGTCGGGATACTTTAAAACCTTGTAATTTCTACACTTCATCTCTTTCTTGTACATCAGCCAAAGCCTGCAGTGTGAGAAACAGTGGTCCTCAGTTCATAACAAGAGTACTGGAGACTCTGGGTGGCAAGAGTGACACATTTTCTGCCTTACAAACCTTGGGCATCAGCCTACAGAAAAGGCAAAGACAGCTGGTACAACCATTTACTCCAAACCAGTGGCTTTTTATATTCCTAACACATTCCCCGCCCCCTGAGTTCCTCACTGGCTAATTTCTTCAGGGAGATACAATCTTCCCTGGTATTCCCTCCTACCCCAGATGGCATTCCTTCTGAATTCAATATATAACACATACCACAGGCTTGAGATTCCCCCCTTGTCTGATACATGGGCTCAGCTGCATAGCAGACTGCCCACCACTGTTCAATCCTAGGATGAACTGGGAATTTCCAGAGAAGTAGACATCAGCTCCCACACAGACAAGACAAGGGCCTGCTGTTTAACTGTGATTCTGTGATGAACTCCAAATGCACCTCATTCTGAAAATGGACCATAATGATTTATTTCTTATAATAACAATGATGGTTAATCCACATGTATGCATGCATGTGCACATGTGTTTGGCTGCATGTCTGCGTGTCTGTGTGTGTATGTGTGTGTTTGTATGTGTGTGTGTGTGTGTGTGTGTGTGTGTGTGCACATCTGTGTGTATACCAGAGGTTGACATTAGGTCTCTTCTTTAGTCCCTGTCCACATTGTACGTTGAGGCAAGATCTCTCACAAGAATCCAGAGCTTGGCAATTTGGCTTATCTGGCTAGCCAGCTTGCGCTGGGGAACCCTTGTCTGTACCTGCTATGTACTGGGAGTAAAAGCAGGTCCACCAAACCCACTCAGTGTTTACCTGGGTGCTGGAGACATGAGCTCAGGTCCTCATGATTGTGGAGCAAAGTCTTTATCCACTGAGCCACCTCCACAGTCCCTTGACTGAAGTTAGAATCACCTAGGAAATATAGCTCTTGAAGGTGTGTTTTTCCAGAGTGGGGAAGAACCACTCTGAATATGAGCAACACCAAGCCATGGCTGAAGACTTGGACCAAATAAAAAGAGAAAAGAAGGAAGTAAGCCAGGCGCCCATGGTCATCTCTTCTGTTTCCAACTCTGAACCAAATCCCATGAAGGATCTGCTGTCTTCCAAAGCATGGCTTGTTGGAGGAGAACCCTGCTGTTAAGGTTGAAGCATCTCATGGGCGAGGCTTCCTGGTCTCTGTCTCACTTTGTCTGGAGAGTGTCCCTGAACACCAGTGGCTGGCCTTGTCTGAAAAAATGACCGTGTCCTGAGCTCTCTGCAAGGCTGTATAACTTCAGTGCACAAGCCCCACTCTGCACTGGCCCTCCCTACTGCACATCTAATAAAACCCTTATATACCCTATCCCTGGAGCAATGGAGTAGACTCGTCTCACTGGTTCAGTCTCTAGGAGTTCTTCTGTCATACTTATGGCCCTCTGAACCCTGCTCACAAGTTCTCCTGCCTTTGTCCTCAAAGGCTTGTGGCCGACAGCCTCCAGGGAGAAGAGAGGGCTACAGTGGTTTGCGGTTCTTGTGGCTAGGATTTTTCAGGTCCTCGTCTAAAATCCAGTGCAGTTGTATCTGGGCCTGGTATCAGGCCTGTACTCCCAGATATTTGGGAGGCTGAGGAAGAACACTGAAAAGTCAAGGTCTGCCTAGGCAACTTAAGGAGGCCATGTCTCAGATTTTAAAAATATGAAGAGAGGGTCCTGGAGAGATGGCCCCGCAGTCAGGAGCACTTGTTACTCTTGCAGAGGACTCAAGCTCAGTTCCAGCACTTATATGTTAGTCAAGTGGCTCACAGCTATCTGTAACTCCAGCTCCAGGGAATCCAGGGCCTACTTGTGGCCTCTGTGGGCACCTTCAAACACACACACACACACACACACACACACACACACACACACACACACCACACACCTTTTAAGCTACTCATGATGGCCCAAATCTTTAATCCCAGCATTTAAAATATAGAGACAGGCCAGCCAGGGGTCTAAATAGCAGGTTCCAGGTCAACCAGGGGCTACATAGTGAGAACCTATCTCAAAAATTAACAAATTAAAGGCCTACAGATATAGCTCAGCCTAGAGTGCTTACCTGGTAAATATGATGGTGTGTGTGTGTGTGTGTGTGTGTGTGTGTGTGTGTGTGTGTGTGTGTTAGAGTCTGCATGGGTGGACGTCTAAGTCCCTTTGGTTTTCCACAGCATCCACTTCCCCAGCTCAGGGATGGCTACCCAGCTGAATCCCATCTTAATTGTTAACTACCATGTTACTTGAAAATGCAGTTCATTCTCTGGTGGAACGTAACAAACTCCCATAAGCTTACGTACAGACTTGCAGTTCTGTATGTGTCGGCACGGCCAGCTCTCTGGTCAGGACCTCCTATGGCTAAAATAAGATGTCACCTCTGCTAGCTTCTCACTGAGGCTCAGGTACTCTTCCAGTCATAGCTGAATCCAGAACCATGCTATTCCTAGCTGATGGCAGGCTAAAGACTGTTTGCATCCCTGACTATGTGACTCTGTGTAGCCTCAAGCTCTATACAGGCAACTTTCTCTTGCACTCAGCCCTCAAGTCTTCCTTGTCAATAAGACTAAGTTCCCTTGTAAGAACTCACTTTATTATTTTAGCCTCAGTGAGTATATTCTGGCCAACACAACGTTAATGAACTTGAGAGCTTAATGATTTGGACAGTAGGTGAGCAACACTGCCATCCATTGGTAGCTAACAGCAATTTTATCTTCTTCAGCTTCTGCATGTAAGGCAGTGTATGTATGCCTCTGTGTGCCTACCTACTGAATGTGAGTTCCTGCCTGTGAGAGTTTGGAGGTTAGAGGTCATTGTTAGGTATCTGCCTCTATTGTCCGCCACCTTAGGTTTTTGAGACAAGGTCTCTCACTGAGCCTGGAGCTTGCCATTTGGATAAGACTGGCCAAGTGACCTCCCAGGATCCATTTACCTCTGTCCCCTGGTGCTGAGATCTCAGGCAGGCCACACACCCTTGTCCTTTACAGGGGTTTGTGGATCCAAATGTATTCTTGTGCAACCACAGGATTCAAGACCACCCTCAGCTACAAAGCAAGTGGGAGCCTAGCCTGGATTACCCAAGACTTTCCCAAAACAAGCAAACAAACAAACAAACAAACCAGGGCTTAGGCAGATGGCTCAGTGTGTAAAGAGTTGCCTGAGTTCAGATTCCCAGTGCACACACTAAAGCTGAGCTTGGGGCACCTGCATGAAATGTCAGCACTGTGGGGTCAGAAACAGACACACACTGACAGACTCACATCCATACACATATGTATAAAAATGTTTAGCAAGGCAGTGGTGGTACATTCCTTTAATCCAAGTTCTGTGGAAGCAGAGGTAGATCTTTCTGATATCGAGGCCAGCCTGGTCTACACAGTTCTAGGAAAAGCCAGGATAACACAGAGAAGCCCTGCTCAAACAAATAAACAAACAAACAAAACAACAAAAAACCCCAAAATCTTTTAAAAAATTAGTGGATTCTTAGTCTTTTTTTTTTTCCCAGAGGATTCAAAGAGGGACTTCTGTCTCAACTAAGCCATCTGTCTCTCCAGCCCCTTTTGTGTTTGTTGTCTGGGACAGTATCTCATGGAATCTGGTTAACCTTGACTGTATAGATGACNATGACCTTGAACTCCTGATCCTCCTGACTCTACCTCCCTAGAGCTGGGGTTTCAAGAGAGTTTGAAGCTACTCTGGACTTTTGAGATCCTACCTGGCACAAATCAACAAAAATCTAGAGGCTGGGGTCCTATCTCTGCGTCTAGAGGGCTTGCCTACCTTCAACAGCCCTGGCTTTGATTCCCCAGCACCACATGGCCGCAGCAGGAGGATCTGAAANTCAAGGCCATCCTCAGCTACACAGCAAGTTGAAGGCTAGCCTGAGCTANATGAGATCACTGGCCAGAGGCAGTGGGCANGAGAATGGCAAATGGCATGATTGTGTTGTGACCACAAGAATAAC
>NC_034606.1:42406440-42420061 GCF_900095145.1 Mus pahari | reverse complement strand
CCTGTGTTGGGTCAGCTGACTGGCTCCCTGAGTGCCAGATGCATGACTTCCCTTCGCTGTGAACCTGCATCCAGGATGTCAGGGAATCCAGTCCTCCACGGCCGCCTGTGAGCTCACTCTCTCTCCCTCAGTCAGGCACTCCCTTTGGTCTGTCTGTGCCATCTACAGACCACACTGGTACAATGGTTGCAACCCATGCCTGTCTGGTCTGGCTGGGCACAGGGCATTCCTCAGCCATCATGCAAGGCCAGGACTGGCTAGGCTCAGGGGAATCTATAAAGGCTTATGTAAGGGTCAGCTGCAGAGGGACAATGAGAGACAGATCCTCCTCCAGTCCGCTGTGGGACTCCCCTTGACTCATGCAAGAGCTTCCAGAAATCTCTCCCTGTGGCACTGGCCCTGCACATGTTCCAACAGGGGCTTTCTTGGCCCTTGAGAGTACAGGTTTCGTTAAATACTGCTTTCGGCTTCCTGAAGGTTTCCATTGCCTTTAGACAACGTCCCACAGTTTCATGCTAAAGATGAGTGCTGAACCCAGGGATGCCCGGCGGCACCTCCAGTGGGAATGACCTCACATGTGGCTTACTAAGAAACCAGTCTGGAGCAGGCTTCCTGTGAGGAATGAGAGAGGGACAAGCAACGGTGGATAAAAGGACATGATCTCCACTCCACTGCTCACGTGATAGGCTAACCCTGCCAGAACTTTCTGCGGAGACCTTCAGAGACTGTCCTCAGAATTTCCAGTTATGGAGACGTGAGGAAGCTCAGTGTGAGTCCACACTGGGGATCGATTCTCCATTCGCCCACAGGACATCTGAGTGGAAGCCCTCACTATCCAGGAGCAAGAGCTTCCGGTCTGCAAACTGATCCCTGTCCCTCTGTCCTCCCAAGGAGCCGGCAGTGCTCAGTGAGTTCTTGAGTGCCTGACACCCTGCTGAAGGCTCCTCACTGTGTCCCTGTCCCTCGGCCCATGTTCCCGGGTGACCTGCAATAGATTCTCAGTTGTCCTGAAGAAGTCTAGAGCCATGGTCACCTTTTAGCCTCTCATCTGAATAACGTGTTTCACTTCTTGGTCCATTGTCACCTGTTTCCTACACCACAGTCTTTCTGAGATGTCCCCTGGGCACTGGGTGCATCAGATATCAAGTGCTGAAGTTTCCCTTGTGCCTGGACCACTGGACTTCCTTCGTGATAACTGTGCATTGGGGGTCTTCGGGTGGAAAGTGAGAGGATGGTGGATGGTTTGAACAAGAAGAGCATCCATTGAAGGGATCAGTACATTCAGAGCATGGAAAAGAACAACATCCACTCTGGTCCCAGACGTGAGGACCCAGATCCAACACCAAGACACACTACCAGGGTTCTGCCATCAGATGAATTAGGTCCAAATACCTTGACTTCTAATGCCCGCCATTACAACTGCAAACTTTCAGGAGACACAATAGATTGACTGAGGTGAGTGGATCTTGGACCAGCCAGACAGGGGACAAGAAAGACAATAGGTGATAGATATGTCCCCTGCAGAGAATCTCAGGTCAGGTAGAATGTGAATGTGCAATTACTCTATATAGTCACATCCTTAGTTGTAGCCATTCATGCCCTCATCCTCAAACAGACAAATAACTTCACAACCTATCACAGATTTCCAAAGCCAAAGACCACAGCAATACCCCAAGATGGTGGAACAGCCACAAACTCCTCTCTTTCTGAATCTCAAGGTCAGGTCAGAAAGCAGGGCTCCAAGTTTAGTACAGTGTCCATTTCTGTGTGTGTGTGTGTGTGTGCAGCAGAGACTACAATCTGCAACTGTTGCCTGGTAGACTGCAATGTCAACATTGCAGTTGGTGTTCCTATCAGGCTGTGGGCAGTGGCTTTTGAATGTATTGAACAGTTTGCATCATAGGCAGCAGGCATTGGGGACCCAGGAACACCCATCTTACTATGTCTACAACAACAGACTAAGTGGAACCTAGACGAAAATACTGAGATATTTGACATATATTGCTATGACAGTGACCAGCCAACCTTCTGTGGTGAACAAGGAATGAGTGTATCCTTGTCCATTCTGCAGAACTGCCTGATGAGGTGACTCTCCTGGACCCTCCTCAGCCTCCTGAACCTCAACCCACTGCTCATTTGGAACAGTCACTCTTGAGGCTGGATCNCTGATCTCTTTCAAGCCCACTGGCTCCATCCTCAGAACTCAGCAGGGAGTCTACAAGGTGAGCCACACACAGGCTCTGGGTCAATCACTGGACCCTGTCTAAACTGGAATCACAGGGATGCTGTGTCCCCTCTGCAAAGGCATCTGGAATTCCTGACCCTCGTATGTGTCAGGCTGAAGGTGAACTATCTGCATCTTGTCACACATGATAACCGGGAGTCACGTTCCAACCTCTGTACACGGTTCCTCTGTGGTCCTCCTTGTTCTTTGGACCCTGGGTCTCAGCAGAGGCATATAGGACTGTGCTAGGATTCAGGCTGTAGGCTAGACTGCAGTGGCTGAGGCAGTGGCTCCCTCTTCTACTCTCAGGTGGCCACCCAGAGCTGTGGACGTGGGGTACACTCCCTTCCCTGTGATTTGCAGCCTGGAATATTTGTCTCTTGAGTGACTTCAGAAGCCCTCTGTCACATGGTTAGTTGGAAGATCCCCGTCCCTACTCTATGGTGTTCCTAGAGAGAGACAAACCAGTAGAGCAATGCATCCATGTTTCGGGGGACCTAGTACAATGTTGGGTATGTTTACACTGAGTGTGCTCTCCACGATGTGGTCTGGGCAGATACCACAACCAGAGTAGCAACATGCCTCTGACCTCCCCACCCCAATTCCACTAGGTGGTGCTGGTGTTCCCCCTCGGATTCCTAAGCCATTGCAAGGTTGCATAGGCTTCGGAATTCCCACCTCCAAAGTGGCAGCCACCCTGGGTGACATTTCTTGCCACGTCACTGGTCAACCAAGCTGTCCTTTATCAGACCTTCAGGGTGTCCAATTAGGATGGGCTCCACTTGTGTATCTGGAGGCTGAGACGTTATTTCTCTCCTTAAGGGAAAGATGCAGCAGGGCCCTGATGCCCTACCCTGTGTCTATTCAGTACGGCACTGATGTGCCAGTTCATGCTATGCTTTTCTCTCAGAGTCCCCTGTAAGGCTGCCTCTCAGCTGTTGTGAGTATTTTAATGGTTCTGCATATTGTTGTGAATTTGCTCACTGTCTAACCAAACCCATGTTGGTGAAGAAAAGAGACAGAGCAAGGGATTGTGGAGAGACACAAAAACAGAAATAACGTAAAATTTCATAAATGTTACTGGTTCTGTAAATATCAGTGTGTGTGTGTGTGTGTGTGTGTGCGCGTGTGCGTGTGCGTGTGCGTGCGCGCATGAGCACGCCCGCGGCCATGCACACACATGCCTGGTTGTCTATGTGTGCTCCAGTTGCTTACAGTGCCTACAGAGATCATAACAGGGCATTAAATCCCCTGAAGCTGACGTTACAGGAGGGTACGACCCACTTGATATGAGTGGTGGGAACTGAACTACCCACCTTCAAACTAAGTGTGGTCACAAGTCCGAGATCTAATGCTGAGTCTTAGTTTGAGTCTTGGCAAGTCCAGGAATCCTGAGGTCTAAGCCATTGCCTCTCCCCGATGTTAAAATAGGTTGGCAGCAGTAGTGTGAAAGATCCCATGTCACCTGCTGTTCTTCTCACAAAAGCTGAGTAGGGATGGCCACCAAGGCCCAGGACACATGCGTGGAGTGGAACCTGTCCTGATGTAGGAGTACTTGGCCACTGAGGTTCAGAAATCCCGCTTCCTAGAGCAAAGCTGAGCTATTCCACGGCCATCAGGATGCCTGAGTTTGTAGGCTTGAGACTTCTGTCAGCAAGAGGCTCTGTCTCCTCTACTCCAGGGATCCTAGAGCCAACCAGGGAGCTGGGGAGTCTGTAGTGGAAGATGCCGGGGGTTCTCGGGTTAGTCAATGCATCATGGGTCTCAGGGCAGAGCAGGAACCTGAGGCAGAAGGATGCACATAGGCAAGTATCTACACTGTCTGCCACCCCCAGCATCAGCTCTGGCCTCATCAACCAACAGGGACAGAGATGTTCTCCTGAAGTGCATGAGGGTGGGATGGAGGTGTGCTAGGGGACTGTGAGGGCTTGGCAGAGCAGGTGGCGCTGGACATGATCTCGGGAGAGCTCCACAATTAGTGCTGGTGGGTCTTCCCACCATTGGAAGCCCTGCCCAAGATGGCTTGGCCCAAGCAGGATTTGGAATGTTGACCTGAGGTCACTCTTTGAGTTGGCAAGGTGGGTTGGATTCTGGGTGGCACCGGACACATGCCCATTCCAGTGTGTTGATTGGTCCATGGCTGCCAGGAGGTGAGACTTTCAGTTTCCATTTCCCGGTTGGGAACATAAGGCCAGAGGCTGCTTGTCCTTGTGACTCAGAGGTGCAGCTGCCAACTGCATCTGCACAGCCAAGGCCATCTGGGTCCTGTTCGGTAAGTTGAGCCTCTTCGCTCCTCTGCCTCCTCATCCTCACAATGTTACCTCAGGAAAGAGGGATAGCTGCCTCATTCTAGGGATGAACTCAGGAAGGTAGGTGTCTTCCGCAGCCCCGAGTTCAGACAAACTGGCCTTGCACCCAGGTTGGTGTTTGGCTGTTTCTCTCTCTCTGCACTAAACACAAGACAGGATGGGCAATCCCTCTGATGGGATCACCAAGTGCTCTGGGGCTCAGTTCAGGTGTGGGATGCCTATGATCTGGACAGCAGACTCTGGAGAGAAAACAGATTCATGGGAGTCCCCTGCTTGGGGAAATAAGGAAACTGAAGGATGTGGAGGAGAACAGGAGGCTCAGATCCCACCAGTTTTTATGAGCATCCTGACACTGGACCAGGATTATTGCTGCCAGGACCAAGGTTGGGATAAATGTGGACTGGCAGAAGCCCAAAGATTATGCCGTGAACTGTCTCTGAGCATGTCTCTACCATGCCCAGGGCAACTGAAGACTACGGGCTGTGTTGTGCTGAGCGGTGGGCCAAGTCCTGCCACCTTTGGGCCTCTGCTGGCCTTCTGTCCAGTCTGTAAGGCATAGAGAAGAGGGAAAGGGGTCCCTGTGAATTCGGAGGGGAAGGGTATAGCAAGGCGGCAGGGAGGAAAATGTAAACCATCGTATGAACAGCCCACGGCCTGTTTGCCAATCATGAGGTCAGTGATCAGACTTCAGGTGTGTGTGGATGGGGGTGTCAGTCTTCTGTGCCTGTAGAAGCAAAGAATGTTGTAGAAATTTGAGGAGAAGAAGATGGAGAGTGGGAGGAAGAAGAAAATTAAAAAACAATCACTTTTTTTTCCTTAACGAGACTGTATCTTCAGAGATCGGTGATTCTATGTCCAATAAATGTCTCCCAGAGCCCACGCCAGGAACACCTGAGACCCAGGAGGACAAGACCAACTTAGTTGGTTCTGACACAGTCACTGGGCTACTCCTGGGATCATGGCAGACACTGGTGGCCCAGAGAAAAGTGTCCCAGGAAGTCACGATATTTAGTCCTGGGAGGGAATGTAGAAGCCAGCCAGAAAGAGGCAGTGTGTGAGAGTTCACATGGACGGAGGAGGGAGGCCTTTTGTAGGGAGGGAAGAACCCAGACAGAGCCTGAGACATTGATTATGGGACAGGAGAGAGGGGCTGCAGCAGGCTGTGAGTGTTGTAGGATTCATTAATCTCAATTAAGGGGATTAAGATTAAACCCTGCCTTTGATCATTCGGGGCCCCAGATAAAAAACACAAAACCTTTATGTTCATAATAAGTCTTTAAAATGTGAAAGCAGGGCAGATGCCTGCTGTCTGGGCCATAACATCTACTTCCATATCAACCCTGAGTAATAAGTAGCCACGTTCCATCCTGGCCACTCTTAACTCCAATTGTCCAGACCTCATTGCAATTTTCTCATGATTCACCTACTCCATGGCATCTTCTCCTCTCTCCACCTTCTCTATCCTCCCTTGTGGTTCTCCTGACCCCTAGCCCGGGAACTGAAACCCAGCATACCTCTCTTCTATCCAGTTTTAGGTTGGTGACATCTTTGTTCCATCAATGGTTTTAAATCAAGGAGCAAGGTCACATAGCATCACTTGATGTACTTGATTCTATCTTCCCTGACACAACCAGGCCCAGTATTCAACATTACAATGCATAGCAACAGACCAAACCCCAATAGTGGGGAACTCTCTGTGCTGGGTTCAAGGTCCTGAGCCTGAACCTGGGAGAGAATTACAGATTCTGGGGGAGGATCTTGGGACCCTGACCTCTGTCTGGCCTAGTGAAGGAGATGTGAGGAAGCCACCAGAAGAGGCTGGGCTGGGAGCCCCTGTGCTACAGTGTTTGGAGAGCCTGTGCACAGATAGGGAAGGGAGGCCCCCAGCCTGGGACTTCAGGTGGCCACGAGCAGAGAAGGACAGCATCATCTACATACCTCTAGGGCCATGTCCACAGAGTCCTTCATCCAAGAAGGCCCACTGTCTAGCTGGCTAGAAGCAGTACTCAACAAAGGTAGAGAAAGACAAAATTATACATGCTCATGTTTGGGTTTTTTTTGTGGTACTGGGTATCAAATGCATGGCCAAGTGTATGCTTGACAAGAGCCCTGCCATGAGTCTTCTCCTCTGCACAGACTCACAGCTAACTCTAAGATGTATGGCACAGACACTTTACCAAAATGTAGTGTCGAATGAGATACCCTCTTGGTTACCTGATAGTTGAAGGCTGTGACCTGTGACCTGTGAGGCAAAAAGGAAGGGAGATGAAGTGGGAGAGGGAGTAAAGAAGGGAGGTGAGGGAGAGTGTAGCCAGCTCTCCTTCACACCTGTGCCTCATCCCCTAGAAGGCCTCGGCAACCTTCTTGTGCTTGTTGATCAAGACTGGGTCCCTCAGTCGCTGGACTAGTGACCTCACGTCTGAGAAAAGCAAATTCCAGGTGGAGAACAGTGAGGCAGGGTGGTGGTCCTGGCTTCTGCACAGAGTAGCCTGACATCTGATGTCATCAGAGCCATTATCCTCTTGAGATGAAGCCTGTAAGTTAACAAGATGCCACCTTCCTGGAAACAGCCTGGCTGCAATGGCTTAACAGAGAAGCCAACCTTTGGGTGTCTTGGCAGGGCACATCATAGCTTTCTTCAACACGGAAGCAAAATGTTTCTGTGCTGTTGGTGTCCGCCAGCCTAAAGTCCCAGAGGGGCTCCTATGAGAAGGTGAACCTGCCACCGCAGGTTCTCAGTTCTGGGGAAGGCTCACCATGACCCAAGGCAAGAGGCAGATTGGTGAAAGATCAGAGCTATGACAGGGAGGAGGCCTGGGGGAGTCTAGATGTGTGCTGCACAAAATGTGGGCTAGCCATGCCCACGGAATTTCTCTATCCTTCTGTCTAGAGAGAAAGAAAGCCAAAAGAGGACCCCACCATGGTGTACTGTTTTCCTCAAAGCAAGGGAGGGACTTCACTCTTGGTCTCCGTTGCAGGGTGGTTCCATAGGATCTTGGGGCTATAACACATTACCTAAAGGGTTGCAATTTTCAAAATTCACAGAGTTCACCACAGGAGACTGGGAGGCCTCAGAGCATGGCCCAGGCGCTAGCTTTACCTTTGGATAATCTCTGCCTTTGTGCACAACAGGATGTCCTCACAGAGTGAAACGGAGCAAGCAAGCAGGCTTCATATTTGCCCCCTCTTCTCAGAGACCTCATCTGCGCACGCAGCCTGGGATCTCAGTTGATATTAGCCATCATTCCTCAAACACAGTTCCCATCCCCAGGGAGCCGCCAGAACCTTCTTCCCATCTCTCCCTTTCATGTGTTGACTTGATTCTTTTTCACAGCTGCATCCTCCATTTCTCATGCTCACCTTGGACACCACAGGACACAGGGGGCACTACCCTGCCTGGGGTGAGGGAGACAGAATGGAACTGGATGATTGATCTTATTAGGGAGCAGCTGCAGGGCTCAGGAAAAGACTGAGCCCTGTGAATTAAGTCCCTTTGAGTCTTGGCAGCCACCCTGGAGGGAGCCACAGAACAACCAGATTCATGGCCGCCTGCCTGCCTTTGCTACAGAGGTCCCACTTTATCCCACACTGTGTTTCTTCTTCCCTTCAGTCTGAGCACCTGGAGAGCTTTAAGGAAAACCTCTCAAAGATTCTGGTGCAAAGATCCAGAAGCTTTCACGGCCTCTCGGGGCAACCATAGCTATGTACCTTGCCCGTGTGCTGCTCTCAGACTAGACCTGGTAGCCTCCACAGCAGACAAGGATGAGGCCACCAAGGACCGAAGCCAGTGCCCTGACCCTGGGTCTGTAGGGATCCACTTCGTAGGCCAATCTGGGGCATACGAGGGGCAACCTCCCCTTTACCTTGTCCTCTTTGGTGTGACCGGAAGAGCCTGAGGACATGGAAGACAGCAGGCCACATGGCTTAGTCACAGCTCCCAAAGTCAGCGCAGATCAATGACTGCTCTGCGTAATTTGTGAGAATCTAAAGACTGGAAAGCTTCCATTGAGGAAGAAAGACTTCTCTTAGAATCTTATAATCTACGAAGAGCCTTGCGTTGTGACTACAATACAAAAACAATATCTACCCTTACTGTGCTCAACATACCAACATACTCTGATATCAATTCAATTTCCTCTCTGAATGTTCTTCTTGAGCCAAAAAAATACAGGTCAGAACTAGATAGGCTGCAAGTCACATGTGAGGGTACAGGCACCACAGTGTCTGATGTGCCAGATGTCTGTGGCGGATGCAAACCAGTGTTGAGTTGTCTCCCTCTTCTCTGTGCTCAGTCTTTACTCTGTTTGCTCTAAGATGAAAACAGTTCATTTCCCTGCAAAGCAATGTGATATCTCCCCAGTGCACGAGTCGTCTTGGCTCCCATCCCACAACAACACAGGGTGAGGGCTCGGACACGATCTGTCTTTTCCCTTAGCTCTGGACGCCAACATCCGTATGGAAGGTGAGTTGGGTTGGTTACTGTACCGACTGGTTTTGTGTGTCATCAAGCTGGAGTTATCACAGAGAAAGGAGCCTCCCTTGAGGAAATACCTCCATGAGATCCAGCTATAAGGCATTTTTCACAATTAGTGTTTAATGGGAGAGGGCCCAGCCCACTGTGGGCGGTGCCATCCCTGGGCTGGTGGTCCTGGGTTCTATAAGAAAGGAGGCTGAGCAAGCCAGGGGAAGCAAGTCAGTCAGTAAGCAGCACCCCTTAGCTCCCCAACTTGCTTCCTGGTCATGATGTTTGCACAGGAATAGAAACCCTGACTAAGACAGTTACGGTGAGGGTGACAGTCCTGGTGTGCAGAGGGAGCAGGCTCATTGTGCCTTCCCAACACCTCTGCTGGGGGGTTGTATGAAGAAAGAGGGAAGGGAGGGAGAAGGAAGGGGAGTGAGTGTGAGTCACTCCACCAGAACTGTGGATTAGGAACCCATGTTTATACTGTTTATCGTAATTATTTCACTTCCATGGAGACTTTATCTGTAAATATAGACACCAGGCCTGGCAGCCAGAACACAGGAAGCAAAGGACACAGTTCAGCTGGTGACAACACTGGTGACCAACACATCCACAGAGCTTCATGGGATAAACACTCGTGACGTGACACTAAGAACCTGCTGCTCCCTGCCATGTCGACTCCTCTACCCTGTCACTGATTTCATCCTTCTTTCCATGTAGAGAGCAGACACCATCAAGGGAGCAGAACATGGCAAGCAGTGGATACCTGTATAGCCTGCTGGCTGAAGATGGAGCCTGGCAGGTGTTTGTATCCAAGGCCATGCTGTCCAGGTCACTGCTATGGGATGTCCAGCACGGCCCTTAACCCCTGCATGACTGGTTCTCTCGGGGAAGGCACACCCACTCCAGACAGTCCCAGTTAATGGCATTAGAGGCACTCCTCAATAGCCCTTGGAAAATATTCTAACATGTTATGGCACTTGGGTTTGCATGCGTATGGGGTGAGCACTTCCCCAGCTGACTGTCTCCCCAGCCTTAAAATGACTCATGCCCTATTTAAGGCCACAAAACCTGTTTAAAATACCTAACATCGCTCACCAAAGGGGAACTTGCGCACAGCTCTAGAATCCTTACTGGGCTGTGATAGTAGAGACCATTGTGGGGTGGATTTCTTTTACACAGCCTGTTTTCCACAGACACAAGCCATCTCTCACACACTGTTGACCTCTGCTCTTACAGGGAGAAGGCAGTGGCCCTCCACAAAGCTCTGAAGGATCTGACAGTGCTCTTGGCCATAGCAGACAGTGGCAGACTTCAAAAAGGCCTGAAAGGCAGGCAGAAATTTTTGAAAGTATTTCCTCGCTTGAAAGCAGAGCTGGCGGACCACATCAGCCAGCTCCACGCCCTGGCTGACCACTTTGAGAAACTACACAAGAGCTGCGCCATCTCCAACGTGGTGGCTGACTCCTTCAGTGCTGCCTCTAACGTCCTGGACCTCCTTGGTCTCTTTCTGGCCCCTGTGACAGCAGAGGGGAGTCTGGTGCTCTCAGCAACTGGTTTGGGGCTGGGGGTAGCAGCTACTGTGACTAATGTTGCTACTTCAATCATGGAGGAAAGAAGCAGGGTTTTGGATGAAGTTGAAGCTGCTCCAACTGGCATGCTGGGGGAGGCTGACACAAGTGTGACTAGGGTTTCCAGCAAGGTCTCTTGGGCTGCCAGAGATATCACCAGAGACCTGGAAGCCCTTGAGCAGCACATGAATGCCCTCAGGCTGGTTAGAGCCAACCCTCACTTAGAAGAAGATGCCAAGATCCTCGCCGCCATGGGAAGCATCTCTGCCCAACGGGCTACGCAGGTGCGGGCTAGTCTGAAAGGAACCCCTCTGGCAATGAGCCATGAAGCCCGGATCCAACGTGCCACTGCCGCAGGTGCTGCCCTCTGGCGTGACGTGGGCAGCCTTGTGAAAGAGTCAAAGCATTTGTCTGCGTCAGAAGCACTGAGGAAGCTGGCTCGAGAGCTAGAGGAGAAGCTGGAGGGGCTCACTGAATTCTACAAGACGATCTGATCAGGCCCCAGTCGGTCACCCCATCCCCAAGACATGCAGAGGTCAGGGGAGAGGACCTGGACAGAGGCAAGGATAACAGAGAGCAAGACTGCAGTCAGGTCCGAGGGAGAGAGCGTGCAGGCCCGCTGCTGAACACAGCACAGTCAGGTGAGACCCACCGATGCCTGAGACAATTGACCGGAGGATGTGCTGCAAGAGGGAATGGGAAGATTGAACTCTGAACTAAACACAGAAGAAGCCAGTTAAAAGAAAGACTAGCACGCCCTCCCTGTCTGAGCTACTGCAAACAAGACCCCACAAAATGCAAACCAGAGAGATAGGTGTGTACTCTGTAAACATGTCATGAGCCCCAGCCCTGTGCTTTAGAGCCTGTGCTTTTCCCCAGCTCCCCAGCCCACGCCCATCCTCAGGCATGTCATTATCCCCTAAATAAACCATTTCTATTGTTCCTCACCAAGTGTCTGATTCAGTTCTTTGTCCTGGGGCATGAGAACTTGGAAACTTCAACAGGGACCCTCGAGACTTTCAGCATTGCCTGTAACTGCTGGCAGCCAGCCCAGGTCCTCTACAAGAGCACCAGATGCGGTACTGTCCCCTCCCATGGAAGCTCTGGGACGCCATGGCAAAACTCCCTCGGGAGGTTCCATGTCTGTGTGGATGGGTACTCCTCCCCTCCCACCTTTCTCTTCGGTGTTTTGTTCCTATGGATTATGGAGCCCGGATGGACAGTGTGCCTGAACCCCCTTCCGCCACCCCTGGGGCAGTAACTGAAAAACACAAAAACTGACAGCAAAGCCCAAATCTAGGGTCGGAGCCCGCTGCTCATTACCACTGTCAACACAGAAACACAACTCTCAGCTCAAAGGGGCTAAGACATAAGTTAGTCTAGAGCCAAACGGAAGTGATCACAGACCCGGAAGGCAGACTCAGGTTCTCCCGACGTCCGTGTTCCAACACAGTAACTAACCATTCATTTCATGATGCTTTTGTAGTAAGGGAATGAAGAATGTCATCAATCAGAGCCCTTTTCTGATACACTTGTGGAGACATCAGAGACAGTTACAGCCAAGCAGAGAGGTAAACCTCAGCTACAGGCCTCAGATGCCAACTGATGACATTGTTAGCTTGCGGGTTGGGGAACCTAGGGGTCTGATAAGTTAATACATCACGAAGAAATAAAAGAAGATGGAAAGCTAGGATCAGGAATTTTCCATGAGCAGATAAATCATGTCGGCACGTTTATTAAGACGAGTATCTTGTATACAGTTTGCGGGACAAATGAATGACATCAATAGGAAGCTAATAAATTAATGTGATAAAAAGGGATCACAGGATATTTAGTATTTGGTAGACCAAATACAGATGCATTGGAACTGAAAACCATAGTCCTTAGCAGGGACATCCAAAACTGCAGCTCCCAAAAGCTCTGATCCCGGGCCATTATATGCTTGCCAAAAAAAAGTTCCTGGTTTCACACATGGAGACATAGTCCCTCTGTATAGATCGATCAGGATCTCCGAAAAGCCCAAGAATGTCCTTCCCCACAACAGCCAACCTCTCATAAATGACTAATTTTTCAATTAATGTTATTGTACAGTAACATTTCAGAGGAGTAGGTGATACATTTTGTTTTATATAAAGAAGTAACACTATTAAAGTTATCACACACACAAAGTTAATACATCACAGAAGATTTTTATTTGTTAGTCTCTGGATGTTAAGGCCAATGCAGAGGTAGCAAGGAATGGCTATTCGGGACAATAAAGATGATCAGAAACAACAGTAATTAGGGTCTTGATCTGCAACATTCCCACCTCTCCAGTTATTAATGTTCGAATCGGCTTATGAGCCTCTTGGGAAGCTCAGTAGGGGATTCCTTCTGGAAACCGTTATCTGCACCATCCATATTTGTTCTCTACACCAAGAAGCCAGGTGAGGGCATGGGCAATGGCTTGTGTATGGAAGAGGGACTGGGCCCAGGAGAGTTGGGAAGTGATCCACAGAGTCCCACAGTCAGTACAACTGAGACCACAGAGGTGCACCCAGCGATGAGAGGTCACTCCTCTGACTTTAAGGAGGGCTCTACTGAGCGTGGTGCCAGAGAGTAGTCTGGGATGTCCTCTGGGTCCTCAGCTGCTCATCGGGGGCGACTCTCACTTGCCTTTATGGGCTGAGATATCAGTCCAGAGCTTACCTCTGGTTGCAAGTCTGGTGCACACCTGGAACAGAACACACTGCTAAGGACCACTGCTGTACTGGCTAGTTTTGTGTCAACTTGACACAGCTGGAGTTATCACAGAGAAAGGAGCTTTAGTTGGGGAAATGCCTCCACAAGATCCAGCTGTAAGGCATTTTCTCAGTTAGTGATCAAGGTGGAGAGGCCCCTTGTAGGTGGGGCCATCTCTGGGCTAGTAGTCTTGGATTCTATAGGAGAGCAGGCTGAGCAAGCCAGGGGAGGCAAGCAAGTAAAGAACATCCCTCCATGGCCTCTGCATCAGCTCCTGCTCCCTGACCTGCTTGAGTTCCAGTCCTGACTTCCTTTGGTGATGAACAGCAATGTG
>NC_034606.1:42398544-42405150 GCF_900095145.1 Mus pahari | reverse complement strand
AAGGAAGGAAGGAAGGAAGGAAGGAAGGAAGAAAGAAAGAAAGAAAGAAAGAAAGAAAGAAAGAAAGAAAGAAAGAAAGAAAGAAAGAAAGAAAGAATATCCTAGAAACTTTGGACTACTGGAAAATAGCATTTTCCCCTTTAAAGTCAAAAATCAGAGCTGTGGCATTATGTACTGTAATTTTCCTGTAGAATATCCCTTTACCATCTGATAAAGTTCAGCCTGGCTGCCCTGCTCATCCCTAACAGGTGTCTGCTCTCTTCTGTCACACGCATGCCAGAGTCCAAGGGAAACTAGGTCCTAGGAATCCTGTGCTTGTCTCTGATCCTGGAGGTGCTCAGAGGGAAGAAGCCAGGCCACCAGGCCACTCATTCTGGACCCCACAACTATGGAGGACTTGGAGTATAAATCGTGGAAATAATTTAAATTTCTTCCTTGAACCAGTTTAAACAACATGCTAACCCAGGGAACCTATACGCAGGGCGCACACAGTTCCTGATCACACTTAGCTCCATACAGCTGTGTATTTCAAACTTCATCACACACACACACACACACACACACACACACACACACACACACACACACACGTTTCCAAAAGTGTTTGTGTCCTAACAGTTTTTGCCTGTAGGTGGCACAGCGCCCATGTGTGCTGTGGACTCTGTTTCAGTGCTGTGAAGGTTGTTAGGACAGACCAATTGAGAAGGTAAGGCCAGCCTCTAATCGGAGCCACACCTGCTGGAAGTTTACTTAAGGACTGGAAGAAGGAAGCTTTTGCTCTTTGCCAGCTTGCCGAACCTCACTAGCAAGTCGGTTTCTACAATGGCACTAGGATTCCAGAGTGTACTGAAAACCAGCTGAGACATCCAATCTTGTGGACTGAGCAGCTACTGGAGTCTCCAACCTTCCATGCCTTTGTTGGACTAGCTAAACCAGAGCCTGTGAGTCATTCTAATTCATGAATCTATATTAATGATTCTATATACAGAGAGAGACGCCTTCTGTAAGCTCTGTTGCTCTAGAGCACCCTGGTGAAGACAGACGGTCAGTTCCCCCTACCCCACTATGGCCTTACAGCAAGCTAGTCTGAGCTACCCCTCAGACCCCGGCACAAGGTTTCCTCTGCTCACTCTGCTGCCTGCTGGACATGTGGATGTGTGGCCCCACCTGGGCATCCTACAGTCCTGGGGTGGGGGTGGGGGGTTGTGACTGTCCTATAAAACTCCACATCCTTTCACAACCCGACAGCTACAGCCTAGATGTGCTCCAAGAGCAGCATCAATGGGCATCGTCCCGACACGTAAATTCTTTGGCCACTGGGTGACCTTTAAAGTGCTTCTTTGTATTTATATGACTCTACCCGTGTCCCCTAAAGTCCCAAGTCCCTGGTAGCAGCATTGAACAGGAGTCTGGACCTCAGGAGCTGACTTTGGTTTCCCTTTGGGGAGGGGACTTCAGAACACATGCCATTGTCTCAGACTCTGACCCGCTCTTCTGTTTTTTAAAAGATTCTCTTCCTATCATCTTTTGACTTCATGTGAGTATGGGAAAGCTTGAGCGAGGTGGGGGATGGGGGGAAAACACAGCTGCTATCCTGGCACTTGGGTGGTGCAGGCCTAAGATCAGGAGTTCAAGGTTCTCTTAGGCTACACAGCGTGTGTGAGGCCAGACGAGGCTACATGGACACTTGGAGAGCTTTGGCAAGAAAAGGGAGTTATGGGTTAGAAGGGTGGAGAGCGGTCCTGAGACTGAGTCACCACTGTCTTCAGCTCTCACCATAGCAACAAGTACATTGACTCAATTTAGTCAGGTCCCAGGAGGAGGGGCTGGCTCCTTCTCCCAATACTGCTAAGTGCGGTTTCTTTCCTTCCTCCTCAGCTCCCAAGGCAATCTGTGTTTCTGTTTTTATGAGGTCCGCCCCTCTGCAAAATCACCTTATCACTGGTGGGAATGAAGGAGTGAACACTCTCACACACGGCCTGTGTTTTGATGTGAACGTCCTTTAACCCAGCCATCCACTTATACAAATAGCATAAGGAGATCATCTCAAATGCAGGCACTGACAGGAATGAGAACGTTCCCTGCATTAGTGTTTACATAGGATTAGCAACAACATAAGGCCCAGAAGTCATAGAGACGAGCGGGAGTCCAGGGCAGTCCACAGCAGGGCAGGGACCAGGCAGGACTCTAGGGCCTGATTGGACAAGGATATCACAGAAGCAAGGAGGGTGTGGTCCCTGGGAAGCCACAGGCAACCCCAGTGAACTTGCTAAACTGAGGACCTGGGACTTGGCACAAGGCAGTGCTGTGCATACAGAAGAACTGTTTATAGCATACACACACTACAACACACACGTGTAATGTGAACAGGAGGGAATGTGGCATATTTTTAGACAGTGGAGCTTGCTCATCTGAAAGTGGGATATGGGTTAGAAAGTCCCAGGTTCAAGGCCCCACTCTGTCTTCACGGAATAGTCACAGACATTAGCTAAACGTAAGGACTTCATTACATATGAGGAAGGCGACCAGAGCATCACAGAGAGTGAGGGTGTGGCTTGACTAGGAAAGGCCACTGTGGGCTAATGTATTTGATGCTTGGTCATTAGGGTGCGGAGACACTTGGGAGGAATTAGGAAGGGTGGTCTTGTTGGAGTGTGTCACTGGAGGAGGGCTTTGCGCTTTCAAAAGCCCAGGTCAGGTCCAGTGTCTCTCTTCCTGCTGCCTGTGGATCTCAATTTCCCTAACACCCTGTCTGCCTCCCCGCCATGATGATAAACCTCTGAAGCTGTAAGCAAGCCTCAGTTAAATGCTTTTTGTTTGTTTGTTTGTTTTGTTTTGTTTTTCGAGACAGGGTTTCTCTGTATAGCCCTGGCTGTCCTGGAACTCACTCTGTAGACCAGGCTGGCCTGGAACTCAGAAATCCTCCTGCCTCTGCCTCCCAAGTGCTGGGATTAAAGGTGTATGCCACCACTGCCTAGCTTAAAGCCTTGTCCTGGCGGTGATATCTCTTCCCAACAATGAAGTATACAAAGTAACCAATAATAATTACAGTTTCCTCCTGCAGATGGCTACGGGAACATTCCTCTCCATCTCTCTTTTTGTGTGCAGTCAGTCCTTTGTCCTAAGCTGATGCCTTCTCCAGTGTCCCCAACAGGACAGGGTTCCTCTGACTTGACTGGGGAGAAGGCATCAGGGCTGAAGCCACAGATCATTAAATAACAGTGACAGAGCTCTTCTCCTCCTTCTCTTCTTTCTCTGTGAGCATGCCCATTCTCTCTTTCTCTTCCCGCCCCCTTCCATGGCCATTCTCCTGGTCTCAGTCCTCGGGGCCAGTGAACTAGCCCAAGGGAGGCTTCATAATAAGACAAAGCCCAGGGAAACAGAAAACTGTAGGTTTTTTTGTCTCTTGAGAGAACTGTGGGTCCCAGATTACTAAGCTGTGGAAATTGCTTTTTCCTCCTGAAGCCTGGACACCTGGTGAGCTGAAAGGAACGCCTGTCAAGTCCTCTGCCTGACACCTACACCTAGCAGCTGCCATGGGCACCCCAGGTAAGCGGTCTTGTACCCCACTCCTGCACATGGCCTACGACTGCCAGACCCTCTGTGCTGAGTGCCTGCTGGGGAGGCAAAGATACAGATGAGAACCCCAAGGGGAGCACAGAGAGTTTCCCAGTCCTGGGTCACAGTGGCTCCCCTTCCTCACTTTGTCTTCTGTAAATTCCCAGGAGTCACCTCCTCAATACCCAGTCTGAAAAATGGGAGCCAGGAGGAGAAAGAGGGAGGGAGGGAGGGATGGAGGGAAGGAGAGGAGGAAGGAGGGAGGGAAATTATAGGCAGGCAGCTCTACTCCTCTCAAGGTGACCTCCTATCAGCTGAGCCTGGGGCACAGTCCTTGAGGAGGCAGCCTACCCATCTCCAGCCTGAGCCATTCTTCAGTCTTAAATGTGGCCTTCAATACAGGAAGGGTCAGTTTTTTCATCCTAAATTTCAACAGCACTGGATTAATAAATGTCTAGGAGTTCAGTAGCCCTTTGCTGGGGGTTGGGAGGGAGCTTCTCCATCTAATCAGAGCTTAAATGCTTGAGCTAATGAGAGGTTCACAGGCTGAGTGGAGGCACCAGGGGAAGAGGGCCTTGCTGGAGTCAGGAGTGCACTGGGGGGGTGTCTCTGAGGTTGATGGGTGTGATGGAGCTCATTCTGATAAGAAGCCTGGCCTCAAGCTCACAGAGATGCCCCTGCTCCAGCTTCCCAACTGCTGGATTAATAGCATGTTTAAAATTCTTCTGTTGGCTCTATAGACCATTCATTCATTCATTCATTCAACCACACATTCAGAGTTTTTAAAGATTTATTTATTTATTTATTTATTGTATGTGTACNCGGTCTCTGTCTTCAGACACACCAGAAGAGGGCATTTGGTTCCATTACAGGTGGTTGTGAGCGACTGTGTGGTTGCTGAGATTTGAATTCAGGACATCCAGGAGAGCAGTCAGTGCTCTTAACTGCAGAGCCAACTCTCCAGCTCTTGCTCAGGACCCGCTCATTCTGGCCCTGCTCCCCATAGCTGTGTCTTCAGACACACCAGAAGAGGGCATCAGATCCCATTATGGATGGTTGTGAGCCACCATGTGGTTGCTGGGAATTGAACTCAGGACCTTCAGAAGAGCAGTCAGTGCTCTTAACTGCTGAGCCATCTCTCCAGCACCACCCCCCAGTCATAGATTTTAAAGCTGGTGTTACTTGCTTTTATCATTGTTGTGACTAATAAGAAGAGATTTATTATGCTTACAGTGTTGTATGATCTGGTAATTCCAGGGATGCAGACAGGCAGGAGGAAGAGCCATCAGTTCACATCCTAGCAGACATCAAGCAGAGACAGACAAAGCAATGACACAAACAGTCAAAACAAGACATTGGCCACCAACCCGAGAGACACACCCTCAGCACACTCCTGACTCCAACAGGGCCCACTTGCCATGGTGCCTCCGCTCAGCCTGTGAACCTCTCCTTAGCTCAGCCATTATGCTCTGATTAGATCAAGAAGCCCCCTCACAACCCTCAAATAAGGAGCTACTGAACTCCTAGATATTTATTAATCCAGGGCTGTTGAATCTCGGGATTAAAAACTGATCATGCCTGTGTTGAAGGTCACATTTGGGGCTGGAGAATGGCTCGGTGGTTATGCATTTGCTGCTCCTGCAGGGGACCTAGGTTCAGTTCCCAACACCCACATCCGGCTCACAGTCTGTAAACTGCAACTACACAGGATCCAATGGCCTCCATGGGCACCGGGCACACACGTGGTGCACACATATAAATGCAGGCAAACATTCATATATACAAAAAAAAAAATATGAGGAGAAAGATGTGAATCCACATTCAAGGGCCAACACCAGGCACACAGTAAAAGGAAGACATCACTGGGACTTCTGCTCTTCCTGGGGCTGACAGGCTCACATCCTCATTGTTCTCAGCTGAAAGAGACACAAATCCCTGCAAACCAGGACACCTCCCAGGTTCATTCACTCCCTCAGGATGTCATCATAAAGGTCACTGGGCAGGTGGCTTAGAAAGAAAAGATCTCTTCTCTCAGTGCTCTGGACTCTGACACCACAGCAAAGTGCAGCAGGTTGGCCCTGGACAGCGAGCTCTTCCTGCTTGGCAGAGAGTTCCCATGTCCTGTCTGTGTGCCTGGACAGAGAGACAGGGGCAGGGAAAGAGAAAACAGACAGGAGGAAGAAAGAGAAGGAGGGAGAAGAGAGGGCAGTTTCTTCCTGTTTCTGTAAGGGTGCTAACAGGATGGGTCAGGAGCTCACACATACCCTCACTTAATTTCAATATTATGTGTCCTTAAAGATTCTGTCTCTAAATAGAGTCACCAGGGTTAGAGCTTTTACAAATGAGTTTAAGGACACACTCAGCCCCTAACATTAGTGACACCATTAAAATACTCTACATGACAAGGGCTCAGACAAGCAATTACCCAGCATGCCCCTGACCCATTCAAACTCTTATGCACTGTCCTCTAACCATATGTGTTTCCTTCTCATCTAGACAGAGAATGCTTTGTTGAGAGTGTGGTTAACTACCTCCTGGACACAAGGAGCACAGAGGACCTGCAGCTCCTGCTGACAGAAGAGGAAGCCTGGAAACAGCTTGTGGCAGGAGTTGATTTGTCCAGGTCACCTCCCTGAGGGATGCCTGCAGTACCAGAGTTCAGGCCTGGTTAGCTTGTTCTGAGCAGGAATACTCTCCCCACACAGACCAAGTAGTTAGGGTTCAGGGTGTCTCTTATCAGCAAATATTTCCCTCACCATGTTCTCTACCAGGGAAGAGCCTCTGCCTGGGGGGAGATGGCAGCAGCCACAGGGAACAAAACTATTCCTGCCATTGGCATCCCTGTGACCATGAGAAGTTAGTTCATTCCCTTCTTCTTTATTGGGTTAGTGTTGATTGGCATTGTAAGAATAATAAGATAATGCATGTGGAGAGCCTAGCATGTGGCCAGTACACATTAGGCAGCCTGCATGCAGTATTTGCTCATCAAATGTTAGCTTTTATAGTCTCTCTCTCTCTCTCTCTCTCTCTCTCTCTCTCTCTCTCTCT
>NC_034606.1:42395697-42397599 GCF_900095145.1 Mus pahari | reverse complement strand
GTTCAGGACCGCTGCTCTAAGACAAGAGACAGAACAAGTCTGTCAGTTCCTTCAGCTGGAGACTCACAGCAGATGAGCTGAGTGACAGGCAGTAGAGAGCAGAGNGCAGGGGCATTGTGAAGCTGACCTCATGGGATTCCTCCTGAGGAAAGCCAAGGCCAATCCCACCAATGGCTGAGCATGGGAGCCTGATGGAGGTTAAGGATCAAAGGTAGTGTGTTCTCACAGCCTGACTTAGGATTCTTGCCAAGTCTGTACCGGGCTAGCACAAGATGCACAGGAAGAGCATAGAAAGCCAGCGAAAAATACCAGGGAAACAGTTTACAAGACTTAAAGTTTTCTCAAGGAACAAAAATCTTGTCAACCTAACTTCAGTGTCCAGAAGTTTGCTGGGCCTTCATCAAATACACAGTTCCCACAAGTGTCTGAGGTCTCCCTCCCTCCTGGAAGTCCGTGACTTCAGTGTCTCCTTCCTCTGGGGTCAGAGGTGACAGCAAAATCCCCACCACACCTCACCTTTCTCAGGCTGAGAATGCCTTAATGGAAGTGCTTAGGAACCTGTGTGTTTTGAATTCTCAGTTCCCTGTTACTTAATCTTTTACAGAGGCACAGTGAGATGCCTTAGAGATAGGAGCCCATGTGAATGGGGATTTCCCCACTGTGAATGAGGATTCCCCACATGTGAACGGGGATTCCACACATGTTTCTTTACCTTCACTCACAACTGGAAGGGAAATCTATGTGTTGTGTTTTTCGTGGACAGATCTTAGCTGCGAGCTATCGCATCAGCTCAGGAATACACACCACTACAGTGCAAAAAAAAGACCTCAAACTTCAAAGAATTTCCTATATACGTTTCTCTCTTAGGAATGTGCAATTTGCAGAGTCTCACAGCCCAGGACTCCAAGCAAATACAGACACTCCTGGCCAGCAAGCTAATGTAGGGCAGACGGGTCATGTTCCAGCAGCTGTGGCCAGGAGACTGCTGTTCTTGAGGGAAGTGAACTCTTCAGTGAACACTAACGTTCCCTAAATGAAAGGATTATTATTTTTTTCTCTAACTTCTCTCTTTTTGTATAGAGTTCCTACAGAGAAGTGTTTTGGTGGTAACATTGGCCCCGAGGGGAAGGCTCCCTTATTCATTGTCTAGAAATAAAAGGGTATGCTGGCAGACAGGACAGATGGCTCAGCGATGAGGACCACCCTCCTCCAGATGACTGAGTCAGTCAGTGCCCAGGCCCCTCATGATAGCTCAGGACTGTTGGAATTCCAATGCAGGGATCTGATGCCTTCCATCCTCTGCCCTCCATAGACCTCAGGAGTAAATATGGTACCCAGACAAGCATGCAGACGACGCACTCATACTCATAAGACAAATTAAAAGGACAGGGCTGAAGAAATGGCTCAGTGGTTAAAAGTACCGACTGCTCTTCCAGAGGTCCTGAGTACAATTGCCAGCAACCACATGGTGGCTCACAACCATCTGTAATGGGATCCGATGCCCTCTTCTGGTGTGTCTGAAGATCATGACACTGTAATCATATACAAATAAATAAATAAAAATATAATCTTTTAAAAATTAAAAGGACAACTATAGAAGGTTTTGAACTTACTGTGTCCTTAGGAACTAAGAATGGTGTGATTTGTCAAGTGAGCGCATCACAGTAAGAAAGAGCTTATACAGCTGTAACGTTCTCCTGTGCTTCACAGGAAGTGATGCTCTGTGGTTCCCACAGGACAGATCTTACTTTACAAGCTGTCTTCCTCGCTCAGCTGTCTCTCCTCTTACAGGAAAGAGGAGGATGCCTTGAGTGAAGCCCTGGGTGAGACTGTAGCTGATACTGATGCAGAAGATGAAGATAGTGATACAGAAGATGAAGATAGTGATGCAGAAGATGAAGA
>NC_034606.1:42368971-42394448 GCF_900095145.1 Mus pahari | reverse complement strand
GTCATTTCCTGTTCTTGGTGTTGGGTCACATGGGTGCTGTTGGTGAAATGCTCAAGACTAGAAAGAGAGGANGCTGGGAATACCACCTGTCCAGTCATCACAAGTTCTTATCCCTCCATGCCACCGTGGACGCTAACGGAAGGAGAGGTGACAGGATATGACTGGTGACTCCTTCGCTCTGCTACCAGACTCGTGGGAAAATCAGAAGCTTTAATGCCTATTGATGTTTAAAATCTGCTGTAATTGGATGGGATCTGCCAAGATGAATAGGATGGGCTACACTTGGTCCATAATTTTCAAAGAATAAATTTGTAAAAATTGACCCAGACATGTTTTATGTGCTTTTTGCAAATGATATCATATTTTCTGGATTGTTGACTATAGACTAGTGGTAATTTCCCTCTGGTTTTTATCATCTCTTTTAAAGAGTGTTTTCCTTTATTGTGGTTTAAGAGGAATGTGTGAGATTTCCACATGGGTCTTTTTCCTTCTTGTTGCACTTCTCTTCTGACAGCCGAGGCTCCCCTGAGGCTGCAGTACAGTGCACAGTGTCCCCTACACCACAGCAGCTCAGGTGGCCTACTTCCCATGGTCTGACCAATGGAGAGTAAGAGATGACCTGTGCGGTTTCTAGGTCTTGTCCATTATGTCCCACAGTATGTCTGTCTTCCCTTTGCCTGGATTGTGTGGCTAAGGGCGAGCTTGATATGGAGTCAGCCTCTCCTGTGGGGCAGAGCAGGGACAAGATGGCCTCCTGGATGGACTGGGTAGAGAGCCACCTACACCACGAGCTGCCTAGCATCTGCACCTCAGGGCCCGAGTCCACCGAGTCCTCCCTCCTGTTGAGCCCATGTGTGATTCTAGTGACGCCTGTGTCAGCTGTTCAGCATCTGTCCATTGACTAACCCAAGAGCTATCACCAGACTCCATCCCTTCCTGGACCTTGACCCTGTTCTCGATCCAGACTCTCTCAGTCTGGCCCTTTGGGACCTTGGTTACTTGAAACCCTGAGCCTTCGTCTCTGAACTCTCCAAGGCTCTCATGCCCCGGAAACCTCTACACCGCAGCCCTTCTAATGAGCGACCACATCCTTGTCCAGGATCCAGATTGCTTCCCTCAGGCTCGCAGTCCAGGGCCACCTCACCTCCAATAGGTCTGCCACCCGGGAACACACCTTCCTTCTCAAAGAAGAGGATGCAAGCCACAGTGGGTATGGGGAGAATCGAGACTGCCCATGTGACTTCTCATAGGTACAACATTACTGCATGCGTGGTGAAAGTGTTCTAGTAAGAGGTTGAATATTTTCAAAACAGATACATTTTAAAGAACTTAAAAGGAACTTAAGTTATGTAATAACATATCTCAATTTTTAAGTGCTCTTAACAAGAATAAAGGCTATGGAGACACACCAGGAGAAGCTCAGAGATGATAGAGGCTCCTGAAAGGGACAAAAGAGATGGTCAGGGTGGAAGGGAAGAGAGTGCAGAGGAGAAGCAGCTGTGATCAGGCCTGTCACTGATGAACACAAGTGACAGGCAACAAAGGTTGTGCCTGCAGCTGCTGCCCCTGAACGGGTACTGCATTCACCTCAGGGTTTTTGAGGGTCCTGACATGCGTGAGAGACCTGGGGAGGGGTCCTCATGGTGAGGTGTGACTCCTCAGCCACATAAAGGGAAGTAATAACGTGTGCACAGCATTGCAGATGGCTGTCAATGACGTGTGCTTAGTCAAAACAGCCAACTAGAACAGGCTACTACATCTATGATTCTTGTGATGAAACAAACCATTGAAATGGAAAAAGTGTGGATGCTTTAGAACATTGGGCGGTTGCCGTGGGCTGAGAGATGGCTCAGGACCCTGAAAAGTTAACCACAGAGTGTCACTTTGTGGGGACAGGAAAATCTTAACCTTGATTGTCACAGTGATTCTATGAACCCACATATGAAGTAAATAATCAGGGACTACTGCAGACACATAGAAATGAGTGCTGACAAAGCCAGTGGAATTTCGGGGTGTTTTGTGGTCAAGCTCATTGGGCAGGCATGGCAAAGGAATGACACTTACCACATGGTAGCCAAGAAGCATCAGAGAGTAAGAGGAAAGAGACGCAGCCAAGATGTGGCGTTCGATGGCGTGCTCCCAGTGACGCCCTGTCTGTAATAAACCCCACTTCACAATGGACTACTCGGAATTTTACTCATTCAATAAAGAAATCCAGTCATCAAGTCAGGGGCATCCCCAGGACATCTCTGCAAACTCAGACACAGCCAGAGGCAAGCTCTATTAGTTGCCATATGGCCTTGCAGTTCAGCCAAGCGGACAATCGCAGTGACCATCACACGTCCCTTCTGCCTGCTGCCCTTCTTTTGCCTATGACTCATTCAGTGCTATGCAAGGAAAAAATGTAGAAGCTTTTTTAGGAACCCTGAAAACTTTGTGGGTGGATTCATAGAGTTGATCTTCTCCTCCATCACTGGCTACAGTGTGGGGATGGCCTCCTTCTATCGTTGTCTAGAAGACGGTGAAGGAAAGAATAATACAAAACCAAGGGAAATGGCTGTTCCCATCACCCACCCAGAGGGTACTGTGTGCGGGCTGACAGTGATGCCATTCCCAAGGAAGACCTCAAGTGGGATAATAGTTATGAGATCCTCAGGAAACAGATCCAAGCATCAGTCACCTGGTGTCTTAGTCAGGGTTTCTATTCCTGCACCAACATCATGGCCAAGAAGCAGTTGGGGAGGAAAGGGTTTATTCGGCTTATACTTCCACATTGCTGTTCATCAGCAAAGGAAGTCAGGACTGGAACTCAAGCAGGTCAGGAAGCAGGAGCTGATGCAGAGGCCATGGAGGGACATTACTTACTGGCTTGCTTCCTGGGGCTTGCTCAGCCTGCTCTCTTATAGAACCAAGCCCAGGGATAGCACCACCCACAATGGAGCTCTCCCATTCTTGATCACTAATTGAGAAAATGCCTTACAGTTGGATCTCATGGAGGCATTTCCTCCAGGGAGGCTCCTTTCTCTGTGATAACTCCAGCTTATTTCAAGTTGACTCGCAAAACCAGCCAGCACACCTGGTCAGCTCAGGGTAAGAAGCTGTATGTTGTTAACTAGTGATTTGGGAAAAATTCTTAAATATCATTTAGAACAATGGTTCACAACCTGTGGGTCACAACTCCTTGGGGGTTTGGCTGACCCTTCCACAGGGGTCACATGTTAGATATCCTGCATATCAGATATTAACATAATAATTCATAACAGTAGAGAAATTACAGTTATTAAGTCACAAAAATAATTGTATGGTTCAGGATCACCACAACATGACAAACTGTGTTAAAGGGTCATAGCATTAGGAAGGTTGAGAATTCTGATTTAGAGGAAGGTTGAAAATCCAGACATGTTCATGAACAGAAATTCTTTGAGAAGTCACAAATGGAGACTTTAAATCAGAAGAAAAGAGGCCTGACACCCATGAATTTTTTTTTTAGCTTTTTATTGATTCTTTGTTTCACATCTTATACCCCAATCCCACTCATCTCCCCATCCCTTCGTATCTGCCCTTTGCCCTTGCAAATCCCCGCCCCAAATAACACACACACACTCACACACACAAAACCAACAACAACACAGCATGGAAACACCTCATGGATGGAAGCTGTAGTGTGTCACAGCATGTCCCACACTATCCACCCATCTTCACTTCCGAGTGTTCACTGCAATGAGTCACTGGTCTGGTCCAAGATCTCTGGCTTCTGTGACACCGTTGATAATTGGATCCTCATCAGGACTCCTCCCGGTTATCCAGTTGCTGCCCTGTGTCATGTAGACCCTGCAGCTTTGATCTGCGGGGCTGACCTTTTCACACATCCCAGACATTCTCAGATGATAGAGGCTTTGGGGTGGACCATCTCAGAGCCCTGGATCTGGGTCTAGCTGGTAGCAGAGCTGGTTAGCCCACTGGCTTTCCCTTATTCGCACCACCAGGGCGAGCTCTCCAGCACTGCACTGGCTAGGCCACCCAATGTCACCATCAGCAGGAGGCAGGGTCAGCTCTCCTACTCTCAAGCCCTTGGAACTGGCCCACTCACACCCACACCAACAGAGCCAGCTCTACTGTGCTGCCCAGGCACAGTGCCCTCTCCAGCAAGTGCTGCAGGCTGTGAGGGGCTGGGCTAGCACTCCCGTTCTCACAACCTTGGGGCTGGCACAGTTGTTCCTTTGCCATCACAGCCAGCTCCACCGTACCACTCAGGCGAAATATAGGGCCCACTCTCCTATGTCCTGCAGCCAGTAGAGGGTAGGGATAGCTCTTCTGAGCTCATGACCCTGTGGGCAGCTTTCTCAATTGCTGGAGGTGGTAGTGATGACCTCTGTGCCCATGCCACCCCACGGTAGAAGTGTGGTAAGGTCAGATCTCCTACACTCATGCCCTTGGGACCAGCACACACACACACACACACACACACACGGGGGGGAGGGGCAGGGACTGCCTGCCATCAGGGCCAAGTCCACTGAGCTGCCTGAGCAAGACACAGTGCTTGCTCTCCAGAGTGCTACCAACAGTGAAAGATGGGGCCAGCTCTCCAGAGCACCACAATCAGTGATGGGCAGGGCCATTTCTCCACAGCCCCTGGACATCCAGGTGGTTCCCAGTGGCTACCCTGACCGGGGACATCCCCCATGTTCTCTAGTGATAATACGAGCCACAAACATCGATAATGACCCCTGCCACCGCATAGCCTTGCGAGGTGCCGCTCGTGAGGAAATAAAGGGGGTAGGAGAGATGACCAGAGTCCCGCCAGAGCTCCGAGGTTCTGGGCAGGCGGACATGGGGGACTGCCATGAGCTCTTCACACCGCCCGGGTGGGTGTCTGGCTGTGGGAAGCCATGGAACCCCAGTCCAAGGGGGTAGAGAGGGAGCAGTCCAGGGTCCCTGGGCCTTACGGAGTCCAGGGATGACAGGTTCTAGCTCTTGGGCACTGCAGGATGTCGCTGGACACTGCAGAAGAGCTGAGAATGGGTGGGAGTCTTGGGGGTGGCTCAGTCTGCCCTGGGGCCGAAGGGAAAAGGGGCAGGGGGAGAAGGTGCTGGGTGGTCCCCATGCAGGTGAGAGTCTGGCTAGCTCAGGCTGTGGGTCGCACGTACACACCCACCCAGGAACTATCTGGATTCATGAGTGGAACACACACACACACACACACACACACCAGTTAATTTTTAAATGCCTTGAAAAGCTGGGCACTCCTAAACCCTTCCCCTGCTACCCCAGGCCCAATCGGGGAAGTGGCCAGAATTCTCATGTGGCTGGTTGGCTTTCTCTCCTGCAGCTCCTACATCCCATCCTTCTCCCCCGAGTCATGGTGATTCATTCTCTCTCTCTCTCTCTCTCTCTCTCTCTCTCTCTCTCTCNCTCTCTCTCTCTCTCTCTCTCTCTCTTCCTCCTCCTCTTCCTCTTCTTCCTCCTCCTCCTCCTCCTCCTCCTCCTCCTCCTTTCTTGCTTCCTAGCCCATGAAAATCTAATGGCCTGACCATGTCTCACTTTGCCCAAGCATTGGCCGATAGCATCTTTATTGATTGATCAAAAACCAATTGGGGATGAGGACCTTCAGCGTTTGGGCACGCAGATTCCTGATCAAATCAAAGCATTAGACCCAGTCCCCAACGCGGGATTCAAACATGGTGGGTATGGACTGGAAGGGCTGTACAGGAACAGGCGATGAGAAGGCAGGGAAACCGAGTAACTAAAACTAGGAGAAAGACAAGAGCGTTAGTTCTAGATACGGAGGAGATGTGGCAGACCACCATATCCCTCCTCATAGGACAATGCCCTATGGAACACAGCCCTTTCCAGTATCCTCGGCACCAACTCACCCTTGTGCCTTCCAAGCAAAGACTTCGGGATGACAGGAGTGATGCTCATTGGTGCTGATGCTGCTGATATGGAGACTAGTGGTGGTCACCACAAAGTAGATAGAGCTGTGGGCAAGTCCAGTCCAGTCCTCCAAGGGGACAGGATGACATGAAGACCCAGTGCAATTAAATTGAATTTCCATATGCTTTGCGGAGACAGTGTTTGACTGAAGGGGGGGGCAAAGCTAGATTTGAGTAAAAGGTCAATTTATGGTTTGGTGACATAAACCATGAGGAAGTCATGAGGTTATGGGCCTCAAATTCCTCTCAGGAGGTGCTGGGTACAATGAAGTTTCAGAGCACCTGGCTCAGCCTGTCTACTGTTCTGCAAACTCTGTAAATTCAGTAAACATTACTTGATTGGCAAAACTTGATTATGAAATGATATCACAAAAGATGGCATAGAACCAGGAAATAAGCAGGAAGTGTCCTGATGCCACTGACTGCAATTAATGGGGAGCCACTCTGTGATGGCCACTTTGTGATAGCTACTGTATGATAGTCACAGTGTGATGGTCACTCTGTGATGGACACTCTGTGATGGACACTGTGATAGACATTGTGATGGACACTCTGTGATGGACACTCTGTGATGGTCACTGTATATTGTTGCTATTTTTGGTCTTCCTGCTCAAATGGTAAGGTGTCCTAGGACTCGGAAGCCTAGGAACCACACCACTCTAAAATAAGGTATACCAATAGAAGAGCATCCTGCGACCCGAGGCAAGGGGGCCCAGGAACCGCACAGCTCTGAGAGGAAGCCTCCTCAGCAGAGACTTTGCAGTTCCCAGGGGAGGGTGTGCCCAGCTGAGCTCAGAAGCTCAGGAGCCTCAGCCCCGCCCCACTTCTTCCTTTCTCCCTTCTCTTCATTGCTTTTTGGCTTCTTCTGATGAATCACACCAGGCAGCAAATCTCTTAAAAGAGATTTATTGAGAGGATCCAAGGTATGGAGGGATGAATCCAGGGGTGGCTGCCTCTGCTCCAGGGAGCAGACAGCAGGGAGCTGAGCAGACAGGGCCTGTATAGAGGATCCCTTAGTAGGCGAAGCTTTCTGTGGACAAAGATTTCAGGGTCAGGATTGGTAGGAATTCAAGTCCTGAGTTTGGAAGAGGTCAGGATTTTGGTGGGTTTTCCCATTCAGACTTTTCACCTAAAATTAGCATAATCCAGGGAGGCTCCTGTCAAAGAGCTGGAGATGACATTTTTGGCACTTACACAGGCTAGAACCGCCTGTTATGGCCATTAGGGAAGTCTGAAGGAGGGGCCTGGCTGCTGGAGCTCCTCAGGTGATGGTCTGGCCACTTTCCTGCCTTGAGTTTACAAGTCATGGGAGGGAAAACCTTCCCCGACACTTGAGTGGTGTGAAGAGCCATCATTTCCCCTTTTCTGTTTACTACTGATGAACAGTCAGGGCTTGGGAAGGCTGGCAATGTGATCATTAGACTACTTCCTGCTCAATGTTGGCATATAGGTCCCACCCTCCCACTGCTGGGTGGACTTTGGTCAGTGGGGCAAGTACCATCTTATCTGCCAGGGCCTCATCGGGAGTTGCAGGCCTCTGGTGTAACATCCTGGTGAGCCTTAACTTTCTGGAGACCCCCGAGTGAAAAACATGGAGACAGGAATTGATGCAAAAGCAAGAGGAATTTTATTTAATCCAGCATGCTGGGGTCACCCTGCACATGGGGAGAGCGCGACCACGCGCAGCCCATCCATACAGTCCTCAGGGCTGCCGCCATCAGGCACAATGTGACTGGCAGAACAGCGTGACTTTTGAAACTGATTGGTCTTTAGGGAATGAAGTGGTAAGGACTTCTCTTCTCTGTACCCACCTGCAGTCGGCCTTCCCCCCCTGCCCCCACTGCGGTCTGAGGAATGTTAATTAGCCTCTCCCTTCTGAAGGGGAAAGTATTCCATGACCTTTCCAAAGTTCCTGAGCTGACCTTTTCATTCCCCGCTTTTTTTTGTGCATGCTTCAATCCTGAAGCTATTGCTGGTATTCCGATAGCTCACGCTCCTGGTCTTCTGTGTCTAGCTCTCTGTATCTCAGCTTTAAGATCATTAGCTGCGTTGGACCTATGTGTTCTTAACAACAGTGACCAAGCAGTCCAAAATGTAGAGGCTGAAAGTCAACTATAGCTTGAGAACAATTAGGAGTCCTAACAGGGTTAACAAGCCCAGAATGGTCTGTATAAAAGCAGCACTCCTTAGCTAAGGCAGCACCTAGCCCTCCTATCCTGCAGAACCAGGAAGGGTCCCTTCTACTGGGGTTCCAGCGACTGTCCCCAAAGCCTCCTTACATAGATCCAGTCATCAGTCTAGAAGCGGTGAGGGGCCTCTGTATCCCTCCAGCATGTAAGGCAGACAGTTTGGGCCAAATCTCATGTCGTGGGATACCTCCTGGGAGGGTCCAGTGGACACCAAGGGAGTTGGGGTACCAAGCAGAATCTCAAAAGGGGTCAGGTTAACATAGTAGGGCTCAGAACAGGGCCAAGGGGAAGGGCACCACCTAGCCTGAGCCAGTCACCAAGGTCAATTCAGTTAAGGTCTCTCGTAGGGTTCTGTTCATTTTCTCTTCCTGCCCTGAGCTCTATGGATGGTATGCCCAATGGAGCCTCCAATTAGTCCCCAATGTCTCTGCCAATCCCTGCCTTACCTTAGAGACCAAAGCAGGACTGTTGTCTGATCCAATTACCTTGGGCACTCCCAACCTCGGGAAATTTTCCTCTAGTATACTTTTTTAGCTACCACTGTAGGTAGCTGTTTCCTGCTTGGTGGGGAATGCCTCAACCCATCCAGAGAAAACATCTATAAACACTAGTAAGAATTTGTAACCATATTTTCCTGCCTTAACTTCTGTAAAATCAACCTCTCAATAAACTCCAGGCCGTTCTCCCCTAGGTCTTTTGCCCTGTTTACTCTTGGCTGCATAAGCGTTCACTTGCCGACACACCTTAGGCTGTTCTACTGTCTCTCTGGCCCAGAACCTGAGGTCCATTATATATACTTTAGGTCCCTTAACTGCTTGGACAAGCTTTTTACCCCCTAAGTGAGTCCATCTGTGCATTTGGCCTAGTACGTCTTTTGCTTGCTTTCTGGGAAGTATAGATCTCCCTTCTTGTGTGTGCCATTGTCCTTCCTTCTCTAGGTAACAGTTGGTAGGGTGGCTAGCAATCTGAGTCCTTTCTTCTTCTGTATATTTTAAGTGAAGCCATCCCTTCTTCTAGTCCCATTTCCTAGCAGATGTCTCTTGCAGACCCATAACCGGGACAGGCTCCTGCAGAGCCACTTCTTGAGTCACTTGATCTGCCTGGCTATTGTCCCAGGCCACTGAGTCTCTTCTCTTCTGATGTCCTGGGCAGTGAATAATACTCACAGTTGCTGGCTTCATTAGGGCATCCAAGAGATCCAAAATTTCCTGTTTGTTTCCTCTGATGTGAGCAGTCTTCTTTCTTGGCATATAGTCCTGTGGCTATGGACTGTGGTGAAGGCACACCTGCTATCCCACTGGATGTTAATGTTCTTGCTGGCTCCAAGTTCCAAGGCCTTGGTGTGGGCAATTAGCTCCACTTTCTGCGTCAACGTGCCAGGGAGTAGAGGTGCCGGGGGTAGAGGTGCCGGGGGCAGAGGTGCTGGGGGTAGAGGTTCTGCCCAGATGGCATTTGTGCCGTCCACCACAGCAGCACCTGCTCGTCTCTGACCTTCATGGGGAAAACTGCTCCCGTCTGTAAACCAGGTAGCCTTGGCTTTTGGCAGGGGTCAGTCAGAGAGGTTTCTCCTTTAGGACCAGTTAGTTGTGGCCCATTGGGCAGGAAGTGTATCTGGGCTCCCATTTTGGAGAGTATGTCTCACCCCAACAGAGGGTAGGAACAGTCTAGAACGACCCTTGGTCAAATTTGTGGGCCGTCATGCAGCCCCCTTGAGACCTGCCAGTGGAGTCTGGTGGTAGACCTTTAGGTGCCCCTTACCTTTTGCCATATTAAAGTCCCAGTTGGGTCTAGTCATGGAAACCCCGCTGTCAATCGATGGTGCCCCTGTGTAAAAGAGGCCATTCTTTCTGGCTTCCTGCATTATAAATAAAACAGTCTCAAAGAGATTAACTGGCCCCTTGGAAAAAGGGGGAGAGACTGGGCCTTCCAGTTTTACAAGTCCGCCAAAGAGAAGGGCCAATGTTGCATAGCCTGATTGCCCTTTTGCAGAGGTCCATATGCCCTCAGTGAGAGAGCCACTGTGGTATCAGGGGAGGTGGCTCTCAAGTGTCCTCCTGCTTCTCCCTGTCCTGTATGGGCTGAGGATCCTGGAACCAGTACTGGCACTGGTGGGGCCATGGGCAAGGGCAGGGAGATATGGATGCAGGAGGAGGGTCTTGGAGCAACAGGTCTACTGTTGAAGGGTCTTGGAGGATCGACTTCTTCTCAAATCTGGAACTCTCCTCTTTTACTTCCTTCTTCCCGAAGTCCAGAACCTGTGAGGTGGGTCTTGGGAAAAAAAGGTTTTTATCTATGAGGGGGGAAGGGGTCCTCCACTAGATTCTTCCAGGTAACTATATAGGGCCCTTGGTCTGGGTGCCTGAGGGATCCTGGCCTAAAGACTCCCTCCTCTGCTGCTTTGATCACCTGCAAGTCAAAGGTCCCTACAGGTGGCCACCCTACTCCAGTGGTGAGTCATTCGGAGAAGCAGAGAGTACTGATTTGTCTTTCAGTCTGTCCAATGTCCAAAAAATAAAAAAAAAAAAAAAATGTTGCCAGTCTAAGTCCAAGAACATAGAATGAGATACCAACAAACACAGACAAATCGACCCTGCCGTGGGTGGGCGTTCAGGTCCGAGAACACAAAGAAAGACAATTAACACACAGTTTGCCCCTTCTTCCATGGGCCCTGTTACAGACAGCTCGTCCCTTCCACGGATGCAAAACAGAGTTGTTCGGCCGGCTCCAGCTGCACCGAAACAAACCAGGTCCCCCTGCCCATACGGCAGGAGCCAGATAAATCGGGTAAAAGCTAGACTTGGGTCCTGTTGATACTGTCTTGCTGTTTCCAGAAGGAGTGGATGGAGCCTTCCTGGCTTGGGGGGGGGTGAAGGGGGGCACTAACCTGAAATGTCCTTCAGGGTCCCTGAGATCTCAATGTTAGACATGTCTGCCCACTGTACCTGACCACACCAGGCCGCACTGGACCGCACCAGACACCATAGGCTCTCCGAGCCTCCCAGACACTTGCAAGCAAATCAAAAGTTCATACAGGCATACAGACTCAGACTTTGGCAAACAGCAAGACAGACCAAAAAGGTACCTGCTCAAGACCTCCAATTCACTGCTCCAACGTGTCCCCACAGGAGGTCAGCCAATACACCAAATGTAAGACTATGGTGAGCCTTAACTTACCAGAGACCCCTGAGGGAACAACATGGAGACAGGAATTGATGCAAACGCAGGAGGAATTTTATTTAATCCAGCATGCTGGGGTCACCCTGCACATGGGGAGAGAGCGGCCATGAGCGGCCCATCCAGCAAGCCTTTATTCAGTTCTCAGGGCTGCCACCATTAGGCACAATGTGATTGGCAGAACAGTGTGATTTTTTTTAACTGATTGGTCTTTAGGGAATAAGGTGGCAAGGACTTTCCTTGTCAGTACCCACCCGAAAGTCGGTTCCTTCCCCACCTCCCACCCCCGCCCGTGGTCTGAGGAATGTTAATTAGCCTCTCCCTTCTGGAGGGGCAAGTGTTCCATGACCTTTCCAGAGTTCCTGAGCTGACCTTTTCACTGGCTTCAGAACTGAGGGCCAGTAGTCCTGTAACAACAACTCAATAAAAGTCTGATTAGACATCTTTTAGATCCGTTGTTGAAGAAACCTAGACAAGAGGTGTGTGTGGCAGGGTGTGGTTAGTAGGATTAGGAAAAACAGAAGAGGAGTCAGGAAGGGTAGTGTCCAATTCCATATTGGACTGTCAATAATCAGTGGATGTTAATGGCCAGAGGCAGCATCAAGCTGTTTTCTACATTTTTGGAGCTCCATCTGGAGTTGTGGGATCTGACCGTTTACTATGCCTGACTGCTTGATATAAAAGCAACATTCCTCCCCAAAGAAGAGACAAAGACCACCTCTCTCTGCCGTTAGCAAGTCTAACCCCTGTCCATTTTATAGCACTACAGCATCCAGTGCAGAGTCTATTTGGCCCTACAGAGTGATGATCTGAGCCACTCATTGGAGATCCTGAATGAACTGAGAGGGAAAGTGACGGTAAATGGCTAGAGAAGTACTCCTGTTGCTCCAGAGGCAACACCAGCAGTTACACCCAGAATTACAAGGGAATACAGGCTGCTCATTTGTTATGCCTTGCTGCTCAGCCTATGATGGAAACTAGCGAACGTTCCTCACCAGGTTCCACCTCTAGGCTTTGGAAAGAGAAAGACCAGGGCACAAGTCCCAGACCACTCAGTGAGTGCCACAGAGAATTGAGTCATTGTGAACACTTGGGCATAGGGGCCGAGTGGTGGGGTCAAGGGTTAAAGCATCATTGTGGTCTGCAGGATCCAGTGTGCCTACAGTGTATGCCCCTGAGGAGTTAGAGCAGTCTGTCATGCCAAGGAGAGAGGTGTAGGAGAGATATACGGCGGTGATGTTTGGCTTACAACACTTAATGAGCAGCGAAGTGAGTTTAATAAGTTGATTGGTGAGGCCTTCAATGGTGGTTGTGAGTTTGACCCAGGGAGGACACGTAACCAACGTCCTCCAAAGTGGTCAGGCAGAGCATTATCCAATAACTGTTCTGCAGAGGCTAAGGTCTGAAATTGGAGATGGTGTGATAGGTAGGATCAGTGTGGTATAAAGGGAGTGAAGTTAGAGATGTAAGGAATGCTGGACCACTTCCTTTACTGTGTCTATACCCTGTGTGCATCCTCTGCATTTTTATCATGCCTGATGGATGGCTGTAATGAATGATATAATAAAGTTTACCTGTGACTCCTGTCCCTGTGGGGGTGCCACAGGTCCTCAATTTGGATATAAATATTCCCCATTCTGTATAGAAGATAGTATGCTTTCCTGAATGTGCATCATGTCTCCTATAGGACCAATAAGAACAGCCTCCATAAGTCTCTGGTCAACATCGACAGTAATCCCTAGTTTGAACATAGAGAAAGCAAGCATAGAGGAAAGGTGTCTTAGAAATCAACTCGGGTGACATGGGGGTTAGCATCTCCTTTTGGCGCTCTGCTGGTGAGCATTCTCCAGCCCTATCACACGCATGATCTGGTCGAATCCTTGATTATAGGTTTCCTGAACCTCACATCTCCATATGCAGGGCTCACTGCTGATGGGAGTGAGCCAGAGGAAGGAGACGGAAAAGAGGTAGAACAAAACCGGAAAGGGCCGGCTTGGGTCTCAAGAGATGGATAAGGCCTCATTCTACTGAGATGGGAGGCAAGCTGCTCCACCTTGCTCTCCTCTGAGGTCCTGTTGGGGTTGAGATGTAAACAAGAGGATTGCCTTGAGGTCATGGTGTAAAGGGCCTTGGATGAGAAAGGTGACTCCAGTGAGGGAAGCCATCGGGTTTAGCTGCAGTTGGGATAGTAAGGATGACCCTGAAAAGGCCTGTCTATTGGGGGTCATGACTAGGAGGAGAAAGGAGAACCAAGACCCGAGGTTGACTGAGGAGGAAAGGGGGTCAGGATGAGGCTGAAGCAAGTAGTGGTGGGGGTCTGTGCAAAGATATCATGACAGAGGAGGAAGGAGGCGATCAGGGAGAGGCGATGGTTGGGACATGTGGCCAGGAGGCAGGACTGACCATCCACTGAATGATGAGAGGAGGACAGTGCTTGGCTATAGAGGGTTTGGGTCCCAGCCCTGGGGACCCATGGAGGAAGCTAGTGAGGAAGAAGGTGCTTCCGGTTGAATAGTTTGGAAGAGAAGGAGGGAAGAAGAGGGAAGAAGAGAGACGGCTGGAAAGGCTGAGGTCAAGCACATGTGGGGAGCAAAAGAAGCAGAGGCTTCCGTTTTGGCTAGAAGGTCCTGCAGGCTGATTTTTCAAAGCCTATTTTATTTGGGGTTCTTCAATGCATCAAGCTCCCTTCTACAGCACTGACCAAAGGTAGCAGAGAAATGCGGCTAATAGGACAAGGGGGTTGTGGACCTGTTTAGAAGTAGTTCTTTAGAGTGATTCTAATCTTCATTGTCGGGATACCAGCAGTTCAGTCCAATAGCAAACACCAAACTCGAATCAGTAGCAGTGGCTTAATCCATCAGAAGTGGGAAGAATCAGCCGGAATGCCACGAGACATTCTTCGGCGTGCTTCTCTCTACGAAGTGAAGACTAGCAAAGCACTGCAAGGCATAGCAACGCAAGAGCATCCTCTCACTGTCTATGGAGTGCCATTTATACTCTTTCTAAACATCACATGCCCTCTCACAAAACAGCTTCCACAAAAAAAATATATCACGTAACACAACTAAGTCTCCAAAGAAACCAGAAATTTCTACTTCAAGGTCTCTTCCTAGCAAGGAGATGGGACAGGTTGGTGCCGCTAGGGAGGAATGGTTAAGGGAGGCGCACCCCCAAATACACAGCTAAGTGAATTTGGTAAAGCTGTCAATAGGGAAACAGAAAGGAGAGATGGGTCCCTAGAACTCTGTCGGGACTGAGTAGGTGGTCCCGGCATCCAGAAAGAAGAGACTGAACACCCTGATATCACAATGACTACCTTAGCCTCCCTGTTAGCCTCCCTGTTGGAGAGGATGGTGGTCAGGCCAAGGGAGCCAGGCCCCTTCAATTGTCCATGGCCAGGAGATCAGCTAGAGGGCTGCTGGGTCTGATGCCTTCATACCTTGAAGGGCATGATCATCAGTAGACCAGTGTCCCTCTTGATGGCACCTTGGACATAGTCAGAATAGCTAATGAGGCCTCAGACAGGCCTGGACCCAGGGACCTTCCTGACCACATTTAAAACAGGGAGCTGGAGGTTCTCAAGCGTAGGAGATTTGGGGGCTTAGGCGGTTGCTAATGCAGACCATAAGGTCTTACACAGATAACATCATTTTTGTTTGGGGGCTTTTTCATATCTTTTTTTATACCTTAAAAGCCACAGTTAGGACATCTGAGGGCATCCATCCACAACTTCCCACAAAGCCATGGCTGGTGTAGGCTCAGTACAAGAAGGTAAAGGAGGTCCTTTGGCAAAGCAGAAACAAGCAACTAGGGGCTGCTCGTGTGCTAAAAATGGTTGCCAGGGAGAGTGGATCTGGACAACCTGTTGCTTCAGACAGAGATAGGAAACTGGGGGAGGAGAGGGAGCTGTAGGGGTTAGGTTGATGGGGAGGGGGCTTCTGGCTGATGGGGAGGGGCTTCCGGTTGATGGGGAGGAGCTTCAAGCTGATGGGGAGGAGCTTCCATAGCTGGATCAAAAACAGCAGAGTAAATCATCTTGTTCAGATTTGTAGCTAAAAGGTGCTGAGAGAGAGAAGAGGGAGGACAGAGAGAAGAAGCCTTGGAGCAGAGATAAGAGAAGGCTTAGATGCAAGGGATCCCTTTCCACTTCCCCGATCGATCGCTTGCAGAATTTGTAAAGACCCCCAAATAACATTGGGATCTAGGGTGCCATTATGTGGCCTATTGGATTGCCCGTATATGGGAGCGTGAGGCCAAATTTGATTGCAGAGGTAAATAAATTTTGAGCACTTCAGGTCGGATGCCAGGTAGAGAGGCTGTAGGCTTTCTAAAAGGCATCCCAAGGGTGAATGAGAGGATATGGAAAACTCTATTCCCATGGATGAGAGATGGGGAGGGAAAAACAGAGAAATGACATAATCCTGTTCATATTCTCACACACTCAATGGGGATCAGAGCTTAGCCTGGCTAAGCCGAGAGCAGAGTCTAAAGGCAGAGAACTGAGTCTCTAGGAATGGGGTCTCCTCCACAGGAAAAGATGAAGGGAAGGGGTCACAGAAGCCACGAGGGCCTAGAGAAGCTGTGGCATTATACACAGCTTGGAAGAGATGGTGAGAGGAGGGCAGGAAGGGGCACAATAACCCAGTTGGGCCTAATTAACCTGCAGGGCTGCAGCTTCCAGGGTGTTGGGATGGGGTCAGGCAGAGAAGGCAGAAAGGGGCGGGATGGGCCCAACAGGGCCTAAGGATGGGAACAGCAGGATTGCAGTTCCAATGGGGTCAAGTGAAGAGGGCCAGCTGTAGCCTTAAAGACCTCCACGTCCCAGACTACTAGAGGGATGCTGGACACTCAGTGGTCGCTTCCTTGGACTCAGGGAAGCATTTACCAGGAGGGAAAGCTCACCTAACAGTTGCTGGTGGATGGGGTGAGCCTGAAGGCGAGTCTGCTACAGGCCAACTGGAGATGAAGGATAGGGTCCTAGTGCTGCTCAGACCACGAGGGGAGCACAAGCACCAGGAAGAGTCTGAGTCACGGAACCAAAACGCTGGCCTCCCTGCTGGGATGTGAAGGTGTCCTGGGACTCGGAACCTCGGGAATCAGACGGCTGTGAGGGGAGAAGGTATCCCAACGGAAAAGCATCCTGAGACATGGGGGCCCAGGAACCGCACAGCTCTGAGAGGAAGCCGCCTCCACAGAGGCTTTGCAGCTCCCTGGGGAGGGTGTGCCCAGCTGAGCTCGATCTCTAGAGCCTCAGCCCCGGGTGCGGGGTACGGAAGGATAAATCCAGAGGTGACTGCCTCTGCTCCAGGGAGCAGACATCAAGGAGCGGAGCAGACAGGGCTTTTATATGGGATCCCTTAGTGGGTGGAGCTTTCTACGAGCAGAGATTTCCAGGGTGAGGATTGGTGGGTTTTCAAGACCTGAGTATGAACGATCTCAGGGATTGATGGGTTTTTCCTGTTCAGCAGTTCCACCTAAAATTAGCATAATCTAAAGAAGGTCCTGTTAAGGGACTAGAGATGTACACTGTGACAGTTAAAAGAGGCTGGAAACCTGTTACAACAGTTAGGGAGATATGGGGGAGGGTCCTGGCTGCTCAAGCCCCTCAGGCGGCTACTTTCCTGCCTTAGGGGGTTTACAAAATTTACGAAGTATATGGAGTTTACAGTTCACACAGGGAGTACAACAGGGAAGGCTTTGCCCACCTCTGGAGTGGTTGTCAACAGCCAACAGCGAGACTTTAAAATGGCCTTGTTGAAGGAACTGTGTCATTGGAGCTGGGCTTTAAGAATGTAAGGACTCGGTCTCTCGCTGCAGCCACGCGAGTGGGAGCACCCGGAGCGCGAGCTCGGAAAGGGAATCCACGAGCTGTAAGAAAATGGCAGACAAGCCAGACATGGGGGAAATCGCCAGCTTCGATAAGGCCAAGCTGAAGAAAACCAAGACGCAGGAGAAGAACACCCTGCCGACCAAAGAGACCGTGGAACAGGAAAGGAGGAGTGAAGTCTCCTAAAAGCCTAGGAAAATTGCCCCGCCCCGCCCCACCCTGCCCCACCCCGTCATCTCCAAGACTCTCGTGATGTGGAGGAAGAGACACCTGCAAGATGGACATGAGCCACAGGCTGCACTGTGAACCTGGGCACTCGGAGCCGATGCCACCAGCCCGCGGGTCTCTGAAGGGGACCCCTCCACTAACTGGACTGCCAAATTTCAACGGTTTGCCCTGGGATATTATAGAAAATAATTTGTGTGTGTGGGGGGAGTTAGAGACAGGGTTTCTCTGTATGTCTGGCTGGAGTGAACACAGGTGCGTTCTTTACCTGTCGCTAAGCAGAGGGTGGGCTTTGCTTGGAGGGGCTGTGTTCAGGTCAGGTGTGGGCAAAGGTCAGTTGTACCGGGACCAAGATAGACAGACCGAAAGCATCCTTCTCTGGTCCTGATCACTGATCCCTGCTTTCTGATCCCTGACCCTGAACTAGCCCTGCTATTCAACGCAGTACCCATTGCCCATACTTTTCTTTTGGCCCCAGACTACCTCTGAGGAGAGGTCTCTCAGAAGTTCTCCTTCCCTAGAAGGATGAGGACCTATGCCTCATCCTATTCAGCGGGGTTCCTACTTATTCACTTATTCTTTGCCCAGGCAAGAACAAAGCGTGGCAGAAGTCCCTAGGAACCTAACTCCCTGGGAACCTAACTCTAACAGTCCTGTTGCCCTCAAGGCATTTTGCTCCTCTTCCCCCGCCCCCCGCCCCGCCCCGCTTCGTTTCTGCTTTCCCTGCTTCTTCCTCTTGCCGTTTTTTTTGTTTTTGTTTTTTTTTTTTTTTTTTTCTTCCTCGTTTTTGCTCCATCTCATTTTCTCCCCCTTCTCTTTCCAATTCATACAAAGTCTGTCTGGCTTTTGGAGTCACGCGGAGGTGGCCTGCCTTTGGTGGCGAGCTGCAGGGCCCGTTCTCAGCAGTCAGAGCCACAGCTGCAAACACTGTCCCCTGAGGCCAGTCAACAACCACAGTATGCCCTTCCCTTGTGGATCAACCTTGGATGCCGCTCACGCACGTCGTGCCCACACGGGGGCGCTCCAACGGTGCTTCTCTGGCATCTCTGGCCTTTCTAGTCTGCATTTTTTTTTTCCCCTGGTTAGTGGGAGGAGCCCTGGTTTCCAGTCTTTGTCGTCTGGCTACAGGAAAAGCGCCTGGGCCCATATGTTCCTAGAGTAGTGTAATTTCCTCTAGCCAAGGCTGCACATCCAAAGAGCCCTTAGATTTTTTTTGTTCAGAATTGGGTGGGATTCAACAAATTCTCTCGGATATTCCTATTGAAAAAAATGTTTAATTTCTTTCTTTCTTTTTTTTTTTTGTTTGTTTGGTTGGTTGGTTGGTTGGTTTGTTTGATTCGAGACAGGGTTTCTGTCTAACACCCCTGGCTGTCCTAGAACTCACTATTTAGACCAGGCTGACCTCGAACCAACAGAGCTCTGCCCGCCTCTGCTTCTGCCTCCTGAGTGCAGGATTGAAGGCATGCATCATCACGCCTGGCTTTTCTACTTAATTTTATTTTATATGTATGGGTGTTTTGCCTAGATATAAGTCTGTGCTCCGCATACTTGCCTAGTGCCATTGGAGAACAGAAGGAGGCACTCTATCCCCTGGAACTGGAATTACGGTGGTTGTGAGCTGCCATGTGGGTGCTAGGAATAGAAGCTAGGTCCTATGAACCACTGAGCCATCGCCAACCTGCCTTTTGAAATTTTTTATAGACAAACTGAAAAATGACATCCTAAAAAATGTGCGTGTCCTAGACACAAGGAAGTGGCACAAGGAAGTTGGATGTTAAGATCAGGCTGTCCGATAATTAAATTACTCCGTATTGTTATTTAAAACAATACGTTATTTCCCCTCAATTTTTGTTTGTTTTGGTTTTGGTTTTTTTTTCGAGACAGGGTTTCTCTTTATAGCCCTGGCTGTCCTGGAACTCACTTTGTAGACCAGGCTGGTCTCAAACTCAGAAATCCGTCTGCCTCTGCCTCCCAAGTGCTGGGATTAAAGGCTTGTGCCACCACCGCCTGGCTGGGAGACTTCATTTTACAAGCAGCTCTCGACTCCATTTTAAGAAGAGAGGGTGACTGTACACCTGCGAGAACATATGAACAGCATCTTCTGCCCCGTACCCTCACTACATATGGTTTCCCTAGGGCCCCTTAAAGATTCATTTGCTGTGTAAAGTTTCCCTGGCTGGCACTCAAAGGCCAGTGCAGTCGTGGTTTAAGGAGACCCAGCTACATATCGACCATATGATGCCAGGTTTGCACGCACAGAAAATAGAAGAGCTACAGGGTCACGGGAACTTCCATGTTTCAAAGGGAGGCCCGGAGGGCCAGAGAACGTGTATCAGAATGAAATTCCCTTCCTGCAGCCCTAAAGTGGAGAGACCAGGGAAGCAGTCGGAGTGAAATGGAGACACCAGGCAGTTAGAGAAGCCAAAAGAATGAAACATTAGAGGAAACTGCAGCCCAGGAGGAAAGAGCAGGCATAGCCTTCAAAGGTCTTGCCTCTGCCAGTCAGGCCCCACCTCCGGAAAGGTTCTGCCTACCAGCCTTGGTAATCACCCTGTTTATAGAGCTGGAATAAAATGAGCTAGAAAGCAAGCTCATAGTATTAACAGAACGTCCACACGAGGGCGCCCACACACTTTTTAAAAGATGCTTTGGATCAAGCGGGTCCCCAGAGGGACCAGGAATCTGTGCGGTAGGGCTGAGCCTCCCTCCGGGCCTGCCTTCGCTCCACAGCCTTCTCCCTCTGAGGATTTCCTTGTTGGTTTTCTTGTTTGCTAGGGAGAAATTCGGTTACCAGTAAGGGGTCTTAGAGCCAAGACCCATGGCTAGGAGACACAGTAGACGTAGTAGAAGGATGCGTTGAGCAGGCAGGCACAAACCTGAACCTTTCTGAGGGCTTCCCCCTCATCCCAGTGTACTAGTTGAGAAATCCGGCATGCCTCCCTACGGTACTGACTTTGTCACGTCCTCTCACAGGACGGGAACTGCTGGCCTCTGGGCCAGCTGGATGGCTGTATTCACTGTCCAGGCAAGGCGACTAAGCTCTGGAGCTGTGGCCTCCTCCTAACGCTCTCACACATCAGTCAAAGCCTTCCTCTTCTGTGTCAAGGACTTCAAGCTTCTTGGCTCGTTCTTCCCAATTCCACCCGGCTTCCACCCCACCCCCACCCCTAGACGCCTGGTTCAGTTTTCCATTAAGCATCTGGCAGAAGGCGGGTGGAGGAGGAGCTGGCCGAATGTTTAAACTGGTTACCACATGGCTTCATGGAGCCAAAGATACTGCTACCCAGAGACGCAGGGAGAGCCTCCCCAAGTTCCAAGGCCAGTATCTGCTTCAGGACCAAACACCAAAGGATTTCTGCACTGGGCTGGAGACAGGGATCACTAAACTGTCTGCTTCGGTCTTTCCTTCCTCTTTCTCTTTCTCTCTCTCTCTCCCTCTCTCTCTCCCTCTCTCTCTCCCTCTCTCCCTCCCTCTCCCTCTCTCTCCCTCCCTCTCCCTCTCTCTCCCTCTCTCTCCCTCTCCCTCTCTCTCCCTCTCTCCCTCTCTCCCTCCCTCCTCCTCCTCCTCCTCCTTCTTCTTCTTCTTCTTCTTCTTCTTCTTCTTCTTCTTCTTCTTCTTCTTCTTCTTTCTCTCTCTCTCTCTCTCTTTCTCCCCACCCCCGATCATGCCCATCCCCATCTCTATTTTTGTTTTTGTTTTTTTGTTTTGGTTTGGTTTTTTTTCAAGACAGGGTTTCTCTGTGTAGCCCTGGCTGTCCTGAAACTCACTCTGTATACCAGGCTGGCCTCAAACTCAGAAATCCACCTGCCTCTGCCTCCCAAGTTTCGGGATGAGACTAACTAAATTGCCCAAGATGGTCTTGAACTCATTCTGTAGCCCAGACCAGTCTTGAGTTCATAATCCTCCTACCTCAGCCTCCCCAGTAATGGGATTACAGACAGTCCCAGCTGAAGTTTCCTAACACTGGTCCATCTGAGCTCACTTCATCCTCTGTGCCTGTTGATTGCCACAAGAAGCCACAAGACACAGGAGGAGTGCAGGGCAGAATTTGGGGGGCACAGCTGTATTCAGAGCCTCCCTCCCTGCACTGGAGTAACTTGTGTGCTGAGAAGACGTGCACACACACACACACACACACCAGGCAGTAAGGACCACAGGACAATAAGGACCACAGCACACCAGCATTTACTTGGGGACTGTAGCTGTGGATATTGAGACAAGGCAATGGTTTGAGGCTGATGGAAAGAGACTGCTCTGTTCAGCTCTCCCAGGCTGTGCTGGGTAAAGATACTACTGTTGCTCAGGCTTCTGGAGGTTAGTAAGTGTAACAACTGTCTCTCGCTCCCTAGCCTTTTAGGTTCTGTGAGACCTCTGCTGCATCAGGAGCATCCAGATTGCTTCCATTTCCTGACTTCTGTAAGAAGAGCAGCAATAAGCCTGATCGTGCAAGCGTCCCTGAGGCAGGGTGTGGAGCCCTCTGGGTACATGCCCAGGAGTGGAATATCTGGGTCATAGGATGGTTCTATTTTTAAATTTCCAGGAAAACGGATGGATCTGGAAATTATTATAATAAGTGAGGTAATTCAACCTCAGAAAGACAAATACCACATGATGTCTTTCATAGGCAGATCCTAGTTATTAATACACGTGTGCGTGCATGTGTGTTCATGCGTAGCTATGTACATGTGTGTACATTTATAGATACGAATGAGAGCATAGGGCATGAAACTAGAAAGGGTTCCATGAGGGGGAGTATATTTTCTTGGGGGTGGGGGTGGGTTGGTAATAGAATGCATGTGGCATTAAAACAGGAAAGAGACTACTGGAAGAACAAGGTGGGGGGATGGGGAGAGGGAGGAGCTTAGTAAAAACAAATCATGTTTGCAAATGCCAAAAGGGAACCTATTACTAGTACACAGGTTAAAAAATAAATACATAAATAATTTCGAAACCTCTTGACTGTTTGAGAATGAGGGGCCACTCAATATGAGGTTGGGGGCTTTCTGCTGTTGGCATTGGAAATTGCTGGGTGTTCTGCTTTTTGTTTGTTTGTGTGGGTTGGGCTTTTTGGGGGTGGTTTGGTTTGGGTTTTTGCTGCCGGTGGTGGTGGTGGTGGTGGTGGTCATCGTTTTTGTTTTGTTTTGTTTTGTTTTGTTTGTCAGCTTGACACAAGCCAGGATCATCCTGGGGAGAGGGGACGTCGGTTGGGGAACTTTCTCCATAAACTGGCCCATAGGCAAGCCACAGGGGAAATTTCACCATTAATGACTACTGTGGCAGGGACCGGGTCACTGTCGTCTGTGCCACCACTAGGCAAGTGGTCCTGGGTTCTATAAGAAAGCAGGCTGAGCAAGCCGTGGCCTCCATATCAGCTCCTGCCTCCAGGTTCCTGCCTTGATTTTCTGCCGTGGCTTCCCCTTATGATGGACTGTGATGGGGATGTGTAAGCCAAATCAGCCCCTTTCTTCCCCAGGAAGCTTTCTTTGGTCATAGAAAGCAAACTGGGACACTGGACAATACATCACTCCCCCTACCCTTCCACCCGCTTCCCCAGATTCTGAGTTTGTCTTCTTTGAGAAGGAACTAGAATGAGACCCACCTCTCAGATGGACGGCCATGGACTCTGGAGCCACCCTTCCCCCAGCACGGACCTCGACAGGGGTCTCAAGTTTACTATGTTGGCCTCAGCCCCTGGGTGGCAGCTCCCAGAAACTAGAGTAAACAGCAAAGGGGACCAGAGTCCTACTCACCCAAGCTCTGTCCTGTCACCCTGGAAACAGTGAAATCTTTCAGGTGAATTAAGTCCCATCAGCTAAGAAGAATTTAAAAGGCCTATATCTAGGAATCCAGTTGCTCAGGGGAGCAGAAAGATGTGGGGTTTGCTCAAAAACAGTCTTTAGAGTTGCGTCGGGATGCTATGTACATCTAATCTGGGGACTCGGAGGGTAGCACTTTAACTGAGAGGGGGAATGGGTGGATCTCCTGAGAAGAAAGGCTGAAGGCTAAGGGCTAGGTGGACTGGGTAAAACCCAGCAGCTTCCTCCAGCTGCTCCTCAGCAAAGACCAGAAAAGGCAAATGTGTAGATGGGATGGAGCTTCAGCAGAATGCAGGATCCAAGGGGCAGAGGGGCACTTCTACCTACCAGTAAGAGGCAGAGGGACACTCCTGCCTCCCAGGAATAGGCAGAGGGGCTCTCCCGCCTCCCAGTAAGAGGTGGAAGGGCACTCTAACATGGCAGTAGGGAGCTGAGATGCAGGAAATGAGCAAGAGACACTTTCTTTCTTTCTTTCTTTCTTTTTTGAAAGATTTATTTATTGCTATATGTAAGTACACAGTAGTTGTCTTCAGATACACCAGAAGAGATGCAGGAAATGAGCAAGAGACACTTTCTTTCTTTCTTTCTTTCTTTTTTTGAAAGATTTATTTATTGCTATATGTAAGTACACAGTAGTTGTCTTCAGATACACCAGAAGAGGGCATCGGATCTCATTGTGGATGGTTGTGAGCCACCATGTGGTTGCTGGGATTTGAACTCAGGACCTTTGGAAGAAGCAGTCAGTGCTCTTACCCACTGAGCCATTTCACCAGCCCAAGAGACACTTTCTAAAGGGGACAGAAGCTACCATAACAACCACAGGAGAACAGCTAAGACCTGGGCAGATCCGGGTGGAGCTTTCAGAAGAGTCAGTTCTTGAGTATGAGGAGACTCAGGGAGATAAGTAAGTAGGAACAGCCCTTATTTTAGGAGCAGGGGGGGATGCAGGGATGGGACCAAAAAGAAAGCATGAGTTAGGAAGTAGTGAAAAGGCGCTTACTGCACAGCTATGAGGGCCCAAGTTCAATCCTCAACACCCAGATCTTTTTTTTCTCTTTTTTGAGACAGCTTTTCGGTGTAGTCCTGGCTGTCTTGGAACTCACTCTGTAGACCAGNCTNGCCTCGAACTCAGAAANCCGCCTGCCTCTGCCTCCCAAGTGCTAGGATTAAAGGCGTGCGCCACCACGCCCGGCAACACCCAGATTTTTAAAATGTTTTTTAAAAAGAAAAAAGCCAGCGTGGTAGCAGATGGTAGCAGATGTCCGTAATTCCAGAGCTGGGGATCCAGGGACAGGCGCTCTGGGGTTTGCTGGCCAGTCAGCCTAGCCTACCATTGATAGTCTCCAGGCCAGTGAGAGACCTAAAAAAATCAATGTGGACAGCCCCTGGGAGATAGCACCCAAGGCTGATCGCTGTCTTCCACATGCATGCACACACATACACAGGTACCCAACTACACACACACATACACAGGTACCCAACTACACACACACATACACAGGTACCCAACTACNCACACACATACACAGGTACCCAACTACACACACACATACACAGGTACCCAACTACACACACACACACATACACACACACACACCAAGAAAGAAAAAATCAGGCCCAGGAAAGACACATTCAAACGCTCAGACAAGGGAACCATGGGTGGAGTTCAAACCCAAATTAGATGTTGGCTGGTGGGAGGAGACCTCTCCTATGAGTCAGCCACTCTGGGAAGTGGGTGGAGGTGCTGTGTATTTCCTGCAATGATAACTTCTGCGGATCCTCTCAGGATGTCCCTCAGGGTGGCAGTCCCTGCAAGACAGACTCCGGAGACTTAAAACAGGGGAAACAACCAACGCCTGCGAGCCATGCCCAGGTTTGAGAAGGAAGAGAACCCCACGATGGTGGTGGTGGTGGTGGCAGGTGAACCAGGGTGGTAGGGAGGAGCAATCCAGCTGCCACCAAAGCCCAATGCATTTCCCAGAGCCCGAAATTGACGTCCAAGGGCACCAGGCTCTGGGAAGGAGCAGAGGACGGTTACTTGGGTCTCCTCATTTCAATCGCACCCCTCAGACAGCCCACCACAACTTCATCTTTAATTCAGCACGTCCATTGCACAAGGCCTTTCCGAATTCTGCTCATATTCATCCAGCTTGCCAGAGCCCCTGCTCTGATGAATATTTAAAAGGTCCAGCTGGGATTGCTTCTCCATGAATATTTAAAAGGTCCACTCGGGATCTGCTTCTCACCCACCAACCAGCACAGGCTGACTCCAAGGTCACAAAGCTGAAGTGTAGCAAGTGACACAAAGGACC
>NC_034606.1:42337606-42368592 GCF_900095145.1 Mus pahari | reverse complement strand
CCACCCACCCCAAATAACTTAAAGACAGCATGAACTGGCAGGAAGACTACAGAATGGTGTAGAGAAACGGAGCTGAGAGGAATCCCACCTCATTCATTCACTCGCTCATTCATTCATTCATTCATTCATACATCTACCTATCTATCCATCCATCAAACCTCCATAGATAATACCGGGTACTTTCTAGGCTTTAAGAAGATAAAGATGAGTCAGGCAGAGTCCTTTCCTCTTTGGAGCTCAAAGGTAAGATGGTACACATGCAGACAAAAGAGCTATGCACTGAGACACACAGGCTTTCACGAAGGTCTTACCCATATTTCTCCAACAGCACTTAAATTCTGGCCCTACCCCACCCACACCCACCCCTTGCACACCTGGCTCCTCTTGCTCTTTCTAACACACACAGCAGGGAGTGAGCTTTTCCGGGGATCTGCCTGGGCCCCTCGGTGTGACTGATGCTTCTCCTCTAGGCTCCCATAGTCCCACAGGCTTCCTCTGACTGGTAGCTCCTAATTACCAGTCCTGTAAAGCACAGGGGCCTTGCAGCTGAGAAGCTAAGTTTTCCACCCTCTACCCTTCCTGTTACTGTTACCAGGTTTGCCCATAACATGAACCTTACAAGAATGTTGCCATTTGCATCAATGTAACATGTATTTCAGAATTCTTTCTTTTCTTTTCTTTTCTTTTCTTTTCTTTTTTTCTTTCTTTCTTTTTTTAATTTCATGTGTATGAATGTCTTGCCTGCATGTCTGTATGTGTACCACATGCCTGCCTGGTGCCAGAGAAGACCTGAAGAGTGTCCCCCTGGAACTGGAGTCACAGATGATTGTGAGCTGCCATGTGGTCCTCTGCAAAAGCAACAGGTGCTCTGAACCGCTAAAGCCCCTTTATTTTAAAAAAGAAAGAAAGACTTTTCAGTTATTATTAGTCCTTCAGTTACTAATAATTTCTTTTTCCCCTTAAGAAACAGGTCTTGCTATATAGCCCAGGCTGACCTTGAATCCACAGTCATGCCTTAGCTTCCCCTTTGGGTGGGATTACAGGTACATGGCGTGTTTATAATTTCTGATGTCTGTCTGATTCTGAAGAATTGATTCTCCTGTTGGTGTCATTTGACTTTGGCCTGAGGGGTTTGTTTCTGCAAATAGGCATACATTTCTGAAGATGATGACCTCTCTGCTCTCCCTCCCTCCCTCCCTCCCTTCCTTCCATGCTCAAGAATGTTTTGTCTGGTGCCAGAGGTCAGATGAGGGTGTCAGAGCCCCTGAGACTGTAGTTACAAATGTTTGTGAGCCACGGAAGGTGCTAAGAACTAAACCTAGGGCCTCTCTGCAAGAGCAGCCAGACTGATGAGCCGGCTCTCCAGCCCCATCCTGATGTCCAGCGCTCCTTTATCTAGAAATCCCACTGTCATCATGGTTTTGTCTGTTGGTTTAAGACAGGACCTCCTGTAGCCCAGGCTAGCCGTGACCTAACTATGTAGCCAAGGACTGCCTTGAACACTGATTTTCCTGCCTCTATCTTCCAGGTGCTGATTAAGGCGTAGGCTGCCCAGTGTGTGCATTGCTGAGGATCAAGTGTGCTGGTATCTACCACTCGCCTGTTTTCATTTCTGAAAGATAATTTTCTTCTAAATATAGGATTTTGAGCTGGCAGGCTTTCCCCAACCTGTTAATGATGCTGGGCCAGTGTCTTCTCGCTTCCCTAGGGTTCCGAATGACTCTCTTTGAGTATTTTCTATCAACTCAGCGGGTGGCTCCAGTCCCCAGCAGCCACTATAGACCCAGACAGAAGAATACCTGCAGAGCCTGTGGAGATCCCCCTCAATGGGTCCCTTTGATGTGGCCTTGCTGTCAGGGGTTACAGTGCAGCACAGCTTCAGTGGCACAGCTGAAATAGGAAGGTTTAAAAGTTTATGATATCTGCGGGTCCCAGGGGTTACCCTGCATGCCTGGTGGGTAGAGAGAGGGGGTGGAGGAGCGGGGAGGGAGAGGGAGAGGGAGAGAAAGAGAGACAGGGAGAGAGAGAGAGAGAGAGAGAGAGAGAGAGAGAGAGAGAGAGAGAGAGAGAGAGAGAGAGAGAAGAGCATAGGCTGAAGGAGAGCATGACCCACAAGTCTACACCTTTATTTGGTGCACAGAGTGACACAAGCATGTTTCCTGTGAAATATAGAACTGGAAACTGTGTCAAAGGTGATGCCGCTGCTCTGCTTCTACCAGGAGAAAAATCAAACTTCTACTTAAAAATAGATGCTGAGGGAGCTGGGGAGATGGCTCCGCGGGTAAGAGCACTGGCTGCTCTTCCAGAGGCCCTGGGTTCAATCCCAGCAACCAACTGGTGACTCGCAACCATCTGTAATGGGATCTGATGCCCTCTTCTGGTGTGTCTGAAGACAGCTACAGTGTACTCACATACATAAAGTGAAAATAAATCTTTTTAAAAAAAAAAAATGAAAGCCAGGCAGTGGTGGCACACACCTTTAATCCCAGCACTACTTGGGAGGCAGAGGCAGGTGGATTTCTGAGTTCGAGGCCAGCCTGGTCTACAGAGTGAGTTCTAAGACAGTCAGGACTACACAGAGAAACCCTGTCTCAAAAAAACAAAAACAAAAACAAAAAAACAAAAAACAAACAAACGAAAACAAAAACCATCACTGGTTGTTCATTCAAAGGACTGGGGTTCAGTTTCCAGCACCCACATGGCAGCTCACAACAGCCTGTAACTTCAGTTTCAAGGGATCAGGTGCCTTCTTCCGGCCTCTTTGGGCTCCAGGCCTGTACCTATTGCACACGTGCACACATGCAGACAAAACACCCACTCACATAAAATATAAATAAGCATTTAAAAAAAATAAAATTTAAAGAAGGCTTCAGTCAGAGTCATGTCATTTCTGGAATTTTTCATTTAATAATTTTCAGATCACAGATGATCCTGAGTCGTCACTGAATCCTTGAAAAGCAAGAGAACAGAGAAGGAAAAGGCACCAGGTCTACACAGGTGTCTGTGTGAAAGCTTGTCCCAGGTACGTCCCCAGGTACTTAACTGCGCTGGGGCGGCTGAATCGTACCCACAGTCTCCAATGACACTCTTCTTTCTTTTTTTAACTTTTAAATTTTATTTATTTTTATATGCACTGGTGTTTTGCCTGCGTGTGGGTGTGGGTGTCAGATCCCCTGGAACTGGAGTTGTAGGCAGGTGTGAGCTGCCACATGGAGGCTGGGAATTGAACCTGGATCCTCTGGAAGACTAGCCAGTGCTTTTAACAGCTGAGTCATCTCTCCACACACACACACACACACACACACACACACACGCCCCCATGACAATGTTATATTAGAGGTTTCAGGATAAAAGCAAAACCAGATTAAACGAAACAACCATCAGGCCATATTCTGGGGTACCTGTTGTTACACTATTGTCCTGACTCAGAGCTGGCTGAGGTAGGGCCTGGAGTCTGTAGGAGATGAGACTAGAATAGAGAAAGAACCAAGGTCACAGGGAGGTGGTGCCAGTACCAAAGGGAAATATGTAGCTTGTGTCATGCTAGAGCCCCTAGCAGGTCCCCAGCACGACTAGAATCTGGAGAGGGGGGTTAAGGCTGGACTTGGCCAAGCCAGGGTGGGGCTCATGCTCAGGGTTCAGCCACTTCCTCCTGCCCGGTTTCAGTTTCCCTTTCCCTGCCTCTTGTCTCTTGGATGCTAGAGAGCACAGCTGACTGACCGTCAGTTACCCAGCTCCTCAGATGCTCGATGATCCCAGGGCCAAAGAGGGAGCGTTGCTTCCCTTCCAGCTGTCCTTCACACGACCCTGAAAGGAAGTGGCCGCTGTCTAATCTGGCAAACAAGGACTCAAGGCGCAGGGCCTTTAGGTGACTCCCTCTGAGGTAACAGCCTGGAATCCGATCTAGGTTCTGTTCACTGAGCTACTGAACGGTTCTGGGGTCAAGGCCTTCTGTGACTAGAAGAGCGAGGTTTTCCTGGATACAAGGAAGCTGGGAGCTGTCCTTGGCCAAGAGAGAATAAAGGAGAGGATTCCTCTCTGGACCATCTACAGCAGCAGATTAAGACAAAAGAAAACTAGAGATCTCTCACTGAAAGGTCATCCATCATGCTGAGCAAGTTTTCATCTCTCTCAGAAAGGTCACAGTGTGAGCAGCCAATAGGAAAGCATCATTTGCCCCTTGAAAATGCTTTTTGGTCCTTCTTCCAGAGCCTCCATGACTGCACTTCATCCAAAGAGCCAAAGACAGCTGACAGCGCCCTCAGAACCTCATCCTGAAGATTGACAAAGGGACTGAGACCTGAAGGAAAGGGAGACGTGGGGTGCTCTGGGCAGCAGGCTGCATCCCAAAAGACCCGTGGCCAGGAAGAAGTTCAGAATGTAAACACGACTGGTAGAGGCCTGAAAGAAAAGTGAGCTAGCCACGGGGTTACCGGACAGTACAGAGACCTCCCTGAATCCTCTGGCCAAAGCTGTGTAGGATCTGGGACAATGGAAGCCTGCACAGTTTGAGTTAGGACAGCAGGTGGCACTGTCGGCACACTCGACCTCAGTTGGAACTATGCCTCAGCAGGCCTGGGGACCTGGAAGCCAGCACCCACGGAGGAGCAGCTGCCGACGTCAGCAGTAACAGGAGAGATACAAAGCCCGAGGATCTGTGAGGGGCCATGGCCAGGAAGAAGGGGGAGGCTCTAAATTGAAAACAGACCAGAAAGAATTGACTAGGTTCTAGCATCCAACAGAGCAGGAGAGGCTGTTGTGTGCCTTGAAGGGCCAGGAAAACACGGATTCTGTGAAGCTTTCCCATCAGTGTGGACAATCTGGTGCCCTGTTTCCATCAGGACCAGCTGCTGGACCAGAGGGGAAAAAATAGGTCCCTGGGCTGTCTGGGTTCAGGCCCATCTGAGACAAGCACCCGGTGTTCCCACGCTTAAGCCCTGCCCGCCTGCCCTGCCCGCCTGCCCTGCCCTGCCCTGCCCTGCCCTGCCCAGCCCTGCCCNNGCCCTGCCCTGCCCTGCCCTGCCCTGCCCTGCCCTGCCCTGCCCTGCCCTGCCGTCTAGGAGGTCGAACCTTTGTGCTCCTCAGCCTCCTCACTGCCGTCCTTTTCCCCCACTGTCTAGCTGAGCCCCCATATCTCTGGCCTAGGCAGCCGTTTACGAAACCACCGTGGTCGTTGTTAGGACTGCGGGCCTCATTCTTCCAGCCCTTCTTCCTCTTTTCTGAATGTGGTAGGATTGATTCTTTCTGATTACTTGACATCAGGTAAGAATAGACAACCAGAGCTTGTAGAGATGGCTCGGTATGTGAATTGCTTGCAGCAAAGGCATGAGGACCTGAGTTCAAATCCTTGACACCCATATAAAAAGCTGTGCACCTGAAATCCCAGCGCTGGGGAGGTGCAGACAGACAGACAGATCCCTTGGGCAAGCTGGCCAGACAGTCTAGTGAAGTGGATGAGCAGCACATTTAGTGAGAAGCCTGTCTCAAAAAAAAAAAAAAAAAAAAAACAGAGGATGGCACACGATGCTGTTGGTCTCTGGTCTCCATATATACACAGGAAAGTATATCCAAAAGGCCATACGTGGTATGTAGTGTGTAAGAATGTCTTAAAAAAAAAAAAAAAAAAAAAAAAAGGTAGAGAATGATAGAGGAAACCCCCACCCCCCAATATTTACCTCTGGCCTCCATGTGACATAAGCAAATACACACACTTGTCGTCACACAAGTATGTATATCCAACTCTGCCCAAGGAATTTTGAATGTGAGTATGAGTTTCTAAACCAATCACTTAATGCTGATGGATCAGCTTTCTCTGTCTCATGACAATCTGCGATGTCCTAGACACTAGCTGTTCCATAACCCTGGGTCCAAGGAATGAGACAAGTCATAATGGACATGCAGCATGAATAAGGATTCTGTTGGGACTCTTTGTTACGGCAGCATAACCTTGACTCCCCTGACTGGTGCAAATAAACTCATATAGGTCATCAGGATACTTGCAGAGGGCTATGAAGGCGTGCGTCTCCTTACGTTAGCTAGAATTATTAACAATAATGAGAACCACTTGACGACTTTGTGTCGGGAATGACACTGGGCTTTTTGACAGGTGATTTCTTATTAGTCCTTTCCACAGTCCTATGGATTTGTGTCCTCATCCATCCTGTCTAGTATTAGTAGTCTCATGGCAGGGCTCAGAGGCTAAGGCTAAAGCATAGCTGGAGGTCGTGTCAGTAGCTAGTATATACCAAGATTACAATTTGAATATAGAACATCTTCTTCTTATCATTCTTTTTTACACAAAGCTAGACTAGGCATTTCTCCCCCCCCCCAAAAAAAAAAAAACAAAAATACAAAGAAAAGAAAGCAAATAATTTTTAAAGAAATTATTTTTTAACAGGAAACACATGAGTATCAGCAGCCCCACTAGGGACGAATTGAATGTGAAAGGCGATCTGGGAGCACGGACCGGAGACGCTCGCTCACTCGCTCGTCGTGTGGGAAGCCTCATTCATTCTCTTCTCTGATTAGGAGCTTTACCAGATAAGCTGCGGCAAGCAGCACGGGTTTGAGAAAAACTCAAAGGGATCATTTTGTCTGTCACTTGAAATTGCTCTGAACAAGCTGGGAAGTGGGTTGCATTACGCATTTTGTTGCCTAGCAGAGTGAATGGTCCCAAGGTCTTCAGGCGTGTCCAGGACTCTGAGGAAAGAAGCCACCATCCTCCCTACACCGTCCTCCCTACACCGTCCACCCTGCCCAGGCGTGAGGCCCAGCAGCCTACAGTGCTGCTTTCCCCCACCGTCCTCCCTCCCACACCAGGCAGGACTCTTCTCTGTCACCGCTGCTGTGCGGGGACAGAATGCAGAGTGTCATCTCCAGACCTGAGCCCAGCGGGGGCGGGCGAGAGCACATACCACATTCTTGCTGCATTAGGGAGGTAGGTGGGTGGATGAATATGGACGCCAGAGAATACGATGATGATCCGGCCTCGGAGCTGTGCAGTCTCTTTACTCAGATCTCCATTTAGCTACGTGGGCTGGCCAGTGAGCCCCTGGGATGGATCCCCCTGTCTGCTTTCCCAGCTCTGTAACCCTATGCCTGTGCTCTACTACTCTTGTTGAGGGGGAAGGGGGGAGGGGAGGCAGAGGGAGGGGGGAAGGGAAGAGAGAAAACATGATTATCATTGGCACAGAGGACACTTTGCACAAGTCAGTTCTCTCCTTCTACCACGTGGGTTCCAGGAATGGAACTAAGAGGACAAGCCTGGCAGCCAACAGCTCTGCCCCTGAACCATCCATCTCCCCACCTAGAGCTACGTAACCACACCCACTCCCTTCCCACCCCACCTTCTTAACTCTCTCGCCATCTTCCTTTCTACACTCTGACCTTCCAGGATGGTTCTATGAGAGGTGTGAGAGACCAGGCAAGTAGCCTTGGGGACTGGCTTTTGATGCTCAGCACAATTATCCACAGACTCATTCAAGCTCTCTCATACATGTGGTCAGAGGTGCAGATAGCCCAGAGGGTTGGGGGGGGGCTTTCACCTTTCACTTTCACCTCTCACCTTTCACAGTGCCTTATACACAGATGCTGGTATGCAGAGACTATGACTTGGAGAGTGGGCTCTGGACTAGGAAACCGCTGAGCTCAACACCCATGTGAGAGTGAACAGAGGCTGCCATTCCCATCCGTTTGTTTCTTCACTTGCAAAGTGGGGACAGGGAGAAGGAGGAAGCACCCTTCTTATATGGCTGTCATGACACTTAAGCAAATCAGCGCATGGTCTGCATTTAGTCCACACCCTGCCTTACAGTCCGAACGCAATTCACAATTATTAATTATAATTAAATACTATGCATGCGCTGGACTGAATGGGCAAGTCTGGGGTGAGAAAAAATCCAAACTTGCAAAATGTTCAGCTCGGGGGGCGGTGCCACACTGGAAAGGAAATGATTCTTTTCTTCTGGGGCCGTCATATGATTTGTTTCTGGATAATGTTCCCCAGACTCATTGAAATACAAATATTTGAAAACAACACAGCAGAACTCACTGGTGGTTCTGCATCCATTCAGATGCAGTCACAGCCTCTCTCGGCGACAATGGAGACTGGATGGACTGGAACATTAGTTACTGAGTGCCTGCTGTGTGTATGCCAGGTGTTGGTCTAGGTGCCAGGAGGGCAGCAGAGAAGAAAGCAGAGGCCTCCTCCAAACCCTGCCCTCCTGGCAGGATGGAGACCAAGGAGGAAGGCCTTCTATTGCCCAGCCCTGGTTCCAGGCTGCCGGAGTAGCTGCGTTCACATATGAAGTCTGTTGCCAGCAGCAAGCAAGCCCTACCATGGTGACCTTGGGGGCACATGGTCATGTCCTTTGCTTCAGCTTCTCAGAGGCAGAGTCACCTCCTCTTCTCAGCCTGACTGGCTGTCAGGGGATGAATATAATGCGCCATCTGGTCCTCCCTCTGCCCACCCTTGCCTCCCATACTCTCGTCCCTCTGGTGTACGGATGTGTCTTCAGGATGTACCACCATGAAGTCGAAGGGGTACCCGGGACCCGGACCTTCCAGCGGCTCCTACTGAATGTGGTGACTTGCAGAGGATGGCTTCCCTCCTCTCCCTCCCTCCATGACTGCCTGAGCCTTAGCCCGGAGATGGGTGGCCAGAGCCGCAGTCCGGCTGCAAAGCCAGTTTCCTCCAAGGGATGCTAACTGGCCCATGACCTTGGCCTCATTAGCTTAGAACTCTCCACCTGAGCTGCCTGGATCAGGGCCAGCCAGAGAAATTAGCTCAGCCCACAGGCCCCGGGGAGAGATATCAGACAAAAATAGATCAGAGAGAACCAGAGACTCCTTGTGCAGGAGGGCCCAGAGAGCCTATGGGCTCCGGCACTGTCCTACCTCTGCAGATGGAAGCTGAAGCCGGGGAGGGGAAGGTCAGGAGAGGAAGGTCATATTGTCATCAGTGAAGGCCTGGGTGAGAATGGTCCCCAGACTGCCAAGGGGAAGTCTTCCCTTACCAGTACATTCCGTCAAGCCTTGCTAAGGGAGAGGTGAAAACTACCAGTAGACAATAAGAAACTCAGACAATGGAATCATTAAGTACAAGCCATTTGTTGATTTTGCTTTTATTCACACACACACAGAGAGAGAGAGAGAGAGAGAGAGAGAGAGAGAGAGAGAGAGAGAAGAGAGAAGAGAGAGAGAGAGAGAGAGAGAGAGAGAGAGAGAGAGAATATAAAGAAGTGAAACTAAAAATGGCCTGAAAGAAAATGGCTGTTGATTATTAAATATATGAAGAGAGGCAGTGAACTTGATGTGCCAAGGCAGGTTGATATCCACGGGAGGCCTCCCTTCTCTGAGGAGAAACTGAGAAGGGTGGGGGGAGGGGAGATAAGAGGGAGGGACCGGGAGGGGAAGAAGGATGAGGAGCTTCGATCCGGATGCAAATAACTTAATTAATCAATAAAATTGAAATAAGAGAGGCAGTGCTGTGTGCTAGCTAAAGGAGACCTCCCCCGCTTGCATTAACGTCTCAGCCCCCTCCTCACTTGGCAGGTGTCTTCGAGCAGGTCTCTTGGAGCCTTACAGGAAACAAGCTGTACGTGTGTGTGTGTGTGTGTGTGTGTGTGTGTGTGTGTGTGTGTGCCAGCGGGGGCTGGTGGGGCAGCCCATTATGGATGGGGCCATCCCTGGGCTGTAGGTCCTGGGTTCTGTATGAAAGCAGGCCGAGCAAGCCATGAAGAGCAAGCCAGTAAGCAGCACTTCTCCGTGGCCTCTACACCAGCTCCTGCCTCTAGGTTCCTGCCCAGTTTGAGTTCCTGTCCTGACTTTGGTGATGAACAACAGTATGAAAGTGTAAGCCAAATGAACCTTTTCTCCCCAACTTGCATTTTGGTCATGGTGTTTCATCACAGTAGAAACCCAAACTGATATTTTACAATTTCAATATTATTCCAACAGCTTTAGTGATGTTTCTACCCACTAAACATCCAGATATTTTTTTAGGTTATCAACATAATTCAGGTTCCCACTAATGCTCTGTAATTAAGAAGCAAAAATCTACAGACTCCAGCCTGAGAAGGTAGAGAAACACACAGGTCAAGAACCATGTCTATAAAGCACACACAGGCTCCTCTGCCCATAGAGAAAGCATCAGAGAAGGACGAAGCACACAGGGTTCAAATTCTGTCGCCCAATAATATAGACCCAGGACAGTCTAATAGCCTTTCTAGGCGCTCATGATAAAGTAAAGGGCACAAAATGAAGAAGCCTAAGAAACATTTCTATTCTGACTAGAAGATAATACCAAGAAACTGTCACCCTGCCCCCATTCCTATTCTGAGTGGGACCAGCCAACCTCCCTTCTGACTCCATTGTGCTGACTTCATTCCCGTGTGTGTGTGTGTGTGTGTGTGTGTGTGTGTGTGTGTGTGTGTGTGTTGAGAAATATCCTCTAGCATCAAAGCATCTGCTTTATACTGCTCCTGCGCCCTGCCAGGCTGGTCTAGAACTCAGAAACCGGCCTGCCTCTACCGCCTCCGCCTCCGCCTCCGCCTCTGCCTTCCAAGGGCTGGGATTAAAGGCATGGGCCACCACTGCCCGACTGTATTTTTTCCTTTTCATCGGGTCCTGCAGCGCACCTTCTGCTTAAAGGCTCCATCGCACTCAGCTAATCTTTGGCTCTACGTGCCCAACCAGACGCCAGGAGAAGATGGCTGCCGCGCAGGGGAGTGACCGCACTGCTGAAGCGGAGGAGTGTGCTGCACGAAAGCTGGTTGAGGGGAAATGCTGTGGCTTGGAGGTTCTGTTCCACAGCTTGATGCAAGTGAAGAATTTTGTCCCTGTATGGACACCATCCACCTTGATACCTCTTGAGCTCACAGCAACTGCCTGTCATTAGAATCTCACTTGTGGTGAAGGCTAGAGCTGAAGTCAGTTCTCCTGGAGCACACCTTAGTAGAGCCAGAGCAGAGCAGTCGTCCGGCAGTGGGTCATGGTCTAACGCCCCCTGCAGTGGGCGGGGCGGTCCGTGCTTGATCCTATTGGAAGTGACACTCCCCCAAGCTGCGGGCTCTGATGGGTCCTCTTGTCAGATCCTTTTCTGCCCCTAGCTGCAGCTAATGCACTGAGTGGTTCTGGGGTTCAGGGATGAAAGAGGTCCTCTGAGCAGTCTGAGTGCTCCCGGCATAGAGGAGGCAGGCTTGTGGAGCCAAGGGCAAGGCTAGGCTTCAATGAGAGCTGGCAGAAGGGAGCTTGGGTCCCTGCTCAGCCCCCAGTCATTGTCCAGTCCGATTTCAGGCCTCCTTTGGAAAGAAGCTCATTTCATCAGCTGTGCATCTATAGGAGATCACCATGGTTACCAAACATCCCTTTCCTTTAATAAGGTCCCTCTTCCAACCCTGCTGCAGCCTCACCCAAGGGTTCTCTCTTGCTTGATCAAACCTAATGTTTGAGGTGGGACACTAGTCCTGGACCATGCTCATTTTTTTTTTTTTTTTGAGTAACCCCTCCCCTGAACAGGCTGTCACTAAAGCCCGTGTCACAGCGTACCCTGATCTCTAACTTAGGCATATTTGTCAACCTGCTTGATGCTGCTCCCAAGGGGAAAATGGAAGCAGATTCTCTATCTCACACTGTAGAAACCCGTTCTGGGCAGAAACCTGAAAGACAAACCCTCTAGCCTCCTAGATGGAAAACAACAGAAAATAATGATTCTTTGGCCTGACCTTGGGACAGGGAAGGATTTCTTGGCACTTTTCTTTCTGGGTTGTGTTGTTGTTATTGTTGAGAAAAGATCTTCCTGAGTGTTCCAGACTGGCCTTGAACTTGCTGTCCTCTTGCCTCAGCCTTCAGAGTACTGAAACCTGGGCTAGAATCTCATTTGCTTGCTTGCTTGCTTGCTTGCTTGCTTGCTTGTTTGTTTGTTTGTGTTTCTATTTATGTATCTACTTTTGGGTACTGAGGATTGAACCTATGGTTTTGCACATGATAGGAAGGTGGCTAAGTACTCTACCACTGAGCTATGTCCTCATCCATTAAGGGGGAAGAAGCATAAACCATTCAATAGAAAAGATTCACAGGAGACAGAAAGACGACTTAGCAGGTAAGGGCACTTGCTGCACAAATGCAGCAACCTGAGCTCAATCCTCAGCACCCACAAAGAGAGGATGGGGGAGAAAAAAAAAAAAAACAGGCAGGCAGTCAAACAGAGAAAAAAAAGAAACATCAGAAAGTGTCCAGTGCTCATTCAAACCGTCTCCTTCCTCAGCTGTCTCCACTCCACCTCCCCCTCCGGCTGCAGAAAGCCATGCAGTCCTGGCTGGCTCTGAGCATGTTGGTTCATACACCTAGACTGTTCCCTGGCACAAGGGGAATTTAAGCACAGCCTACGCTGGGCAGGAGCTTTTAATTTAAAAAAAAAATTTTTTTTTTAATGTACATGAGTATTTGGTCTGCATGTATGTGTGTGAACTTCGGGCTTGCCTGGTGCTCATAGACAGCAGAAGAGGGAATTCAATCTCCTAGTAACAGAGTTACAGCCTGTTGTGAGCTGTCATGTGGGTGCTGGGAACTGAACCCAGGTCCTCTGAAAAAAAAAAACAGCCAGTGCTCTTAGACCCTGATCCATCGTTTCTGCCCTTTAGTAGCTCTTATTCAACCACTGTGCTCTGCCACTTGGATATAAGTTTCTTAGCTTCCTGACTTTAACACCTTTAATTCCAGCACTTGGAAGGCAGAGGCAGGTGGATCTCTGTAAGTTTGAGGCCAGCCTGGTCTACAGAGTGAGTTCCAGGACAGCCAGGACTACACAGAGGAACCCTGTCTTGAAAAAAAAATTCACATATTCAAAAGAATAATACAATAAAGGTTGAGCCCTGGAGTCATCATTGCCTGACCTTTGTCCACATTTCCTTTGTCCCTTTTTATTATTAATTTTATTATCATCAAAACAGACATTTGACTCTTCACCCATGGACACTTCCCTGTGTGTCTCCTGGGAAGGTGGCTTACATGAATTGGATATCTGTAAAACTGTAGTGTACAACACTGATAATACAGAACATTTTAGTGTGTAATCTACTTAGTGTATGTTACAGTAAATCTCCAACCCAAATAAGCCCATGCAAAGAAAACACAAATCAATTAATATGAATACAAGCTGTGCGCCTAGATTGAGCAGATCTACCACCACACTACTCTATTCCCCAGCTATGAGATTCCTTATAACTTGTGGTTTCTCCAGGCCAAGTGCTTCTGCTCCATTTTCCTTCCACCTCTTCCTCCTCCTCTGTCCTCCTCTCTTCTTCTCCCCTCCTTCTTCTCCCCCAAAACCTTTCAGTTCCACCTTCCCTTCCACTGCCCAATCACCAGCTCTAGCCTTTATTTTACAAGTACAAATGGGCAGAAGGTTCACAAGAAGCCACCTGAGTATGTGATTCACTCCTTGTCCTAGGCAACCCCTCGTGGGGAAGCAGAATTAGCATCAAAATACAAACAGCACCAGGGCAGCCCGCAGCAAGCATACACACTTATGCGGCACATTAATAAATGCCACCAGTATACAGTGCACACATAGCATTTGCTCAGAAGACGTTCAGGATGCAGCTCTTTCCTCCAGCAGCAACATCTTCAAGGGAGGGTGTGGAAACCATTGTCTTAGCTAGCCTTCTAGGGAAAGGTAGAGAAAACATCTCTTCGGAGTGAACCAACCCCAGCGGCTTCCAGCACAGGCAGACAGCAGTAAGAAAGCCCGGCTGGAGCTGTGTGTTTAACAGGGACTGACCCAGCTCAGAACAGCCCCAACAACCACATCAGCACCACCCTACGAAATCACCTCACACAGGCAGGCAAAAATTAAGGAGCCCAATGACAGCTCTATACTCTACCAGTATGTAGAGTGATAGAGGTTCCCTGAGGCTTCTGGGAGTACACATTGGTCCCACAAGCCTGGAAGTGTGTTCTCTGACTTGTCCATTCTAATCCTGCACATCTGTGATGGCTTGACTGAGATGAGTCCCTTGCGGCTCAAGTGTTTGAACACTTGGTCCCCGGTTGCCTGTGCTGTTTGGGGAACATTATGACCTTGCTGGAGGTAGAGTCTTACTGGAGGAAGTACATCACTGGGGGTGAGCTTTAAGACTCCACAATGTTACCCCACTTCCAGTTCTGTTTTCTGCACATGGTTGAAATGATCACCCAGCTTCCCACCGTATTGCTGCCATGCTCCCCCCACCCTGCCCCCACTCTAACGGACTTACCCCGTGGAACCACAAACCAAAGTAAACTCTTTCTTCCGTAAGTTGACTCTGGACCTGGTGTTTTACCACAGCAACAAGAGTAGCTAACACAGCGCCCTGTGAGACGCACAAGGGAATATGAACCACGTATCCGTAATATGATCATCCACATGACAAGTCGGAAACCATCCAAGGGACCAGGGAGATGACCCAGTAGATAAAGTCCTTGCTGTGCAGGCATGACAGCCTGAGTTTAGACCCCTAAAACTTACATGAAAATCTGGGTGCAGCGTGTGTCTGTAACTCTAGCAGTGAGGAAAGAGGGACAGAGGATCTCAGTGGCTCGATGCTCAGCCAGTAAATCTCCAGGTTCAGTGAGAGATCCTGTCTCAGAAAACAAGGTTGAGAGCCATAGAAGAGATCACCATTGACCTCTGGGCTCCATCAGCACCTACATACCACCACACATACACTACATACCAACACATACATATACACACATACATACACATATACATACATACGTACACACATGTATGGATACAATCCAAATATCCTCTAGTAACCAAATGTAGAGCTAGATTAAAAGGCATGTGTAGTCATGGACTAGAATAGTATACAGAAAAGTAAAATGATGAAAGTGAATAGGCTACTTATATGAACAGAAAACAGTCATGAGCCAGAGATGGCCCATTACATAGATGGTGATACATCAAGGGCAGATAAGAAACAATTAATGTAAAGCAAAGAGATGTTGGCACAGCCATGCAGAGTGAGGGGATGGAGCCGTGATGGAGAGGCATGTGACTCACTTAAGACACTGAAACACTGGAGGCTGAAGAGAGGGGCTACGGTTAAGAGCACTTACTGGCCTCACAGAAGACACAGGCTTGGTTCCCAGCATCCACAGGGTGGCGTACCACTACCTATAACTTCAGTTCCAGGGGATCTGACACCCTCTGCCCACCATGGACACATAAACATGTGGCACGCAAAATTATGCACGAACACATACATCTACATGAATAAAATAAGCATATAAATAAAAAAAATTAAAGGACATTGACATTTTTTCTCATACCAGTAGTATCTACATAGGAGTATCCTGCATTATTCTTTAAACTATTTTTATATTATGTATGCAATTTTTTAGTTTTGCATTTGTATGAGTGTATGGAGTGGTTATATGTATGCATGTTGGGGTGTGTGTGTGTGTGTGCACGCATGCGCTCACACGCATGCGTCTGGAAGCTAGAGGTTAATATGTGGTGTCTTCCTTGATTGATTCCATTTTATTTGCTGAGGCAGAGTCTCTCCCGTGGGTTAATTAGTGCTCTTTAGAGAGGCACCGGAGAGGTGACCTTTCCCTCAGCCCTGTGAGCTTAAAGCAAGAAGCAAAAGGAGGCCTTCACTTCATTCCTTCAGGATCCAAATTGGCCAGCTCCTTGACCTGGGTTGTCTGCCTTCAGAGAACTGCATCCGTGTCGTTTAAGCTGCTTGGGCTGTGGCACTGTGGGCTGTGGCACATTCTGAGCTGCCTGGGACAGTGGTGCCTAAACTCAAGGGCTGAGGAGAGGAGCTGATACTTTTTCACAACTGGGAGAGTCAGACCAAAGCTCAGGAGAGTCTGTGGAGTCCACAGGATGCTGGGGCAGGCTGAGCACCATCCTTGTGGATCGTTTCCGACCAGGGGAAATCTAGAAAACACATACTCACACTCATACACACACACTCACACACATTCATATACACACTCACACTCACTCATACACACACATTCATATACACACTCACACTCATTCATACACATATACTCACACATTCAAACTCACTCATACACACATACACACACTCACACTCACACACTCATACATACATACTCATACACACATTCATACTTGCTCATACATACTCACACTCAGACACACACCCATACACTCACACTCACTCATACACACACCCACACCCACTCACACATACACACACTCACATGCATTCACATATACATACACACACTCACACTCACCCATACATGCATACACATACTCACACACTCATATATACATCTTATATGTACACTCATACATACACTCACACTCAGACACACACTCACAATCATACACACACATACACATTCACACTCACTCATATGCCCACATACACACATTTACACACACTCACTCACATACACACTCAAACTCACTCATACACACATATACACACTCATACTTGCTTACACACACATACACATACATTCACACTCATACACACATATACACATTCATACTTACTCATACACACTCACTCATACACACACTTACACATACTCACACTCACTCATACACACATACATACACAGACACACTCATTCACACACTCATACACACAGACACACACTCACTCATATACCCATACACACACACATTTACACTCACATTCACACACGTACACACACACTCATACTTACCATCTTTTTTTTTTCCATGCTTGCATTCTTTTTTTTTTTTTTTATGCTTGCATTCTTAAATGATCTCGCTGAGGTCAGCCAATAGCTGAGAGAACAGAATTTAAACCCAGATTTGCAGCCCAGAGCCTGAGTCTATCATCCAAACCCACCAATTTAACTAACTGATCTACTTGGGCACAGCCAAGACATAAAGAGGCAGCAGAATTCAAGGGAAGCCACGGATGCTGTGCCTGCATCTGGGAAGTGACATTCCCTGGGACCGCTGGGATTTGAGCTGTTTTCAAAGGCAGCAAAATCTATAAGGTCAGAGCCCTGCAAACCTGAGAGGGACACCCTGAGCCAGTGAGAGGATCAGGGTCCCAGAGCTCCAGTCAACTGTGTCTGCAACCTCAGTGAGGTCGCCTGGCCTCTCTGACCCTCCATGTCTTCATTGGAAAAATAGGGACGATAATGTATTCCATGTGCCCTAGAGCCACACTGTCCTTAGTCTAACAAACAATTCACAAGCTGCCTGGGGTCCTCCAGGCAGGACAGTAGCAGTACATGACCCAGCTTTGTGCACACTCTCACGTGTGGAGAATGCCAGTCTTGGGGAGGGGGAGCCTTAGCTCTCCTGCCCTCTGTAGATGACAGGGCAGCATAAGCGTTTTGAAAGGCCCACCCAACCTAGGGCTCAGGATGTGAGCACAAGTAAAGACAGGGTCACACACTGACCTTTGTCCTCAAACTTGAGCCCAGGGAAGACAGTGGCTCCACTCCGTCTTGGTGACACTAGAGAAGGCCTGGGAACAGCCATAAAACTGGACCAAGGAGGCTGGTGCAGCTCCGTCCTCCAGCCCCTTTAGCCCCTCTCCCTTCCCACGGGTGTCTCTGCCTTCTGTCAGGCTTGCCTCTTTTGGATCTGTTTCAGGAATGCTGGTAACTGGAGATTCTCCACCTTGATCCTCCCTCCCAAACACACTGAAAAAGAAACATGCCTGCTGCCACAATAGTGCAGCCTAGCAGGAAGCTGCTGTCTGGACAGAGATGGGAGGGGTGGGCCCAGAGAAGAAGGGCAGGCTCTCCCAGACCCAGCCTCCGTTCTCTGAGCCTGTCTGGCTTCTCTGCCCTTCCAGACCTTCCCAGATCTTTCCTTTGGCTCTCAGGTACAGAAAGGGAAGTGTGGGGAGGGAATCCTCTGCTCTCTTAACCCTTTCCCCCCTCCCTCTGGGCCCTTAGGCTCCAGCCCTTTCTCCTTTTATGCTGGTAACAATGACAATTATGGTGGCGACTAGCCAGTGAGCAGCTGCCCCTTTCCACCACATCCCATCCCCTCAACCACCCTGAGGTATCTTGACAGGCTCCCCATATCACAGAAAGGGAGCCAAGACCTAAGAAAGTCAAGTGATTTATTTGTTCAGGCACAAAGCCAGGACAGCTCAGAGCCCTGACATGGTTTTCTGAGCCCCACACCTTCTTGCTGTGTCTCCACAAGACCTAGGGAGAGCGTCTGGCCACATTAGGGGCAAGAAAAAGCTATGGGGCTACCCACCAAGGGAGAGGCAAGTATCTGCTCAGGAAACCCTGACAGAAGGCACTTCCTACAGGGTCAGATGGGCTCCGGGCAAGGGAGGCTGGGCTGGTCCGCTGGCAGAGCGCCCCCTGCTGGATTCTCCCCTATGGTTCCAGCCGCACCCACCGCTTTCCTTTTGTGGGGTCCTTGCCGCATACCCAGAAGAGGAACGATGCTAAGGTGTGCTTGAGGTGCCTTCAAACTCCGGCAGGCTGCAGACCACTGTTTTCCCCACCGCCTTTCTGTGGTTCCAGTGTCAGCTTAGCTCTTACCAAGCTCTCTGCAAGCCTTCCCATCCCCACCATGGCAGGCTGAAGCCCAGGAGATGAGGGGAGTCCTGTCACCCCTGCAGCGTGGAAAAGCAAAGCATCTCCATCTCCAGGCTCTTCTCGTGCGCCTTCCTTCATTTCTTCTCCTGTCCCTCATCCGCTCCAAATGTGGCCCCAGCAAGAAAGGCAGACAACTGCATGAACAGGATTGACAGACTGGATTTGCCCCATCAGGACAGGAAGTCCCTAGACAGACACACAATGGGTCTCTGTAGAGAAGGCAGACAATGGAGGTATTAATAGGAACACGTTTTGTCGCCACCGTTGACCGGCATCTCTGAAGAGCTGACTGGCATTTGCTATCCCACACTCAGTACCACATGCTCAAGTTATGAACGACCGGAGTCAAGGAGCGAAAGGGATTGGATGCCTGCCCTGCCCTTGGCTGTGTGAACCTAAGCAAGTAACTTAACCTCTCTGAGTCTCAGACTTTACATCTATAAAATGGGGAGGGAAAAAAGAAAAAGATTCCCTTCCAGCCTTCCTCACAATATCCCTGCCAGGACAAAGTAATATGTAAAATACATGCGGACATCCACTGTACACTCTGTGAGCGCAGACATCACACGTGCATTCTGTAAACTCTATGGCCACATACCTCACATCACTTTCTACTTCGTCTTCCAAAGTGTCTCCTATGTCCTATGTCCCCATCCTGTGTCTCCAGTTCTGTTCTCGGACTTTCTCCTCTGTGGCCTGAATTGCAGGACCAGATGGGAGGAGGGGAGCAGAGGACTCAAGACAGGATGTGGGGGGAGGGGAGACACGGGACCCGACAGGGGAACGGAGGTGGGGGCTTCTGAGGTCTCAGGCCTTGGTTTGCTGGCTCCGTTGTTTCTGCCTATGCAGAGGCAGAGACCATCACGGGAGGGTACAATGATGGACTTCCTGACGGTCAGTCAGGATGCTGAAAAACCCGAAAGAAAGTGGACGAGTGTAAGATACCCCTTTCTAGGGCACGTCCCCAATGATTCCTTCCAACAACTAGACACAGCCTCTTAGTTCCCGCCACTTTCCAATGACATCATCAGGGCTCCTGGATTTAATAGTACGGATAGGATCGGGAGAAGAGTAGAGAGGACCATTGGGAAACCCACTTAGGTCAATGGGCCAAGGTAGGACAGGGGAGGGATGGCAAGAGAAACCGTGGGAGTCCAGCAGGGGGCACTCTGCCTGTGGGCAACTCTCAAAAGGGGGTAGAGTCATAGAGGCGTGGTTTCTCAACCAGTGAGTCCCAACCTGCTTGGGCTCCAAGGACATTTTCACAGAGGTCCTATCTCAGACATCCTGCACAGCAGATATTTATAGCAGTAAATAATTTACAACTGTAAATGTTTTTTGGTGTGTTTTTGTTTGGTTGGTTTGGTTTGGTTTGGTTTTGGTTTTTTGTTTTGTTTTGTTTTGTTTTTCCAAGACAGGGTTTCTCTGTGTAACTCTGGCTGTCCTGGAACTCACTCTGTAGACCAGACTGGCCTCGAACTCAGAAATCCACCTGCCTCTGCCTCCCAAGTGCTGGGATTAAATGTGTGTGCCACCGCTGCCTGGCCATAACAGTAAATATTATGATTTATAGCAGTAGCAAAATTACAGTTATGAAGTAGCAAGGAAATTATTTTATGGTTGGAGGTCACCACAGCACGAGGCACTGTATTAGGAAGGCTGAGAGCCACTGGTGTACAGTAACTTAGTTGGGGCAGAAGATAGCTCAGCCCACCACACTATCGTGTTCTGAGAAGAGGGGAACTTGACTGTTTTAAAGCGTGGTAGATATTTGACTGTGTGGGAGATACAGCCCTTGTCCTCAAATGTCTGTCATCTGTGCAGCACAAGGGAAGGCTAAAACTTGGACAGCTGCTTTTTGTAGAAAGCCTTGCTGTTGAGCACATTTTAAAATCGTGGTTGAAAAAGGATTCCAACCTAGGCCCTCATGCATTTCTAAATGCCTTTTTACCTCCTCCAATACTGTTTTTGACTAGGCATAGACTTTTAAGTTCCAAATATGCCTAGGAGACCTTTGAAGAGACGGTCTTTCTTCCCCGAATGCTCATGAATTCCATCAGAAGAACAATACCTGCCTCAGAGAACAAAGAGTCTAAAGGAAGAAATCATCTAAGAAATAACAGAAGAAAATAAGAATACTTGTCCTTTTAGGCAGGCATTGAGATATATGGTAGTCAGACGACTAATCTGGTGACTTGATGTCATGTAACTTTTCTGTTTTCTATATTTGTATTTTTTTAAAGATTTATTTATTATTATATCAAAGTACATTGTAGCTGTCTTCAGATGCACCAGAAGAGGGCATCTGATCTCATTATAGATGGTTGTGAGCCACCATGTTTTTGCTGGGATTTGAACTCAGGACCTTCGAAAGAGCAGTTCAATGTTCTTAACCACTGAGCCATCTCTCCAGCCCTCTTTTTTTTTTTCTATGCGTCTATGCCCATCATGCTCTTCAGTCTGTTTGACTGAATTCCTTTCTCACACCTGCCTGTTACTCAAGCTTAGGTGAGGTCTTTAATAAACAAGGCTTTTAAAACTATTTCTGTGTAAAAGAGCATTTGGAACCTGATATCAGGCAATACCTGCAGGGCAACCAGGGCGGTAAGAAGAGGAAGGGAGGCACCAAGGAAGTATGTGTTGTCAAGGCAACAGCCAAAGTCAAGCATGCTGGGAAATGCCAGGGTGGAGCAAGCTCAGACTCATTCCAGCCAACATGTGGGAGAACCGAGGTGTCTATTCCAGGTCTTGTCCACCATTGGCTGAGAGCCACTTCCAGAAAAGGAAGTGTTAGGTTTGGGTTTTTGTTTTGTTTTGTTTTGTTTTGTTTTGTTTTTTTGGTTTTTTGGTTTTTTTTTTTTTTGTACACAGGTACACAGTTGGTAAACAGAACCCTGGAGATGAATGAGGAAAAAAAATTCAAGTAAAGAAATAACATTGGCTTCCTGTTGGAGTGCAGTCACTGTGAACCAGAGTGGTTCTAGGCGAGGATTCATGAGCAAAGGGATCTATACAATTGAATTAATGGCTTCATGGTTGTCTCACAGGCCTCTGAGGATAGTTAATGACCCCATTATGGTCCTTCCTCTTCCCTTAAGTGCTGACCCATATGTTATGGTGCCTGATGCTGGATTCTCCTTAATGGTTTTGTCTTTTATTGCTTTGAGAGGCTTTTGTCATTTGCCTGGAGCCAGGGAGAGGATGGGACAGAGTGTGGCACTCCACTCTCAAGGCTGCCTTGGGGACAATGGTGTCCCTCAGCTGCCAGGCATGGTCTCATTTCCTATTTCTCCCATCTTCCACTGAGATTTGCCCCTAGGGTCTGTTGCTCACTGCTTCCTTGCAGAGAAGAGAATGGAAGGGATTAACAAGTGGAGATGTTATGTCTTCTTGGTAACCTCAAACTCACCTTAGCCCTCAGATGTGCTGGGGGATTTGGAAAACTCTAGGGACTCCCCTGGTTCCCAGCCAGGCCCTCCTGTACATAGTTCAAGCCCCAGTCTTAGCCGTGTGTCTGTGTGTATCTCCTTCAGGAATCTCTTTCTCTCTCTGGTGACATTCCTCTCTGTTTTCCAGACTTGTGTCTGAATCTATTGTTTTAAAGTATCTCTTCTCTGTCCTTGTTACAAACTAGAGACCGGAAGCCACATTCCAAGACAGATATATACTTTTTAAAGTATGGACCAGTGCTATAAATGTGGGTGTCAGCCCAGCGTGACAATCACACCAGAAATTCCAGCATGGGGGAGACTAAAACAGAAGGAACAAGAGCTTAAAGCCAGCTCAGGTTACAGAGATCTCAAACAACAACCACAACAAAAAGGAAACAAGATTATGTTGTCTTCGGACCAATGATGCTGAGATGAAGAAATGAAAAAGCTACATTTACCAGCCGTGGCCACAGCCATTCCTGCGGAAGGCCAGATCTGTGTATTTTCCTGTGAAGCTACAAAAATCACACCAGATATTCCAGGAATTAGGATCAGAGTCTCAGTTCCAAGGAGGGTCCACCAAGAGGGTCAAATAACACAGCGCTTAGAATATATTGTTTACTTTTTTTTTTTTTTAAGACGGGATCTCCAGTCACCCAAGCTGATGGATAACTTTAAACTTCTCATCTCTCTTTCATCTCCCAAATGCTAGAGTTACAGGCATGCATCAACACAGCGGCCTTTCTGTGGTGCTAAGGACCAAACCCAGGACTGTACATGCTAGGTAAGCATGCTGCCCTCTGAGCCAAATCCCTGGCCTGTTTATGTAATGTTCTACGTATTGGATGGAACATGCTAGCACTCAAAAATTATTTGCCTGTAATTCAAAGTTAGCTGAGAATCCTGTACTTTATCTGGCTGCCATGTTTAGAACTAAGCCGCAGAGACTCACATGTGTGTCCAGGACTAACCAGACCCTTAGCGGAGGCCTTTGTTCTGAGGATTCTTTTTTTGTTTTGCAAAGGTCGCCAGCCGGGCCATGGGTGATGCTGGGTGTGCATGCCGCAGAAGCACAGTAAATATTTACAGATTGACAGTAAGAGCCGGGTGCTCCTCGCCCTGCCTCACAGAGGTCAGAGTCCACAGAGGGTGGAAGAAGAGGCGTGAACCACACACTTCATGCCTCCTGGGTCGCATGTCTGGGGCAGGAAAGGTTTCTAGGGTGAAGTCAGTCCTGACCTCAGAGGAGAAGGAACAGCCAAGACTTCTAGAATGTGGTGAGACCTGAGCGGCAAGGTAGGGAGCAAAAGCAGAGAGCTGAGAACTCCCTGAGGTGCAGGAGACTAAAGGGAGTGTGTGTGTGTGGGGGGGGGGGTGAGCTGGGAACTAGAGGGTTGGCAGAGCCAGTCAGGACTGGAGGATGTGGTCAGAGAGTGTCACCCTGTGGGAGACAGGACAGCAGAAGGGCTAAGCACAGGCTCAGTGAAGGAGGATGTGAGTACTGCATCCTGATGCAGGGTTTTCCTCCGTGGGAGCCTAGCACTCAGGCTCATTAAGTCAGTCTATGTATGTGACACTTCTTATATAAGCTCTGCTTTCCCTAGACAGCCCTCAGAGGCTCTGGTACCCACATCATTTTGTTTCAGAGAGGCAGAGGTCCAGTGTGATCATAGCTGCCACCTCCTGGTGATGCTCATCAAGGACACCTTGTGGATGCTACCCAAGCCTACCTTGTTGCTAGCATGGAGATGGTGGTGATGGTGATGATGGTGGTGGCGAACGTGGTGGTGATGAGGGTGGCGAAGGCAGTGGTGAGACATCATCTACTAAGATCCTCTAAGGCAGTGGTTCTCAAATCTTCTGATTCTGCGACCCTTTAATACAGTTCCTCATGCTGTGGTGACCTCCAACTATAACATTATGTTTGTTGCTACTTCATAACTGTAATTTTGCTCCTGTTATGAATCAAAATGTAAGTATCTGTGGGGTTTGATAAGTCTTATGCAACCCCTGTGAAAGGGTCGTTCAACATCCCCAAAGGGGTCATGACCCACCGTGTTCTAAGGTGTAAAATGTATGCATTACATTATTGGCTTCTTATTCTTATTCTTTGTTTTGGTTTTTCAAGACAGGGTTTCTCTGTGCAACTAGCTGTTCTGGAACTAGCTCTGTAAACCAGGCTGTCTTCAAACTCAAGAGACCCAGCTGCCTCTGCCTCCCTGGAGCTGGAACTAAAGGTGTGTGCCACCACAGCTGGCTCATTATCGACTTCTTGAAATAAACATTTCAAGATAAGTAATTGCCCCCAATTAACAGATGAGGAAACCAAAACCAAACAACAGGCAAGTCAAGTTACTTTCTCAGAGTCACACAGCCGGGAAGACAAGAGTCTAGGATTCGAACCCCAATAATTTTGGCTACAAAGTCCATTTGCGGTGGTGCCAAATCCAATAAAAAAATGGTGAGACTGTGTCTCAAAAACGAAAACAAAAAACAGAGAGAAAATGATAATGATGATGATGGTGATGGTGATGGTGATGATGGGCAGGAAGAGGCCCCAAATAAGATCAGGGGACTTTATACTCCACACACACAGTGACCATGCACTGGTCCAGAAATTAGTTACCCCTTGTCTCATTCGTTCCCACAGTGAAAGGCTAAGGAAGGGCTGGCTGGGGAGAAATGTGGGCAGACCCCTGGAGAGCAGAGATGCTACAGAAACCTAGAAGGGGCTACTGATCACAAAGGACCCGGCCAAACACGCTCTGAGCGAGCAGTGAGTCTCAGAATCCAGAGAGAATCTCATGAGGAAAGAAGTCGGAACTGCCGGGTGCAACAACCGCCATGCTGGGGCTGCTCTTCCTGAATCCCAGCATCATTGACGTCATGTCACTGCCTCACCAGAGGAAATCCCGCTGGCCTTGATAGCTTCAAACCCTACTAAAAATGTGGATTCGGTTTAATTTTATGTTTTAAGGAGATGACCAGAGGAAAGAGAATATGGTGGATGGTCCAAGTCCCATTGGTAGGACAGGGGAACTTGGGGGGGGGGGCGCATACACATGAGTGAGATTACTGCAAGAAATGGGTTTATGTGTTTATCAGGGCTGACTGGGTAAATTCAAAATCTGGAGGGCGGGGAATGGAAGAGCTGGAAAGAGTGAGCACTTGCCAGGGCTGCTGTTCACAGCAGAATTCCCGCTGCTTCCAAGAGCTTCAGCTATTCTTAGATGACTCTTCCACTGGCGAACTGAGACCCACCCAGGTACTAGGTGTCTTAAAATAAAGGAGCCATAAGCCAAGAACAATGCCCGCTGGTACCCCCAGAGTAACGAAGACAATGCCTAAAGCCTGGGCGTGTGGAGACTGCAGCCTAGCCGACTTCACACATTAACACAGGCCCGGGGAGTGACTTAGGCCGACACCGAGTTGGGAGGAGCCTGGGTTCCCATAGAAGTCCTGGGTTTGGGCGGAACCTAGACGAAATGCCAACCGTTTAGATCTCCTCTGCTCGCACGAGTCTTGCAATGCTGTTCCATCTCGGTGAGCTCCCTATGTCTCAGTTTTGCCGACTGCGAAATGGAGGTAGTTTCAGTGCTGTCTGTGGGACGGCTACGATAGGAATCAAAGGACAAGAACGTGAAAGGGGCTCGAAACTAGACAACAGAAGCCGGTTGTTCGACTTTGCTACCCTGAGCTCCTCACGAGGAAAGCGGTCCAGGGCTTGCGCGCGCCCCCTAGAGGAAAAGGAGAAGCAAGAAGGCATGAAGGAGTTCCTCTTTGGGAACCCTGGTAGCTTTGCTGTGCGGCTTTGCAGAACAGGCAGAAGGTTTCTTTTCTCCATCAGTTAAGGGATAGTTGTGATGGATCACCACGCTCTCAAAACAGAAGTAGAGGCAGGCCACTACTCTCGCACCAGCAGGCAGGAGCCAGCAGAGAGCCGCCTCCAGGGGGTGCAATAGAGCTTCTGCTGCGGTCGCGGGCGGGAGGCGCGGCTCGCCCCAGCGGGCTTCTGGGCGTTCTTGGAAAACCCTTGGAAAACACTGGACTTCCTGCCACGAAATGGGTGGGGACCGCAAGCATTTGCAATCCCGGGTAACACTGCGCCTGTAACTCCATTAACACTGCCAGATTGGGGGACACCCACCACGTGGTCTGTCTGCTTTACGGGCCCCGTGAATTTCTTGGAGCCAAGCTGGTTTCTCTTAGGTCCCTGGATGACCCAGGCTTACGTGTTTGATCTATTTGAATGTGCCTGTTGTCCTTTTCCCTGCTGTAGGCCAGGAGCGTTCCTTTAACTCAGCGGACCACACAGTGATGCAGGACAGACAGGGGGGTCTTTTAGAGTCTGTAGGCCGTGGGAGTATGCAGGTCGTTGTTAGATGCTTCAGTGGCTGACCTTTGACACAGCAGGCTAAAGGAAGGAAGAGGCTGAAGCAAAGAAGCTTTGGTAAGACTCCCCAGCCAGGCGTCTGAACCAAAGCTGGTACCCTTGGACTCTGAGCCCTGCGTGGGCGCAGACGAGGCAGCTCTCATCCTGGATTCTTAAAAAGCTATCAGAACCTCGTACACACAGATCCTCCAGAGGTTTCCTCCTAGCTAGAAAAGAAGCAGGCTGGGTTCAGGAACGGAACTGGAGTCCTGGAAGCAAGCAGAACGAAACCAGGTCTCCAATCCTGTTTCTACGAGTGCCTTCGTGACCTTGAACAATGCCAGTTCCATGAACCTCAGTCTCCTCGTTACAAGATGGGCACCATAATTCCTTAGGAAAAGGAGATGAGTGGGGATTCCTAGCGTGAAACTAGTCTGCAACAACCAACCAAGAAATGTTTGCTGGATGAATGAATGAGGAGTAGTCAGTTGATCTGTGAATATTGTACACAGATAAAACTTCAAGCTCTAGACCCTACAGGACTGGTTGCTCGAGGCCTTCAGAAACCTCTCATATCTCTTCATCGTGACAAAGGACTTAGAACGTGGCCTGTGGGACCAAGTTTGAACTCTTGTTTTGACACCGCTAGATGCTGAATCCTGTGCAAATGATTTAACCTCTCCTGGCCTCAGTGTTTTTGTCTGTAAAATGGAGAAATGGGGGTCTGCTTCCTAAGTTCCTAGAAAGGTCGGGAGAGAATATGTGAAATCCACTAAGGGCCATGGACAGGAAGAGCTCAGGACACGAAAGCTGCTGTATCCATGCTGTCCAGGATTGTACCATACGCAGACACTATCCTGGGAGAGAACCACTTAGGTCTCAAACATTTGCCCATCTGCTCTGCAGACAAACATGATGTGTCTACTGTGGGCTAGGGGGATCCAGACTTCAACCATCTCTGCTCTCAGAGAGTTTGTGTATACATGGCTAGAGGGAAGATGAAGGCAGACCGAGGATGTTCTGTAACACACCTCTTGGTGGTCAGGGTTCACAGCACGGGAAGTGGGTGGCAGAGATGCAGGAGGCAATGGTATCTTTGGGCTCAGGGGAGGTCTCTCAGATAAGGATGCTTCTGAGCAAAGGTTAAAAATGAAGTGGGCAGGTAAACAGTGTGGATGAGGGAGGGGGAGGGGCTGAGGTGGCAGAGAGTAGCAAGGTCAAGGATCAACAAGGTTGGAAAGGCTGAGGAGATGGAGCAGGGAGAAGGTGGTAGAAAAGGGGAAGGGTGGCAGAGGATGGTGGGATGTGCTTAGCTTAAGCGACTAGAAGGAAGGAGTTTGGTTTTTGTTTTGTTTTGTTTGTTTTGTCTGTTATTGTTGGTAGTGGGCTTTTTTGGGTTGCTTTGGGGTTTGGGGTTTTTTGTTGTTGTTGTTGTTCTGTTTGTTTGTTTTGTTGCAGTGGTTGTGGCTTAATACAGAAGGCTTTAAAAACCTCCCAGGTCACGGTAAACAGTCTTCCACTTCACCAGAACTCAACAAGTGGCGGTTTCTTCTTTGCTTAAATTTGTCTTAGCGGTTCATGTACGTGTCTTGCCTGCATGTGTCTGTGTGCCATGCCCTTGGTACCTTTGGAAACCAGGAGAAGGTGTCAGAGTCCTTGACACTTGGGTTTTGGACAGTTGTGAGTTGCTTTGTAGGTGCTGGGAATAGAACCCGGGTCCTTTGCCAACGCAGTCAGTGTTCTTAACCGCTGAGCCATCTTTCTAGCCTACTGTGGTAAGGTTTATTTATTTATTAATTTCTATGTATTTATTTATGTGTTTATGGGTGTTTTGCCTGCATGTTTGTCTGTGTACCACGTGCATGCATTATGCCCAAGGAGACCAGAAGAGGGTTTTGGATCCCCTGAGACTAGAATCACGGGCAACTGTGGGTCACCATATGGGTCACTGGCAATTGAACCGGAGACATGAAGAAGATCAGCCAATGTTCTTAACTGCTGAGCAATCTCTCCAGACCCCTGAGTGGTAGTTTCTTAAAGATTAATTTCTATGTGGAATATGGATTCAATGTCATTTTTTCTTAGTGTACTACATGATTCATTTGTTTTGCATTTTTGAATTGAAGTTTTGTTTTTTGTTTTTTTTTTTAAAGATTTATTTATTATTATATGTAAGTACACTGCGGCTGTCTTCAGACACTCCAGAAGAGGAGTCAGATCTCATTACTGATGGTTGACAGCCACCATGTGGCTGCTGGGAATTGAACTCAGAACCTCTGGAAGAGCAGTCAGTGCTCTTAACCACTGAGCCATCTGTCCAGTCCTTGAATTGAAGTTTGTCACATGCATGGACTTACACCACCGATTCTCTGGAAAATACTGAACTATCAGACCTCCTCCTCTTCCTCCTCCTCCTCCCCTCCCCTTCTCTCCTCTCCTCATGGTCTCAAGCCCTAGGAAAACTAAACTCCACCTTTGTCTTTTCTCCCCAGCTATTGTCTGACAGCATCTTTTTTTCACCAATCAGAATTAACTTGGGGGCAAGGTCTTGGGGCTATGAGTAGACTCCAGGTCTTGGGGGGCCTGCACTTAGCGTTACAGTAGACAGTGAAAGACAAAACCTCGACAGAACGCGCATCAGGTTTTGCTTTCTCTTGAAAGCTCTCCAGAATTTCTAGAAGGGGGGAAAAAGCAGCGTTGAGAAAAACAGAATGGGAAGCCGCAGCCATGATGAGAGGGCTGGTGGTGACTAAGCTGGAGTTCGGGGAAGCCAAGTCCAGGGCGGTGATGTGAAGGCTGTGCGCCAGTGACTTACCCAGTGGAGTCTGCCAGAGACCAAGTGGGTGGCTGCCAGGGTCCCTCTACCGTTGGGGTGGAGCTAAAATAAGGCCTGGCAGGGGAGCTAGGCAGGAGCCAGTCAGATCCCTAAGTTTCTCTCCCATTACCCACCCCACCCTCCTGTTCTATAAGACAACTGTAAAATTAATCTCTGGCCTGGGAAGCGTGAGGTACCGTTGAAGGTGTTGCTGTGATCCCAGCGACTGAGCAGGTGGGAACAGGAGGCTAACCTGGGCTACACAGCAAGACTCTGTCTTGAAAACAAACAAAATGAACCCCTGCCCCAAAGTTTAGAAATAATAAAAACAAAGAAAAAGAAAAAGAATGAACTGGATATGGTGGCATATATCTGGAATCTGAGCCCTTGAGAAACCGAGGCAGGGGGATTGCTGTGAATTCGAGGCTACTTTGAACTATATCATAGACCCCTATCTTTAAAAACCCTAAAAACAAACAAACAAACAAATTAAAGAGACTGGAGAGATGGGTTAGCAGGAAAGAGCACTTGCTGTTCTTTTTTTTTTTTTTTTTTTTTTTTTTGAGGACTTAGGTTTGGGTTCCTGGTAGCATTCACCTAGAAGTTCACATTTCCAGATTCAGAGAATCCAGTGTCCTTTTCTGTCCTCTGAGGCCCCCGGACATGTATGTAACGCACACATATACATGCAGGCACTCTCACATACACATAAAATTAAATTAGGAAAATAGAAAGGCAGAAACAAGGTGTTCTAAGAGCTGAACATGAAAACAGGCATTCGAATCGCCCCAGCCCTTGCTGTTCCTCAGTGTGACCTCCCCCTGCAGGGAGGGCCGTGGAGGGTGGCCAGTGTAATGAAAACACATAAAAACACTGGCATACTCCGGTTCCCAGCAAACAGCCACCCAGACCACCCTGTGGTGAAGCTCTAAGTGGACAGCCCACGTGTGCTTAGAGCTGCCAGAAAGCCTCTAGGCGCTGCCCTGAGGAGAAAACCAGGGAACACCTCACAGCCTGGGGAAATCTGAGAGCCAAAGAGAGATCAGAACAAATACAGTCGGCAGCCTGGAAGAAATGGGTGAGGTACTGGGAGGGGTGTGTGTGTGTGTGTGTGTGTGTGTGTGTGTGTGTGTGAGAGAGAGAGAGAGAGAGAGAGAGAGAGAGAGAGAGAGAGAGAGAATGTGTGTATGTGTGTGTATGAGAAAGTATGTGTGTGAGAAAGTGTGGCTACATGTATGTGCATGTGTGAGAGAGTATTTATGTGTATGTATTGTGTGAGTGTGGGAGGGGGAGAGAGTATGTGTGTATGTATGTGTGTGAGAAAGTATGTGTGTACGTGTGTGTGAGAAAGGGAATATATGTGTATGTATGTGGGAGAGAGAGAAAGTGTGTATGTGGGAAAGAGAGTATATGTGTGTGTGTGACTGTGAGGCAAAGTGTGTGTGTGTGTGTGTGCACAAAGCTTTTCTCTTTAATCCCAGCACACAGAAGGCAGAGGTGGGCAGATCTCTATATGTTCAAAGCCAGCCTGAGCCACATGTTGAATTCCTGGCTAACCAGGGCTACACAGTGAAACCTGTTGTGCTCCCCCCCCCCGACTCTGAAAAAAAATAAAGATTGAGCAGGGTATGGGGTACAGCTCTGTAATCCCAATACTACAGGATATGAGCAGGAAGATGAGGAGTTCAAGGTCAAGACCCTACAAGAAGAAGAAGAAGAAGAAGAAGAAGAAGAAGAAGAAGAAGAAGAAGAAGAAGAAGAAGAAGAAGAAGAAGAGGAGGAGGAG
>NC_034606.1:42329964-42337403 GCF_900095145.1 Mus pahari | reverse complement strand
AAGAAGAAGAAGAAGAAGAAGAAGAAGAAGAAGAAGAAAGAGAGGAAAGGAGGGAGGCAGGCCTGATCACTTTAAAGGAAGATCAAACTGAGTGGGGAAAGGAACAAAAAAGCCAGAGTCTGGAAGTAGGAGAGGAGAGGAAGTGAAGTCCAGCTGAGGGGACCTGATAGTAGGTATTCCGAATTCTAGAAGAGAGCAGAAAACGTGAGAGGACCATTGGTTAAACAAACAAACAAACAAACAGAAAAACAAAACAATATAAAACCCTGCAGACTGGAGACCAACGAGGGCTGAGGGCTGAGTATGATGGGTAAAAACTAGTTCACAGGAAGGCCTGCCACTGTGAAGCTTCCCAACAATGAGGAATGAAGAGGGAGGGAGATGGGGAGGGGGGGAAGGAGGAGAAAGAGGAGGAATGGGAGGAAGAGGAGGAGAAAGAAGAGGGGGGTTCTATAAGCAACCAGAGAGAAAAATGGAAAACTGAAACAAGCTCACTTCAGACACCGGATAACACTGACACTCCGGAATGACGCTGCGCTATGCCTTTTAAGGTCTGAGAAAAATCATTTGCAAAATGTTTGGACAAAGACACTACAGAGCTGTGGCTCAAGAGTGACAGTTTTGCCTGGTTGTCCAGAGCAAACAAGCCATTCACCAAATCCAGAGGTCTCCAGGTGGACGCGGGTTTGATTGTTATCTCGGAATCCTAGCTTGAAGAATAAGACACTGTGCTGATGAGCATGCTGGTCCTCCCTGGTCCAGCTAGCTTGGGGCAGGAGCTCCTGGAGGCCCTCCTCTGCCTAAGTCAGCACACTTCAGCTCTGTCCTACCTTGTGGCCCCAAGATAGGTAGGCACTGAACTAGGAAGCAAACAAGTCAGAGAAACAAGAACTTCCCTAAGCATCCAAGAGTGCGCTCCGTGCCTCGCTCTCCAGCTGCCCGGTCCTTTGGACATTCCTGGAAGCAGGTTCAGAGCAGCTGAGCCAGCCTGTAGCCGTGCCCACTCTGCTAGGTGACTTCATTTATTTGTTGTACCTGAGATGCCACTCCCTCACCACAGGTGCAGATGGCTTCTTGGTTTTCCAGAACTAAAAAAGAAGTGTGTCACTTCTGGAGACTCTTGTAGATGGTAAAGCCACAACGCGGTACGGAGAAGCGAACTGGAGCATCAGTATGGAGGGCGGCAGCTCAGATGGGAGGACCTGGTTTCCACTCCCAGAGCCGAGCAAGGAGAGGAACGTCCTTTAAAAGGGTCAGAACAGAGGTAGAGGCGGAAGATGAAATTCCAAGTAGAATTTCAAAGAGTTGGAAGAACTTTTCTTTCTCGTTTCTTTCTTTTTCTTTCTCGTTTCTTTAACGATAGATTCTTATACATTTATACATAAACCACAATAAAACATGATAATTTAGGACGAATGAGAACATTTTAATTTTTTTCTTCTATTTCATTTTAAGTTTAGCTGACATATAAATATTTATAGGGTATAGAAAGAATTTTAAGTACCAACTCAGAAATATCAGATATTTTATTTATGCTTACTTTTTATCTCCCCCACCCACCCCCCGTGGAGGTTTCTCTGTGTAATGCTGACTAACCTGGAACTCACTCTGGAGACTGAAAAAAAAAATAAAAGTAAAAAGGAAGGACATAAATACTTGTAGGTATGGTGGAGGAGAAAGTTTATTGAAGATAAAAGGGAGACCATAGTTAGAGGCAGGGACGTCTGGGAGAGACTACAGTGGACATGACCCTGAGCAGTGTGAGGAGAGGTGCAGCCTCCAAGAGGGCAAAAGGTGAAAAGAGAGAGAGGGGTAAGCAAAATGCCTGGATTGTGCAGGGAAGAGCCTCTGACAGAAGGATAGCACAGTCCCTGAGCTGAGGTGGAGCAAAGGCTAGCCCAGCCATACCCTTAACCTGTCACAGATAGGGACTAAAAAATGCAGAGAGAGCCTGGAAGCCAGCTCCACTCTGATATGTCAAATAGGCACCTCACCCAGGGTTTGAAACTTAGACCAGGCTGGCCTCAAACTCAGACGTCCACCTGCCTCTGCCACTCAAGTGTCGCAACTAAAGGCATGTGCCACCTTCACTGCCTTATAATTTCTTTTTTCTTTTTTAAATATTTATTTATTTATTTATTTATTTATTTATTTATTTATTTATTATATGTGAGTACACTGTAGCTATCTTCAGACACTCCAGAAGAGAGCATCAGATTTTGTTACGGATGGTTGTGAGCCACCATGTGGTTGCTGGGATTTGAACTCAGGACCTTTGGAAGAGCAGTTGGCGCTCTTAACCGCTGAGCCATCTCACCAGCCCATAATTCCTTTTCCTAGAGATTTACTTCTATTATTTTTATTCTGTGTATGTGGGTGGGTATATGCACCTGAATGCAAGCACCCAGAGAGGTCCAAGATGTCAGATCCCCCAGGAGTTGGGGTTACAGGAAGTTCTAAGCCACACAATGTGGGTGCTGGGAATCGAACTCAGGTTCTCAGGAAGAGCAGCTTGTGCTCTTAGCCACTGAGCGATCTCTACAGCTTTATTCTATATACAGATATATATCCTTATTTAATACTGCACGCGACTTCTCTGTCCTACATGCTCCCTGCAGCCCTTCTCTCTCTCTTCTCCGTCTTTTCATGCTTCTTCTTAGCTTCTACAATAACAAGGATCTCAAAATTTTAGCCGCCCAAAACACATAATGTTCTTAAACCTGATTGAAAGCCATAAAGAATTCATTACGGGGGTTCTTATCTGTGGCTATTTACCAGGGTTTGGAAATAAAGCCAGCTGAGCCTGAGGCTCTCACTTGTAATCCCTGTAGTCAGGAGGCTGGGAGAGTCAGTTAAAGTGAATGGAGCCTTATCTTAAAAATAAATAAATAGTGTTTTCTGAAGGCCAGTGAGATGCTCGGTAAGTGAAGGCACTTCTGGCCAAGCCTGACAAGAGTGTCGTTCCTGGGACCCGCGTGGTGGCAGAGAGAACCAGCTTCCTCAAATCATCCTCTGATTTCCACACACGTTGTGACACACGAGTGCCCAAAGCCGTAACGTATATAAATACACAAAGTAAATGAATGTAACGAAAATCATTAAAAGGAGGACTGGAGAGTTGACTCCGAAGTTAAAAGTCCTGGCTGGGGGCTGGTGAGATGGCTCAGTGGGTAAGAGCACCCGACTGCTCTTCCGAAGGTCCGGAGTTCAAATCCCAGCAACCACATGGTGGCTCATAACCATCCTTAACAAGATCTGATGTCCTCTTCTGGAGTGTCTGAAGACAGCTACAGTGTACTTACACATAATAAATAAATAAATAAATCTTTAAAAAAAAAAAAAGTCCTGGCTGCTCTTGCAGAGGACCTGGGTTCAGTTCCCAGCACCCATGTCCTGACAATCTGTAAATCCAGTTCCAGAGAATCTGATGCCCTCTTCTGGCTTCTCAGGGTACCAGGCATGCATGTGGTGCAGAAATACATGCAGACAAAACATCCATACACAGCCAGGCGTGGTGGCTCATGCCTTTAATCCCAGCACTTGGGAGGCAGAGTCAGGCAAATTTCTGAGTTCGGGGCTAGCCTGGTCAACAGAGTGAGTTCCAGGACAGCTAGGGCTACACAGAGAAACCCTGTCTCAAACAAACAAACAACCCATCATACACATAAAATAGTGAGATAATAATTTAGAAATCCTTAAGAGCTAAAAAAGCAAAACCAAAATAAAACAAATGCAGTCTTGGGAAGCAAAGGCTCACAGACACACAGTCTGTGTGATCCGTTTTGTCAACTCCCTCTTAGCAGTCAAGTGTCTTGTGGCTTTCAGAAGTTCTGCTGTGACTAAGGGGACAAAGATGCAAAAGACTGGCAAAGTATGGCATTGCTCTATTAAAAAAAATACAAAAAACTTTCATCTCAACAACCCTCTGAAAAGGTCTTAAAAACCGTTCCCGGGACCTGGACAATACTCTGAGAGTCATTGCTTAGACCAGCGCCTGACTCGTGGTGGGTACCAGAAGTCCTATGCCAGGTCTTCTAGATGTTTCTCACATAGAGAAGATAACCCCACACACACCCAACTCACATCCCATAGACACCCTCTGGGGTCTCTGGTAGAGAACAGTAGGACAGTCCTCCCTTCCTTCCTAGTTCTTTTCATCTGTGGATTTAGCCAACCATGAGTTTAAAATACCTGAATTAAAGATTGCATGAACATGTATGCACCCCACCCCCACTCCTGCTGCCGCCTCCTTCAATAACCCAGCATAACAGCCATGTACACATCACTTACTTGGCACTAGGCAGTTCAGGTTAGCAGAGAAGACGAAATATATGGGAAGAGCTGGACAGAGTGGTGCATGCCTTAAATTCCAGGATTGTAAAGCAGAAGGATTGCCAGCCAGCATTATACAAGACGCTGTCACATTGTCTTCTGTGTAAGGGACTCAAGAGCCCCTTGTGTTTGCATGTCCCTGTAGAGTCAGAGAACTAGGGACACCAAGGATGACCATCTTTGTGTTTCCTTTCAGGGCCTCAGGCCTGGTGTTAGTACAGAGTCTACAGCCTAAAGGCTAGTGATGGCTCTGCTGGTAGACATACTTCCAAATGAGCCAGGCAACCTGAGTTAGAGGCCCCAAACCATATAATATAAAGATGGAAGAAGATAAATGACCCTACAGTCAGGCTTCACTGTTCCCATCTGGGAGGCTTTGTGACATACGCGTGTGTGTGTGTGTGTGTGTGTGTATACATACATATATATGCCTCTTACAAAGATCAGTCTCTGCTTTATAAATGGCTAGAGATGTGATCACGGGACTCCCACTGAGAGATGGAGAAAGAGAACCTACGCAGGTCCAAGAGTCAGAAGGCCTTAGGAAGGTCTCCTGCCAGTCAGTTTCCTCCTCAGCTAATTAAAGCTACTCGCTAGATTTTAGTCCCTTGGTGACAGACAGTTTCCTGGGTACATCGTCTACAGTTCTAGCGGCGCCAACAGTGTAACGCTTAGCCAAGAGAAGTCTGTCTCATTACAGCTTGATCCAGCTGAGCCTCCCGGGGAAATTAGTCAGTTTTGGAGACATTTGATCTCCTGATCAGAAAGCACGACCCCCACCCCCCACCCCAGGGCCACTCAAGTCATATGAGACAGAGGCATCATGAAGAAAACACTGAACCCCGTTGCAAAATCTTGTACAGACAACAAAGCCCCATGCTCTGTCCCATTGGAAACCCAAACCTGGCCAAATGATGCTGCTTTAAGTCTTAGATGCTAGTGAGATGAGCTAGTGAGACTCATTCTTGTGAGTGAGATATGTTCTTCTTCTTCTTCTTCTTTTTTTTTTAAATTATTCATTCATTCTTTCATTTACCAAATAATGTTTAGCAGCTACGGTCTCCATAGGCTCATGTATTTGAATACTCGGTCCACAGATGGTGATCACTCTTTGGGAAGGTTATGAGACTTTTCGGAGGTGGGGTCTGCTAAAGGCAGGGTGTCCCTGGAGATGGGCTTTGAGGGTTTATAGCCTCACTGGTTCTCTTTCCTCTCTGCTTCTGTGTGAGGATAAGCTTGCTTTTGCTCCCCCTCCCCCACCCCCGCGTGCTTTCCCTGACCATCGCACGCCTTCCCTGCTGTGATGGACTCATAAGCTGGGATAAGCTTTTTCCTTTCCTAAGATGTCTCTGTTGGAGCATTTTATCTCAGCAACCCAAAAGTAACTAAGGCAGACACTGAGAAGTACTATACTGTAAAATGAGGTCTGTGGGTCGGATGTGGTTTTGATGCAGTCTGTCCCCGAAGGGTTTATGTGCTGGTAGCCAGGTGCCCAGGGCAGCAGTGTGAGGCGGTGAACCCTTTATGGAAGGTTCATTGCGGGTGCTGCCCCAGGATGGCATTCATGCCAGTGTCCTCATGAGTGGTGGTAATTCAAGGGGCAAAATGAGGGGCTGCCATCTTGATGCTCCATCCCTCGCCATTGTGATGGCATCTGCCACCATGTGCTCACCAGAGATCTTACATTTCAGCTTCTTTACAAACTGTGAGATGCAGGCTTGCCAGATGGCTCAGGAAGAAAATGTGCTTGCCACCAAGGCTCATAGCCGGAGTTTAATTCCCAGAGCCCACTGGGTGGGAGGAAGGAACTGACTTCCACAAGCTGTCCTCTAACCCGTGACACATGCTCCCGAACCTCTCCCCCCTACTCCCTCTCCCGCCAAAAAAAACCAAATAATGTTAGAAATTCCAAATCACGAGGGAAACGATCTTCTTTTCTTTATTTTGATATAGCACTTGTTTTGATGAAGCAACAGAAAACAAACTGGAGGACACACTTAACCCTTCAAAGTACTTAACTAATTCTAACATTTTTCTCATATTCCTTGTGTAATGCTAACACTTCAGTATCTGGAGATTTCATGCACACACATAAATCTAGCTTTGTAGATGAGAATTGGCTGTTGTCACCAGGTTTCCTTCATGGGTTACATATACCCCATGGGATGGCCTTTCCTCTGTCTGGCCTTTGCTGTACAGAGAGGAGGCATGGTTTGTATTTTTGTTTTTGTTTTTGCGTTTTTGATATGACTACACTGTTGCCGTCTTCAGAAACACCGGAAGAGTGCATCAGATCCCATTACAGATGGTTGTGAGTCATCAACTATGTGATTGCTGGGAATTGAACTCAGGACCTCTGGAAGAGCAGTCAGTGCTCTTAACCTCTGAGCCATCTCTCCAGCCCAAGGAGGCGTGGGAGGCGTGTTAATAACAAAGATTGTATACCATGCATACTCTCAAGAAGCCCTCCGGTCTGCATTTCTCTGCATACCTTTATGTGTTCAGCATTTTCCTAAAAGAGGGACAAGGAAGAGTGGTTCCGCCTCCTGTAAAAGCCCCAGGTACCTCCCTGAGCCTTCCAGCATGGGGTTTTCTCTTTGTGGAGTGTTTCCCCCTTCTCTGTTTTACAATAGTGAACACTGGCTTGTATTCTGCTTTATCTTAAAGGTGGTGCTCACAATGAATCCTTCTGTGGGCTTCCCATCAAAACCCAGCCAGTTTCCATCAGTCTTCCAGTCTGTCCTAGCCCTGAGTAGTCCTCACCTGGATTTCACGTCTCTGTTACTGCTCTCCTGAGAGCAGGGCCTCTTTCTCCTTCATGGTCATTTTCCCAATGAGCACCCATTCGACATCGGCTGAATGGATACAAAGGGACAGTTGACAAATCCTAAGTTTCAGGCTGGAAAGAAAGAAGGGACGCAAGATGTTGGAGGCAAGGCTGGCTGGCACCAGCACGGCTGGCTACGAGGTCACAGTGGTTTGACAGGAAGCCAGACGTTTTTTCAAGAGTGGACTGGAATCAGATGCTCCTTAGCCACAAAGATCAGGGTCAGGAGCACATGGCCAACCAGACAGAAGAGTTCCTGCCCTGCTGAATGACATGAGTT
>NC_034606.1:42294984-42329803 GCF_900095145.1 Mus pahari | reverse complement strand
TGTGTGTGTGTGTGTGTGTGTGTGTGCTGAACACTTAAAATCTGTTTTGTGAGCAATTTTCAAGTGTCTGAGACAGTATAGCCACAAGATCTCTAGACTCACTCCTCCAATATCTACCTCAAACTCTCAGCCCTGAGACCAACCTTTGATCCACCTGCTCAGCCCCCTGGAAGCCAGCGTTTTTGCACTCTGCTAGTCCCATGTTTTAGATTCTGAGTGCTTCTAGTCTCCCCGTGTCGGACTTGCTTCACTCAACACAGTGTCTTCCAGATTCATCCATGTGGTTCAAGAGGCAGGATTTCTTTCTTTCTTAAGATAGACGGGAGCCTGTCAGAGGTGGCGCACGCCTTTGATCCCAGCACTCAGGAGGCAGAGGCAGGCGGATTTCTGAGTTTGAGGAGAGCCTGGTCTACAGAGTGAGTTCCAGGACAGCCAGGGCTACCCAGAGAAACCTTGCCTATGAGGTGGGGTGGGTAGAGACAAGCATGAGACTGGGGAGACGGCTCAGGAGAGAAGACCAGCTGCTCTTTCAGAGGTCCTGGGTTGAGTCCCCAGCACACAGACACAGAGACACGTACACAAAGAGATCCGACACCCTCCTCTGCCTCTGCAGTCATCGCGTGGACATGGAACACATATTTGCATGCTGGCAAGACACTCAGGCACATAAAATAAGAATTAATTCACTAAAACAGGGGGACACGTATACCTGACATATTGTTCCTTTTGTTTTCAGTCAGCATTCAGAACAGTAGGTTTCCCTCTGGTATTTTTATACACAATTACACTTAGTTTGGGTTGACTCTGCCCATCCCCGTTCCTCTCCCATCTTCCCACTCCCTCTTCCCCACTTGAAATCCCTTCCCCCAATATTCTCCTTCCTACTTTTATGCCATCTGTTCATCACCAGCTTGACAGCCACCTCTTAAGACCTCTTTTTCCTGTCTCATGGGCCCCTTTCTAGTTTCTTGACATCTACCCACAGTCAAATGCACACACTTAAAAATGAGAAGCAAGGTCTGAATACAAAAGGACATCCAGTGTCTATCTTTCTGAGCCTCAGTCACTTCACATGACATAGTATTTCCAGCTGTTGACTACTCTGTTTTCAATGTCAGAGCTTCATTTCCTCACAGATGAGATCAGTGTGAATGTGCTGCACTTCATCATCCCCTTGTCTGCTGACGACATCTAGGCTGCTTCTGCATCTGTGCTACTGTGAGTAGGGCATTAATAGACATGGGTGTGTACGTGTCTCTGTGGGAGAATACGGAGCCCTTTTGGAATATGCTCAGGAGTGGGATTAACTGGGCTCTGTAGTAATTCTGTTTTTAGTTTACAGAGGAACCTCAAACACCCCCCCCTTTTTTTTTTCTTTTTCTTTTTGTCAGGAGCTAGGAAGCATCCTTCCTTGTTGAGCTAGGTTTCTTTAAAACTGCCCTGGAGTCAGCAATATGGGGGCCGTGGGGAGGAAGAGCTGTGGGGCAGGAAGGTGGAAGGGAGAGGAGGAAGGAAAAACTATTTCCAATATGAGCCATTTACACACCCAGAAACTCCTCACAAAGGTTCTAACCAAGGAGGAACATCATGACCAAAGTAACTCTTGTAAAGGACAACCTTTAATTGGGGTTGGCTTACAGTTTCAGAGCTTTAGTCCGTTATCGTCACGATGGGAAGCAAGGCAGCTTGCAAGCGGCTATGGTGGTGGAGAAGGAGCTGAGAGTTCTACACCTTGATCTACAGGTAGCCAGGGAGGAGACGGTTTATATGACCTCAAAGCCTACCTCCATAGTGACACACTTCCTCCAACAAGACCACAAGGCGACACCTCTTAATAGTGCTGTTCCCTATGGCCAAGCATTCAAACACCTGAGTCTATGGGAACCTACACCTATTCAAACCACCACGCGCCCCACTCCATAGAAGGCAGAATGAGCCAGCGGAATAAGAAAGAACCATAGTGTCTCCTGTCATGAGATTTGAGTGCCGATGTCAGACAGCCCATCACAGTGCCCATGGGAAGGAGGAGTCTTAGAGGCTGCCAGTTGCTGCTACTGTTCTTTGGTGCACAGGAACAGTGGATTATTTGATTTCTGACTTTGGAAGAAGAAACTAGACAGGGCCGGCCGCAGCTTCTTCTTGACTCTTTCCTTCAAGTCTATGTGACAGCTGAGATGGGAAATTCTGGTTAGCTTTTTGCTCTGCTGTAAGGGACCTGTCTCTGTTGGGGGCAACTTGCGAGTTCCCCAGCTGTGCCGACAGGGTGGTGGTTGAGTCTGTTTAGTTGGAGGGCCTAGCTATTCTATTTGGTTATACACTCAGGCTAACTACCAAGAAGTTAACCACACTGCTTATCCATAACACATTGGATTGTTCTGATTTCCTCTCTCCTCCTCTGTGGCAAAGTCTAAGGCAGTTCCTGATGTAACATGGAAGGGAAGTATGTATGGAATTCCTTCAATGTTCCAAAATCTCCTGAGTGGGTTTTGTTCATTTGTTTCTTGTTGTTGTTTACTTTTTATTGATTCTTGTGAATTCCATATCATATACTCCAATATCAGTCACCTCACTGCCCCTTTACATCTGTCCTATACCCTTGAAATCCCCCCAAAGTAAAATAAAATAATAAAATAAAAGACCAGTCAGCCAAATAAACCAAACCCCATCTTGCTGTGGAAGCTGCGGCGTGTCGTACGGTGTACCCCTTTGCTGTAACAGCTTTGCCCATTCATTGCCACAAGTCATCAGCCTGGTTTAAGGCCTCTCTGGCTGCTGCAACACTATCAATACTCGCCAAGACTCTTCTCGATATCCTGTTGTTGCTCTGTGTCTGGAGATTCTTGGTTCTCCTTGGCTCTCCTTGGTTCTGTAAGTCTGGCCCTGTCATGTACTCCCGCGATTCATAGATGGGGTGGATGTTGGAATGGACCGACTCAGAGCCCTGAATCTGGGCCTGGATGGAAGCTGAATTGCTCACCCTGCCAGCTCTCCTGCTTTTCCCAGGTGAGAGGCAAGGCCAGCTCTCCCTCCCTCATGCCTCTGGGGCTGGCTCACCTGAGCCCCTGCCACCAGTGCCAGCTCTACTGTGCTGCCCAGGTGAGGGTCATGGCCCACTCTCTCAAATGCTGCAGCTGCTGAGGGACATGCAAGGCCTGGACCTCTGCAAAGCCCTCGGACATCAACATGGCCCCAGGGCAGCCCACACCAGGAATGTCTGACTGGCTTTGGGTGGTAACACAGGCCACGGACATCAACACAGATCCCTGCTGCTGCAGTGGTTAAGAGCACTGACTGCTCTTCCAGAGGTCCTGAGTTCAATTCCCAGCAACCACATGGTGGCTCACAACCATCTGTAATGGGATCCGATGCCCTCTTCTGGTGTGCCTGAAGACAGCAACAGTGTATTCATCATATATAAAATAAATAAATAATTTAAAACAAACAAACAAACACACAAACAAACTTCTGGGCTGGAAAGATGACTCAGAGGTTAAGGACACTCCCTTCCAGAGGACCCTGAGTTTGATTCCCAGCACCCACATGGCGGCTCACAACCATCTGCAATTCCAGTTCCAGGGATCCAACTCTCTTCTTCTGTCTGATGACACTGCACAAGTTTGGTGCACAGACATACATGCAGATAGGACACACATACATGCAAATAAAAGTAAATAAATCTTGGAAGCTAGGGAGCTAGCTCGCCTGTGGAGAGAACTAACTCTTCTTCTAGAGAATGCCAGTTCAGTTACCTTCACCCACACTGGGCAGCGCAGAACCACTTAAAACTTCAGCTACGAGCAATTCAATGCCTCTGGCCTCTGAAGGTACATGCACTCAAATGCACATACCCACACACACACATATATATACATACTTAAAAATAAGTAAAAGTTAAAAACAAATACATCTATTTCTATAAGTTAGACTTCAGCAGTTTAACCAAGTAAGAGCTATGCCTGGCTTACTCCCATCTTATCATCCTGAGCTCCCTCCATTTGATAGCTAAGGCCTGGGTGCCTTCCTCTTGTGGTGCTCCTGTCTTCAGATCCAGGTCTCCCCAGCAACCATGGAAGGAAGGAAGAAGGCAAGAGGGCTGGGAGGGGGATCTGGAAATGGCCTCCATCATTTTATCTACACTCTATCAGGCAGAGTTGTCACACATCCCCATCCTGACTCCAGGGCAAGCTGGGACTGTCACCTGGTATTCACAGGAGGACAAACCCAGAGTTGCCTTCACCACAGAAGCGCTAACGTTGGTTCTTCCTCTCTTTCCTAGGCATGGTTTGTCTTTCCCACCCTCCCACTTTTCGCCAGGAAAACTGCTACGGTTGCGGAGATAGTTCAGTAGGGAAAATGCAGACTGGAAGCAAGTGTAAGGACCTGAGTTTGGATCCCCAGTAACCAAGGAAAAAGACAAGCATGGTAGAATGTACCCATAACCCCAGATCTAGGGAGGCAGAGACAGGGGCACCCTATGGCGGCAGTCGATGGCTCGGCAGGGTAGCTAAATCGATGATTTCCAGGTTCAGTAAGGGACCCTGTCTCAACCAACCAACCAACCACCCAAGCAAGTAAGGTGGAGAATGATGGAGGGGAACCCCAACATTAACATCTGGCCATCACACAAGCACACACAAGTACATACATGAATACACACATACACGTCACACAGGTACACACAATCGATGAAATGGGATTGCAAAGAAAAATATTCAGGACCTAGCTTTTGGATCTCAAAATACACTTTTGAAATGATTTTTGAAANAAAAAAAAAAAAAAAAAAACAATCTCTGTTTCGGAACCGCCTGGTCTTTTTCACAGGCCAACCCAACCCTGCATGACTCCGGGTGTGAAGTCTATGCTCTGAAAAAAAAAAAAAAAGCAGAGGTCCAAAAGAATGAGAATCAGCTGGACCAGTCTGACGTCCCACTCAAAGAGGCAAGCGCAGCTGGGGCTGCTGGGAACCAGGGCCAGGACTGGTGAGGATGTCAGGAGGACTCTGATGTCTGGGTCCTCCTACGCGGAGCCTCGGAGAGGCCAGAGGGAGATTCAGCACTCCAGGTGTGTGCCAGAGGAGTCCTCTTCCCTCTTGGAGTCCTGGGGCAGCTGCTTAGCAGTTCCACTCTAATAAGGTGTCGGGAGCAGAGCCTGATTGTCTTCATAATGGGGCGGAGTCAGCAGCTTGGAGTCCCCGATGCCCCAGAGCCTGTGGAGGAGGCCATGATTTTTTTTTGTGCCCTCAACTGAGGCAACCTGCATGGATCAAGGACAGACGATCAAATAGGCAGCTCAATGAAGGCTGATGGGATACTGACAGCCAGTTGGGAACCCAGAGAGGACATCTGAGCGGAGCCAGCAGGAACGGCAAAGACAACAAAGACATCATGCCTTGGCTCAAAAGCACAGGAGCCCACACCACCAACTCAAAGCTTGATGAAGACATGAACGTTCTGTATCTGCGAGTAATACCTTAAGCCCTTTTGGTCTCTCTCTTTCTCTCTCTCTCTTTTTTTTTCCATATAAGATTTAAACCTGCTCAAATGAAAACACACTAAAAGGTCCTTCAAGAGGGGTTAGCAGAGGATCGGCGTTGTGGTGGTGGCACATGCCTTTAATCCCAGCACTTGGGAGGCAGAGGCAGGTGGATTTCTGAGTTTGAGGCCAGCCTGGTCTACAGAGTGAGTTCCAGGACAGCCAGGGCGACACAGAGAAACACTGTCTTGAAAAACTAACCAACCAACCAACCAACCAACCAAACAAACAAACAAAAGTCAGACGTGGGTTGTGCACGAGGACAAACTTAACAATCCCACCACTCATGGGTATGGAGACAGGCAAGCATATTTGGCAAGGTCTGGGTGGGGCCTGGTAGCATAGTGAGTTTGGGGCAAGCCTGGTCCTTGTAGCAAGTTCTAGGCCAACTAAGGCTATATAGTAATATGACTCTGTCTCATTAAAAACAAACAAACAAACAAAACAACAAAAACTAGTATACTATGTTCGAGGAATTGAAGTCAAAATTTACCTCTGACATCTACACTTTCATGCACACACTTGCATATCCTTACCCATACTACACACACAAAGACAGGGCTGCACTGGAAGGGACAGAAATGGAGTAAAGGGACACAAGTGTCTTTGTCATTTATTATCCCATGTGGCCTTGAACAGGTCATTTCATCTCTCTGGGTCTCCATTTCTTCATTTATAAAAAGTGATAATAAAGCTGCCTACTTCATGGGCCTTTGTGAGAATTAAAAGCAAGAAGAAGAGGAGAAGGAGGAAGAGGACGGGGAGGGGGAGGAGGAGGAGGAGGAGGAGGAGGAAGAGGAAGAGAAGGAGAAGAAGAAGAAGAAGAAGAAGAAGAAGAAGAAGAAGAAGAAGAAGAAGAAGAAGAAGAAGTCGGCAAACAAAACCAAGCACAAAACTACAAAACTAGTTCAGGGCTGCTATCCTCGAGGGACTCGGTGAATCTCCAAGCTTCCCTGCCCTCCCCTTCTGAGGTCATGGCCAGTATTGAAACCCCGTAATTCTCTTTAGGAAGGACGGGTCCATGAGGCTATGTATAGCTGCGCCTGGAAAAGGGAATAAAGTAAGACTTCCCTCCATTCTGTGAGGAAGCAATAAAAACCTAGACAATGAAAACATGACTTAAGAGCAGGGTAGGGGCAGGGGGCGGGGTGAGGGCGGAGACTGCACTAAATGAAAGACAACAGCTCAATACCCTGCTATCATCCTGCATCAAACTACAGAAATAGAAGCCAGACAAACACATTATGTGAAGGGCGAAAGGGCTGGCAAGGTCCTGGCCTATAGGAAAAACCCAGGTTCAATAATGCCACAGGCACAGAGGACTTAGGGAAGCAAGGTCAGAGTCAATAGCAGGGCTTGTGTTCCAATGGCTGCTTTTACTGTTCTAAGAGACTTAAGCATCTCTTGGCCTCCCGCGCCCCCCCCCCCCAAACTCAGTTTCTGATTAGACTCTGTATCTGGGATCTGCCAGCCACATGCGGGAGTTGCTTCCATTTCCTCTAGCCTCTGAATTACAGAGTATTCGCTGCCTTTCCTTTTTTTTTTTTTTTTTTTTTTTTTGTGGAAAACGGAAAGCTTTGGCTTAGAGAGCAGCAGTTTCTTCTATTTATATGTACAGAGTCCCTACTGTCGCTGATTTGAAAGATAGTCCATTCTGGGGATAGGTGGGCTAGGTTCGGGGAACTCTGTTTAAAGGGGTGTACTGTTGGGGCTGCAGTCTAGGGGCACCTGCTCTGCTGGGGGGGTCTCCATTTGTTCTTGGGCGGGGTGGGTAGCGGGGGGGGGGATCTTAGACTTGAGGAGTGGCATTCGGAGGACAGACTGAAAAGCCAGCCAATTACTAGCCTGAAAGGGGATGTGGCTTAGCTTGTGGGTTCAAGCAATTGAACCAAGAGTCCATGGAGTTAGGTCGTGGGATACTCACTGAACATACCTGTCCCTTTTAATATCTTTCCCCCCCCCCCCTTCCCTTCTCCCTCTTGCTCTGGCCCTGCTTGCTCCGTTCCCTGCTTGCTCCGTTCCCTGCTTGCTCCAGGCCCCGCTTGCTCAGTCCCCCCCCCTTAAATATCTTAACGGTTGTTGAAAGTGCTATTTTTTGCGGAGCAGTGGTGGGGCAGACTTTAATTCCAGCACTTGGGAGGCAGAGGTAGGTGAATTCGAGGCCAGCCTGGTCTACGAAGTGAGTTCCAGGCTAGCCAGGGCTACACAGAGAAACCTTGTCAGAAGAAGAAGAAGAAGAAGAAGAAGAAGAAGAAGGAGGAGGAGGAGGAGGAGGAGGAGGAGGAGGAAGAGGAAGAAAGCAAGCAAGCAAGCAAGCTATTTTTCATGGCAACCTCATAAAACCTACATCTTGTGTCCCTGCTAGGTGCTAGGGACACAGGAAACAAGAAGGGACAAAGTCGAGGGACACAGGAAAATAGAAGGGACTAAGTCAAGCTCTAATGTGCACTAAGATCGTATAAAGAAACAGCAGCAGCTTGTGAACAACAGTTGATAACAGAGGCACTGGGTAAATTGGTTTGGACTTGTCTTTTCCTGAGATCTTTGATCTCCTAGGCGTCTTGTGGATGTGTGCTCTGGTCCCCACTTCCAGATAGGAAGGCTACTTGCCTCTCATAGTCTTTGTTTATTTGAAGATGGCTGCCATTGCTCCTGAGCCAAACTGATAGTGTCTGATTTCCTGCTGAGGAAAGGCAGACACAGGAATTTACTTCTCTTTCATGGGGAAGCCACAGCCTGGGGTTAGCAGGTTGGCTAAGTGAGTTAAGGTCCTTGTCTTCAAGCCTGCTAACCTGAGTTTGGTGCCCTGGGCCTACCCACAGACTGAAAACAAAAACAAAGCCAAAAAGGGCTGGAGAGATGGCTCAGTGGTTAAGAGCACTGACTGCTCTTCCTGAGGTCCTGGGTTCAATGGCCAGCAGCCACATGGTGGCTCATAACCATCTGTAATGGGATCTGATGCCCTCTTCTGGTGTGTCTGAAGACAGCAACAATGTACTCACATGAAATAAATAAATTAATGGACAGACAAAATGTCAAAAAAAAAAAAAAAAAAAAAAAAACTAAACAAAAAACAAAAAAACAAGACCTGTAGCTGACAAGTTGTCTTTTGGCCCCACCCCCCAAATGAACATATAAGTGTAAGAAACAAAGCAAAAACAGAACAAAAACAACAAGAGCACCCAACCATAGCCTGGAAAATTGGTCATCCTTAAAGACCCAGGTTAAATGTAGCATTCTGGATAAAAACTGTTCTGTGTCTTCTAGCCAGAAGGAGTAGCATCTCCCTCTGCAGCCCTCTTGGTTTGGACACATGCAATCATCATGTTAATAAGGATGAGAGCTGTAGCGCCTGCAGTACAAAGGTCTTCCATACTGCATGCTCGCCAAGTATCTGTGAACCAGGTGTCATGCTCACTGCCTTACATGCATTATTTAAGGCTCAAAAGAACCCCAGGAGAGCTACAACCTTTATCCTTTATAGATTGTATCAGTTAGGGTTGCGTTGGGCCGGCTGCATGTTGAAACTTATCCACGGTGGCTTAGCCAACTGGGAGCTTCCTTTTCTCAAATAACAATGAATTACAGGTAGTCGGGCTTGTGTGGATCTGGTGGCTCTCCAATACCACTCTTACAGTGTAGCCTCTTTGTCCTCAGAGGGTGCACTAGATAATAAAATAAGTATCAGAACAAGTACTGCACTTAATATTAGCAGAAAGACCAAATGTGTTAAATATATTTATTAAATATATTAGCAAACTGCTAATATTAATTAAATTAACTAAATTAATAACTTGATATTAATATTAAATATAATAAAAATGTTCTCCTCCCCATGCATACATTTGGTATGTGAGCATTTGTATGTGTGAATGTGTGTGTGTGTGTGTGGTGTGAGGAGGCTTGAGAGTGTTCCTCAGTCACTCCACACCTCATTCATTGTGGCAGGGACTTTCAATAGAATCCAGAGTTCATTGGTTAGGCTCATCCAGGTAACTCTTGACTTTGCCTCTGCAGTGCTGGAATTACTGGTGGACTGTCATGCTCAGATCTGAATTCTTGTCCTCAAGCTAGTGCAGCTGGTACTTTACCCATGGAGCCATCTCCCCATCTTGAAAACATTCTTCAATGTTATTTTCTTCGATACTATTGCATGCTTTGTTTTGTGACTTTTCCTGGGTGATGTGAATAAATGTGTATTCAGCCCAGATAGCATACCAATGATAGAGCAAAGAAACAGTTTCACCCAGTCTAGCTTGTGAGCCAGCAGTTTTATAAGTTTATAAGTAAGGGCTAGTCACAGCAGTGTGGATGAGGAGTTAGCGTCAGCAACTCAGACAACTCAAAGGCTGATGCATCAAAGCAAAAAAACTCTTCTAGCATGAGTGATGACTCACAAAAACTGCATCCCTGGGGTTCACGGCAGGGTTTATAGGCTGTTCCACTGGTCAGTTTATCTCCAGAGCTCCTATTGCTTATATAGCCTTGGAGGAGGGGGCATTTTGAATTCTTTAAGTTTTGGGAACTTCCTGAGACCTGGAAGTTGTTTCTTTCTAGGTTTTGATCCTCTAGGATAAAATGTTTACATTCAGAGAAGACTGTTACACAATGTATCTATTTTAGACAAGTAGCTGCAGATTGTAAGAAATGCAGAGAGAGCTGTCTTTTTGCAGTTATGTCTGTGTTTGATGGCTGTGCTTGACATGGTCACTAGTCTCCTCCACTTTCTCCTCTTCTTATGTTTATTTTCATTTTATTCATATAGGTGTTTTTGCCTGCATACATGTCTGTGCATGTATGTGTATTGTCCTACAAGGTCAGAAAAGGGTGTTGGATCTCCTGAAATTAGAGTTACAGACAACTGTGAGCTGCCACTTGAGGGCTGAAGATGAACCCTGGGTCCTCTACAAGAGCAGCAAGTGATGTTCACTTCTGAGCTTCTCTCCAGCCCCTCAAAGTCTCTTTTTGTTCCATAAATGCTTTGTGTCATTTTACAAAGCATGGTCCTGTTTCTCTTTGCTTCAAATCATCCAAACACTCCTGTACTACACTGCTCTCACTTCTCAGGGACTCAGGTACTACCCAAGTAGCTGAGTGACAAGCAGCTGTTTCAAAAATCTTCTTTCTCAAGGATCTGACATTGTTTAGATGACAGAATTTCAGCAAAGCAGGTAGGGAAGGGATAATTGTTCAAAAGATACCAGTTTAGCAAGAAAAAGACTATTAAAAAAAAAAAAACCTTAACTATTTCTATGCTTAGGTTTGAGAAGAAAGTTATTGTTGCTCCGTAGGTTAGCCCCAGAGACTCTGGATTTTCTTTCAAGCTATCATGGTTGGGTGGACAGGATCAGGCTCCATCTGTTCATTGTAAGATACTGCCAGTAGGAGACCCCTGACTTAAGGGAGGCTCTAGTTTTGCATATTAAGCTGGTAGGCAGGTGGGCTCCCACTTTGCTGGTGCAAACAATAATAGAAAGAAATGTCTGGGTTTCCATTCCCAGCCCCATGAGTTCCTGGCCAATAGCTTAATGGCACTGTATAAATTAGATGACAAATAATTACTGCCTATTAAGGAGTTACTAAGTTAGGCATCCTGTCAAGTGCTTTCGTTTAATGCTCAGAAAGAAACACCATAACTATTATTATTGTCATCCTACAAAGGAGGAGTGTAAGGCTTAGTAAAAATGAATAATTGACTTAACATTAGTGGTTACACCCTTGGGTGACTTGTGAGGCTTTGCCCATCCCACCTGAATCTTATGTAGCCACATCCAAGCTACCTTATATAGCAACTTCAACAATAATGATTAGCCTTTTTCTTTTCCTGGACCTCTGAAGGCAAGATGGGTTACAGAGGCTCTTCTGGAGTCACCCTTGAGATTTCGGTCAGGCGTCTCACTCTTGCTCTGTCTGCTCAAACTGCTACAGTCAGACCCAGAAATACTGGCTAAGCATGAGCCAGCAATGGTTCTGTCAGTTCAGAAAGGATGTAGGTTTATTAGGCTGGACTACGTGCTCTTTCTTGAATGGATTATTCAAGACTATCAACCCAGTAAAAAGAGATCATGATAACTTGTTGCACACAAAACACTTAAAAACCCTAAGACAATAGTGTACTAGCTGGTTTTGTGTGTCAACTTGACACAAGCTGGAGTTATCACGGAGAGGAGCCTCCCTTGACGAAATGCCTCCATGAGATCCAGCTGTCAGGCATTTTCTCAATTAGTGATCTAGGTGGGAGGGCCCAGTCCATTGTGGGTGGGGCCATCCCTGGGCTGGTAGTCCTGAGTTCTATAAGAAAGCAAGCTGAGCAAGCCAGGGGAAGCAAGCCAGTAAGCAGGACCCCTTCATGGCCTCTGCATCAGCTCCTGCCTCCAAGTTCTGCCCTGTGTGAATTACTGTCCTGACTTCCTTTGGTGATGAACAGCAATGTGGAAGTGTGAGCTGGATAAACCCTATCCTTCTATAACTTGCTTCTAGGTCGTGATGTTTTGTTCAGGAATCAAAACCCTGACTAGAACCAACAGCGATAATGGCAGTTTTTGATTTTGATCTTTGATAAAGGACATTTACTTGGTCACTTACAAAGTGAATAAAGTCATGATGACTGAGCCAGTGAGATGGCTTAGTAGGTAAAGGTGCTGGCTGTGAAATCCTGATGACCTGAATTGGATCCCAGGAACCCGTAGTGGAAGAAGAGAACTAACTCCTGAAGTTCATCTCCAGACCACCACATGTGTGCTGTGGCATGTAGATGCCTACATTCACAAGCCTACCTACACACAGGCCCGTGGGCGCGCGTGCACGCGCACACACACACACACACACAAATACAGAAATAAAAAAAAACAAAACTCACAATGGCAATAAAGTTAATAACTAACACCTGCTTAGACAGGCCATCCTGCTCCTGTTGGACAGTCTTTCTGTCTCTAGGACGAAGCACCTCAGAAATCAAAGTAAGAGAGGAAGGGTTTGTCTTAGCTCGTGATTTCAAGTCAAGGTCACTCCGAGGCTCCAGAGTCTGAGTGAGGAGGCTAGGCATGATTAACACCACAGCAAGGATTATGTGGTGGGGCAAACTTACCTCTAGGTAGACTGGAAGTGGCAGATAGAGAAAGAGGCTGGGGACTAGAGAGACACTTTCAGACCAAGCCCCTAGCAGCCCACTTCCTCCCATCCGTCTTCACCTTCCAGTTTTTTTTACCATCCCCCAATCATGAGTCAGTGCCCTAATCGGCTGCATAAGTGACTGGACTCAGCAATTAGGTTCTCAGGATCCAAACACTTGCCCTAAGTCTGTCAGCTGTCACCGTAGGAGCCTCTGGGGGACTTTTTCCGATTCAAGTCATAACATGATCAAAGTTCTTAATGTTGATAACTCACTTGATCTTCATAATAATAGTATTATTATGCTAATTTTAGGTATCAGAGCTAAGCTGACGGACAAGAGCCATTAATTAACTCCCTTTCCATAAGGTGTCAAGGCTTGTAAATGGCTAAGCTATTGCAACCTACAAACATACAAATACTCAGTAGGAAAACCCAGCTCCAAGGCAAGTTGTACGGTCTTTTCCAATTAGCCTGCAAGCCCTTCTATGCCCTCTCTGAAGGAGCTCTTAGCCACCAGTGGTCCAGCATTACATGGGCAGGGTGGTAAGGCCTCCCTGGGGCTGGTCTGGTTCTGAAGCAGAGATCTTGATCCCTCTGTCCATTTTTAGGTGCTTAACTCAAGTTCAAAGGCCAAGTCACAGACTGGTTGCAAGTAACCGTAGAAATCACCTGATCTGGGGTTTCTCAATCTCTGAACTATTGGTATTCTGGTTTGGACAAGTCTCTCTTGCAGGGATTGTTCTATGCACGGTAGAGTTCTGAATGACATTCAAAGCTCCTATTCAGTAGATACCAGCATAGTCTCCATTTGTGAAGGACAAAATTTACTGTATGACAAATATGGAAGTGGGAGATGCTGAAAGGGTCTGAAACTTTCCCTGGCTGGGAACCACTGATCCAAATGATTATTTCACAGATAATGCAGTTGGGATCCAAAGAGAAAAACTCACTTGTTTAAAGTAGCAAGCAAGGGTAAGGCTAGAAGCTAGGTTATTGCACAATATCCCTTTCCATGTCACAGTATGGAACTCTGAGAGGCAGAAGCAGTTTCTGTTTACAATCAGGCAGAGAAAACCTACTGGACGGACTTAACTGCATAAAGCTGCTAAGCTCAGAAGGGCTACTCAGGCAGCCAGGAGTAAAAACAAGAGATTGCCATCTTGACTGGCCACATATTTCTGCTTCAGGGCTTGAACAAATTCAGGTTCATCCATTGGATTAAAACCATGTTTTCTACTGTCAGGCTCAAAATCGTTCTGTAAATGCATTGTGTAAACCGTAAAGCTCTTAAAAACACCAGGCGTTATTATTATTATTATTATTATTATAGACAAAAGTTTTTCTGTGTAGCCCTGGCTATCCTGGAACTCACTATGTAGATAGACCAGGTTGCCTTCGAACTCAGAGATACTCCTGTCTTTGCCTCCTAATTCCTAGGACTAAAGGACCTAGGACCACCACCATGCCTGGCAACATCAGAATTGCATCATTAGAGATACAATTATTCGCTTCATAGCAACCTTTCTCAGAAAAGTATATATGGGAGCCGTCACTCCTGGATTCCCAGTTCTTGGGCTGGAGAGGAAGCAGGCAAACGGACCTTCCTCTCGCCGAGTGCCCCTCTGCTTCCCTAAATCCCAGGAAGCCAGATGAGAGAGATCAAGTCATCACTTCGCACTAGTGCCACTAGCCAGAGCTGCTCCCCACCGAACTCCGGCCCTTTAAGCTCCGCCCCCCCGGCCACCGCCTTAAAAGAGGCGGCCCCTTCTCTCTCCAGGCCTCCCAGAGCATCCCGGAGCTTCCCGAGCTTTTCCGATTCCTTCCCGGCCTCCCGCGGGCGGCCCGCGCGGAGGCGACGGAGATTGCCGAGGGGCGTAGCCACGCCCCCTCACCACAGCCTCCTCTCGCGCGGGCGGCCGGAGTCCCACACATCCAGGTTCCTCCCTCCTTCTCTCCTTTCTCTCTCCCCGCCTTCCCGGCGCTGCCACAGTGGCGGGACCGAGGATCCCGACCAGTCAGCTCGCTGCGGCCTCGCGCTCCTCCTCCTCCCAAATAAACAGCCCTCCCCAAGCTGGGAGCCCAGGCCGTCCCCTTCCTCGCACAGCCGGCGAGTGGTGAGGGAGCGCGGGACTGAAGGACCAAGGGACCGAGGGATCGGCGCACGCGCGTGCGAGCGAGCGAGCGAGCGGCCGGCGCGAAGCCCGAGCAGAAGCAGGAGCCGGGGCCGAAGCCGGATCCACAGCCTGAGTCGGAGCCGTAGTGAAGCCGAAGCCGAAGCCGAAGCCGGGCTCCGGACCGACGCGCACGCACACACACGCACGCGGGGGGCGGGGCCGGCGCGCGCCCGCCTGTCGCGACTGTCGGCACCGAGGCCCAGGGGGAGGTGGCCTGTCGCGGGTCGCCCGGCTCCCGGTGGCGAAGGGGGCGCGGGCGGATGGCGGAAGGCGGCCAAGCGCAGCAGCAGCCGCCTCAGCTCGGGCCCGGCGTTGCCGCCCGGGGCATGAAGCGGGAGTCGGAGGTGGAGTTGCCGGTGCCCGGAGCGGGGGCAGACGGACCCGAGCCCGGCCTGAGCAAGCGGCCACGCACGGAGGAGGCGGCCGACGGCGGGATGCAGGTGACCGCGCGGGACGGGCGCCCGGTTACGGAGGGCCGCGGCGGGCTCGGGCCTCCGGGCGCCGGGTGGGCCTGGCTGGAGAGTGGGCTTGGGGCCCGGTGCAGGGGCTGGGCTCCGGAGGGGCCCCGGAGGCAGCGCGAGGGAGTGGGATTTTTTTTTTTTTTTCCTTTTGGAGTTGAGATTGAACAGGATCGGGATGCAGGTCCATTTCTTAAGCCGGTCCTTAGTTTCTTGAGAAGTTGAGGATTCTTGGGTCTATTTGTCCAGAGGAGAGCTGTTGGGCCGACCCGAGAGCGAGGGAAACTGGTGGTGGAAAGCTCGGGAGAAGAAGGGCGCCTTTTGGTTTACCCTGGGCACACACTGGGATGAGGAAAGGGGGAGCGGCATGTGGAGGACAGACTGAAAAGCCAGCCAACTCCTGGAGAGAGAGAGAGAGCCCGAAAGGGGATGTGGCTTAGCTTGTGGGTTCAATCAGTTACTCGAGCAGTCCTGAGAAGTCCGCGGAGTTTGGTAGTGTGATGCTCCGTCTGTTTTGTGCAGCATGTTAAGTCTGGAGAGAGACACCGGGCAGGTAGGTCCCTCCTGTGCTTTACCCATTGCATCCTACGTTCGTAGGATGCGGAGTAGCTCCTTAGTATCCTGAGGTAGAAAAGAAAATTTATAGGGCGGTTAGGAGACTGGTTTCTGAGTTGTGACCTCAAGGGTTAGCTTGATGAGGGTGGGAAATGGCAAAGATATTGATACTGGCGTTTACTACTTCGTTTGAAGAAGGTAGTGCATCCTTAAGGGCTTTAGGATTTGTTCTCTGTTTAGAAAATATTGACTACGAAATGGAGAGGCTCACAGCAGCAACGGGATGTTTTCTAATCCTTTTAGAATCGTAGAATGTTAAGAGATGGAAGGGACCAGAGACACCATCATCTTTTCCACCAGGAGTTCTCAGTCTAATGCACTTGGAAGAGTTATGCAGAATGACTTATGTGCACTGAGTCAATACTTTGTATCTTTTTCTTCTCCTTCTCCTTCTCCTTCTCCTTCTCCTTCTTCTTCTAATTTTTTTTTTTTTTTTTTTTGGTGGTAGGGAAGGGTGTGTTCAAGTTTCAGTGTATTTTAACTGCCTCATTTTTATAGCTAGGGAGTTAGAAGTCCAGAGAAAACTAGTGATTTGCCTAAAGCCACCCAGTTAGCTAGTTCTGATTCCTATTCCTGTGCTCTCTCCATTACACCACTCTTGGAAATCTCTGCAGTACTAGAAGTCTTTCCGTGCTCTGCCTTGACTTCCTGTGGTAGGAAAGGAGCTGTACTTAAAGTCTGGCATGTTTGCTGTGTGCCTCTTGTCTCCTTGGCAGAATCCACCCTGTTACCTCTGTTGATCTGTGCAAAAGGGAATTCCTGGGTGTTTATTTTTGAATCCTTTTGTTTGCTGGCTTTTATTTCTCTTAGAAGAAGTCTGTCAGGCAGAGGAGAGGGATCATTAGGTCAATCTGAAGCCATAGAAGAATGGGGAGACTTAGTGGGTTAGCACTGGATGGTAAAGAGGGACCACTGGATAGAGATGCTGGTGAGTGTGTTCACTTGGAGTGTGCACACATCTGTGCGCCTTTTTTCCTTATGTCAATCTTAGTAGTGTGTTCTCTTTGCTTTCCCTTTCTTTTGCCTGGGGCCTATTATTTGCTGACTGCCTTCACATTGGCTAAGGATAGTGATACTTGGAAATGGAGTAGTGTGTAGGGACCTTGGGATGTGCAGAGAAAGGACAGAATTAGGTCCTTTGGGTGCAATTGGATAACTTAGAACTATTCCACGGAGAATTATTTTACTCTGTATATTTGTGGATAGTCTTTACATTTCCCTTTGTACATTCATAGGATTGTACTTGTTGTTGTTGTTGTTTTGAGACATGATCTTATTTGTAGTCCAGGTTGGTCTGAACTCCCTGTAGTAGCTGAGGATTACCTTGAACTCTTGGACTCCTGGTCTCCCTGTTTCTACCTTCCCAGCAGAGTTCTGGGATTACGGGCATGCACTACCATGCCCAGCTCATTACTGTAGGTTTCTTACTCCATGTCACACAGGTATTAATATCATTGACTTAGCCCTCTGTTTTCAAGCCCTAGGTTTATTATCCTGGGGAAGACCTCTGTTTTCTTATTTAGAAAATTATTTGTATAAAACAATTCCTAGGTTGCTTTCTTAGAAATGTAAGCCAAGGGCTGGTGAGATGGCTCAGTGGGTAAGAGCACCCGACTGCTCTTCCGAAGGTTCAGAGTTCAAATCCCAGCAACCACATGGTGGCTCATAACCATCTGTAACAAGATCTGATGCCCTCTTCTGGAGTGTCTGAAGACAGCTACAGTGTACTTACATATAATAAATAAATAAATCTTTAAAAAAAAAGAAAAAAAAAAAGAAAAAAGAAATGTAAGCCAAGTTCCCTTTGCACGTGACCTGGGCAGGGAGACAAATGAATGAAAAATTAAACAAAAAACCTGCCGGCGTTTCAAAAGTATTTTATCAAGCAGCTGTGACACTCTTAGGTTACTGTTTCTTGCTTGTTTGCTTTTGAGACAGAATCTCTCTGTTTAGTCCTGGCGGTCTTAGAGCTTGTTATGTAGTCCAGGGTAGCTTTGAACTCTCAGAGCTCTGCTTCTGCTTCTGGTGGTGTTTACACACTGTTTTAACCCTACGGGATATATAAAGAAACCCTACTTTTATTGGATATTACTCTATGGACAGAGACAAGTCAGCAGTCTTTGATAGCATGGAAGAAAATTAAGCAGGGGAAGGGATAGAGAGGCTTAGAGATGGCTCAGGAAGCTCTCTGTAGGTGACCTGTGAAGTGAAGATGTGGGTCTTCTAGAGGGTTTAGGGAAGATGATTCGGGCCATTCAGTGGTTTAGGGAAGAGGAACCAAGAGAGTTGAGGCATTGGGAGGCAAGTGGCTTGGTGTGCTGACCCAGAGACCAGGGGAGCTGGGTCAGAATATGCAGGCATGGACCTTCTCAGGAGACAGCAGCAAGATAGCAGGGCCTGGCGGCTTGACTGAGCTAGCTTATCTTCATACAGGCTTTTTGTGGCTTGGTCATTTATTTATTTATTTATTTATTTATTTATTGGTTTTTCGAGACAGGGTTTCTGTGTAGCCCTGGCTGTCCTGGAACTCACTGTGTAGACCAGGCTGGCCTTGAATGGATTGGTCTTAAAACATGTATTTTTTTTTTTTTCTCATCTCTGAAGACAGCTGGGGTTTTTTTTGAAGTCATAGCTTGGTCCTTTAAGACTTCCCTGCCAGGTATTACAAAGAATAAATAAAGGAAATACACTTTCTTCTCTGTGGAAGCTTAGAGTTTAAGGAAGTAGGCACAATAAAGCCTCTAATGACAATAAAAGATGAAGCATAAGTACAAATAAATACACCAGCAGACTGCTGTATAAGGTAAGGCGAGTCTTAATTATTACCTAGAACGTTCAGCAAAAGTCCTTATGGCAGTGAAAACTTGGTATGTGGTGATTTTGCGGCTTAGTAACTGCTTCTGACCATAGTCATCAATCTAGAGTAGCTAAGTGAGTTCAGCAGTGTGAATAAGCATGTGCATGTACATGAGTGTTAGTATGTGTGTAAACATACACACTCTGGAGAGTGAACTTAGGGCCTCATGTGAGCTGCATCGATAGTCTGAGAGTTGTGTTGTTCCGTTTTGTTTTGTTTCCAGTCCTGGAGATTCAAACCCTTGCGCATGCTAGGCAAGCATTCTACCACTGAGCTATATATCCCCAGACCTATTTTTACTCTGTTTTTTGAGATAGTATCTTAGTACTTTGCCTGGGCTGGCCTTGAACTTACACTGTGGCCCAGGCAGGCCTGTTGTCAGCCTCGTTGATCTTGGCCGTCAGGTGTTGCTCACTTTTTAGTGACTCTAGTAGTAGGGAGGTCTTGGGGAAGGGATTATTCTAGGTATCCTGTTGAATTTGGTATCTGTCTTCCTGTTTGCTCATTTTTGGGTTGATTTCCTACTAGGTAGATATTTGGACCCTCATTTGGGTTTTTGGTTCTGAAGCTGGACATTGTGCTACTTTCAGTAAAGTTCCTCAATAATATGCTTTCCTTACAGGTAATTTCATGGGCAATATCTCACTTAAATGACTTAAATCTGATTTCTAGTTGCCTTAGTTTTCTCAGGCTGCCATAGCCGAATGCCACGGACTGGTGGCTAAATAGCAGGCATTTATACCTCACAGCTGTGAAAGTCCAAAATGGTGCCAGAGTGTTTGAGACCTGGTGAGGGTCTGCTTCTTTGCTTGCAGATAATACCCTCTGGCTGTCTGCTGAGGTGGCCATTGCATTAAGGGTGGAGAAAGTGAGAACTATGTAATCGTTCTGTCTCACTGGCCCCACCCTCACAACCTCATCAAATTCTCATACTTTCCAAAGACTCCATCTCCAAATGCTGTCTCATTGGGCGCTACAGTGTCCACTGATTTTTGTTTTGTTTTGTTTTTCAGGATAGGGTTTCTCTATGTAGCTCTGGCTATCTTGGAGCTCATTCTGCCTGCCTGTCTGCTGAGTGCTGGGATTAAAGCCGAGCCACCATTGTTTGCCACATCCACTGAATTTTGGGAGGACATTTTTAGGTGGAGAAAACTGAGGCATAGAAAAAAAATCACAGAATTAAAAATAAAATATTTTAACATATGACATGGGAACCCATAAATGAAAACCTGGGGATGTATTTGATTCACAAGTAGAATTAGAATTATTTTTCTGGTTGGCTCAGGCTGAGGGGTCTGTACCTTAGCTCTCTCCCCTCTTCTAACCACTTAGTGATTCTTTTCTCTATCACACTGCCATGTAACTGCAACCCTAAACTAACTAGAGAGTGAGCTTTCATTTTGTTATGAAGCAGACTAGTGCAGACAGGCCTCAAGATTACAGGATGAGGGGAAAGAAAGCAGAATTCTTCGTGTAAACATGCACTGTAATGGTGCTAGTGACGTGGTAGTCTGATGTCTCTCAGGCCCTTAGTGTGTGTTGGGCTTTAATTTCAGAAACAATTGTTTAGTAAGTGGATTTATTTGAATTTGTTATGTGTTTTACACAACATCATAAACACCTTTCTTCTGGGGTACATGTAAACTTCCTGTAGAGATAGGAAGAGAAGAGCCATAGAGTTGTTGGGAAGGACCCAGTGGCTCCTGGAGCATGAGCAGACAGATGGAGAGAGGCATGCCCAGCGCATGTGGTGTTTAGGTGGCCCTGTGGGTATTGAGTTTCTTACTCTTTTCCCCTGCTGCCCCAGCAGGAGCGGGCAGCTTACATGGCTAAGGTTTCACTATCTAATCCATCACAGATGAGCTTGAATAAGCCCACTGGCTGATGCTGATCTAGTTAGGAGGGTAGTGCAAAGCTGCCTGAGCCAGGAGTGGGGCAAATCGGATCAGAACTGCCATGTGAGCTGTGGACATATTTCTGTAATTTGGGTTGGCAAAATGGTTTGGGATATTGACTGAGAGAGGGAGGGAGCAGCAGGGCATTTCCTACCCAAACATCTTAGGACCCGGAGGGGAGTGTGGATGGGGGGCGGGGTAAATTTCTATGGAGTATGGCCAAGTTGTATTGATTATTTGAGCCTGAAGTTTAAAATTTTTTTAAAAAAAGAATTATTTATTTTTATGTGTGTGAATGTTTGTTACGCCTGTAATCATACCACACGTATGCCTGTTGTGTCTCCTGGAACTGGGGTTAAATATGATTGTGAGCCACAAAATAGGTGCTACTCCAGCCCTACAAGAGCAGTCAGTGCTCTTAACTTCTGAGTTATCTCTTTAGTTCCTGAGCCTGAATGTTTTTGAGTATTAATGTTCAGGAGCGATCTTTTTAGCAGCATTTAGAGGTTCTGTTTGTTATCATCTAGTTGGGTCTGACCTTTATGAGTGATCCCTTATCTGAGACTTTAAAGGGTTACCGCTTCTTTGAAGGGGGAGTGCCTGTTACCATCAAACTTGTATAAACGTTTGTTTTCTATATACTCTACAGGTAGTGTAGTAAATGCCATTCAGAGTTTCCCCTGTTTGGATTTAAGTCCTGACTTCTCCATTTACCAATTCTTGGCAAGGTCCTGAGTTCTTGCACACACATCTGTGACCTGGGAGAGTTGATGCTTATGAGCTACTACAATGAGTAACTGAGATTATTTAAAGTGCCTATCAGTGCTAAATGTTGGTTCCCAGCTCTCCTTATATCCTGCTCCACAGCACTCAGTAAGTTCCTGCTCACTGCTTGATCAGCATGGAGTGCTTAATGTGCTTCCGATTGATTAAGTGCCAGAGTTGGGGACTGTTAGAGATGAGTGGTGTGTTAAAGTGGGAAGTCTCATTTGCTCTGTATCCAGGGGGAGGAAGAGAACGAACCTGTCTGAGGTCTCCTGTGAGGGGGAGGAGGCTTCATTCTTTGTAACAAGCAAAAGCTACAGAAAGATCTTGGTTCTTGCTGGTGCCAGGTAGTGTAGCTAGTCTGTAGCGTCAAGGGGAAGCCTTCCTGGGAGGTGGGTGAGCTGCTGTTCTTCAGACAACCTGGGGTCAGTAAAAAACGTGTTTGTTGGATAACTATGTTGCACTAAGTAGATTGATTGCCTACTTGTTTATTTTGTTACCACTTGGGTCTGTGGAATTGAACAGGGTTTCCTCTGTTTTCTCAGTGCCTTCAAACCAGCTTCCCACTGTTGATAGGAGTGAGTCCTCAAAAGCGAATCTTCTGTTAACTCAGCTTAAAATATTGCTGGAACCTGTGCTTGACCCAGGCTTAAGTCCATTCTCCTGTTGGGCCTACCTGGTCCTTCTGGCCTGACACCTGCCCAGAGTTCCAGCCCCTTCTTTTTTCTACACTCTGTCTCCATGTCCATGTTTAGAGACGTGTGGTTTCTGACTACAGTGTTCCTCCTCGTTGTCTCTGTTCTATTTCAGGAAACTCCTGCCTCTTTCTGTGCTGTTGCTCCTGCTCCTTACCCCTTATTTGTAAGGCCAGCCTTCAAGAATTGCTTGAGGGCTGGAGAGATGGCTCAGTGGTTAAGAGCACTGACTGCACTTCCAGAGGTCCTGCAACCACGTGGTGGATCACAATCATTGGTAATGGGATCTGAAGCCTTCTGGTGTGTCTGAAGAGACTGACAGTGAACTCACATAAAATAAATAATTTAAAAAAAAAAAAAAAAGACTTGCTTGAGTTGTCTGCCATCAACCCAGTGTCTATGTGGTGTGTGTGTGTGTGTGTGTGTGTGTGTGTGTGTGTGTGTGTTGGCACGTCTGTATGCTCAGTGGTGTACATGCAGGTTTGGAATCCTGAAATTGAGGTCTGTGGTCTCCTACGGTCACTGTCCATTTTATATACTGAGGTAGGTCTTTTGCTGAACCCAGAACTCGCCTTTTCTGCTAGTCTAGTTAGTGAGATTGCTGGGGTCCAGTTTTCCATCTCTGCCTCCCTCAAGCTCACATTACAGGCTGGCTACCACACCCACTGGCATTTACGTGGGCTCTAGAGATCTGAGCTCCAGGCCTCACACTTGTGGCAAGCCCTTTACCCACTGAGCCATCTTCCCAGCCCCTGTTATAGGACTTTCTAAATTAACATTTGATCAGTGTCTGCCTCTCCTGTCCTGCCTAGACTGAGAAGTCCTTCGGGGTCCATATGATTTAATATTGTACCTGCCTCAAGCAGCCAAGCAACTGTGTTCTTGTAGGAGTTAATATTTGTCTTGTTTCTCAGTGTGGATCACAGATGGCTTTAATTGTTTCCCCAGATTTTCCCTGAGGATCTGGCCCTTGGTCTGCCTCGCAGCTCCTGTGAAGGCTGGGTGTTGCATTCTCTCTGTGTGTTACTGGATCTCTCTTGTGGTATTAGGGTTAGAGGTGAGAAAAGGCTTTCTGAGAACAGAAGTTGGGATGGAATTGAACTGCCAAATGTGTCGGGTGGGCACAGCAATCTGATACTTGGTTTCCTGTGCTCAGGTACTAATTAACTACACGTGTGTGTGTGTATATGTAAAAGCGCCTTTGTAGTAGTACATTAAGGAAAACAGGAGCCACACAAGTGAGAAGGACTTTTGGAACTAATATGTTGGGTTCATTTTCATTTTAGCAGCCAGTTGGCCTGTTTTTTTTTTTTTTTTTTTAATTAACCATGCTGCCCAGAGAGTCTGGAGAGTTGTGGCTGAGCAACATCAGCACCACTACCACTAGAATTACCTGATCAGTTGTGGACCTTAACCTTTTCCTCTACCAGTGAGTTTCATCAGATAACATAAGGGGTTAGGAAGATTAGTAAGCAGAGACATTTTATGCAACGTGTGCTTGTTTTTCAGATCACCTATGTTGGGTATGTTTGAAAGTGAGGAAGTTTGACACAGTTCTTTGAAATCTCAGCTTTGGAGATAGATTCATCGATGACTTTACGAACATTTTTCTCTCTGGCCTTTGTTCTCCCCTCTGCTTTTACTTAGAGCTACTCGTACTGGCTCCTGTATAACCCTAGCCTGCTTTCCCACTCCAGCCTTCCAGGTTAGTGTAGTGGGGGCTTCCTAAGCGCTAGTCTTCATGCTTCATGGTACCTGCCTTTACATTCTGAGTCGATGCAGCAAGTTCTAAGAGGAGGGAGAGCAGCCACAGAACCCCCTATGGCTTGACTTGTACTGTGTGGCATCTAGAAATTTCAGTTGAGTATCCGAGATAAACACCATCACAAAGTTTGCTAATATTCTTGAATTAAGATAGTGATTGACACCAGACGGTGTTGGCGCATGCCTTTAATCCGAGCACTTGGGAGGCAGAGGCAGGTGGATTTCTGAGTTCGAGGCCAGCCTGGTCTACAGAGTGAGTTCCAGGACAGCCAGGACTATACAAAGAAACCCTGACTCGAAAAACAAAACAAAACAAAAACCAAACAAACAAAAAAAGATAGTGATTGACTATATAAAAACTTTTTCCAAGGGAGGAATGAGATGTGTATGTTAAACCAATTTACCTTTTTTTTTTTTTTTTTTTAAAATAAAAGGACCCAAGTATCTAATAACATTCTTATATGTGCTTGGTCCCTTGGTTTCTCATTTGTTGAAGAAAAGCACTTTCCTTTGTGTATTAGATTGTCTTCTAGGCATATGACTGTTTTTTGTTTGTTTTTGAGATAGGCCTCCCTCCCTATAGGCCTGACTGTCCTGGAACTCTCTGTAGACAGGCTGGGCTCAAACTCACAGACTGGGTCTATTTGTCTCTCTACCTCCTGGGTGCTAGGACTAAAGGCTTGTGCTACAATTTGTGGCTCAGCAATATGGCATTGTTGTTGTTGTTGTTGTTTGAGACAGGGTTTCTTTGTGTAGCCCTTGCTGTCCTGGAGCTCACTCTCTGTAGACCAAGTTGGGCTTGAACTCACAGAGTTCCTCTGCCTCTGCCTCAGTGCTGGGATTAATGACATGTGTCGCCACTGCCTGGCTGGCAATTTGGCTTTTAAAGGAGACATTCTGTTTATTTTTCTTTTTGGCTGCATTGACTCTCCCCAACCCCCATCCTAATTGGAAGCACCACAAGCAAAATGTGATCATTTTGAGGGATGGGTTGGTGGCGTCTTGCTCTGGAGGTGGTTGTGGCTGTGGGCAGAACAGGGAACAGAACTGGTACTAGCAGAGCTAAAGGAACTACAGACAGGGCTGTGGGGACCCACTGTGGCCTCCAGCCACAGCTTAAGTTGGCACACTTAAGGAACAGAGAGGCTCATGGGAAGTTCTTCCAACTGCTTTATTTTGAGAGCCTTTTTCCTCTGCATGTTGGCAGCTGGTTGGAGGAGGGGACATTAATTGCTAACAGTCAGAATGTTTTTTCAAAACAGGCCTATATGGATCTCATTTAGGGATTAGTTTCTGGGGATGAGCCGAGACAAGAGGACTTTGGTTCCGATTCCCAGGAACTCGGTGGGTTTTGTGATGGACCTCCTTTGCATCAGATGCTGAGGCCCGTAGAAAAGCAGCTGCCCGATGCATGGAGCTGCTTGCAGAGATCACCACCTCCTGGGACTTTTCCTCTCATGCTTTCAGCCTTAAGTTTGCTTTCTTTTTCTCTCTGTTTTCTTTGTGTAGTTCAGCATGCTTCATAGAAATCCTTTAGAGGGTTGGAAATAATCTTGATGGAAGACAGGGTTTGTAAGTCTTTGCTTAGCTCCTCCTTTTCCAACTTCCCATCTCCTGTGCAAAAGCACCTTTAGGGATAAGGGTAGGTCCCTTACCCCACATGGGCTGGATGTTTTGACAGCCTTTACCTGCTACAACTTGATTTCTATGGGATGGGATAGGATGGGAGGATCATGTGATTTGAAAGCAGTCTGGCAAAATTGTTGTGGTTCTCAGCAGCACACAGCTTAACTCATTGGCTTGCACCATAGAAACTAACAGAAACACTGTCAGTGGTGGGCAGAGTGGCTTGACCAAGACTCTGTTGGAACCTCAGAAGATCTCCACAGTGGTTGCCTCGCACATGAAGAGCTTTGGCAGAGCTGGCTGGGAATTAGTAAAACTTCTCTTGAAAGTTCCACCAGGTTTTGTACTGCACATCCCTCCAGAGAGAGGTAGAGAAGCAGCTGGTTACCAGAATAGGGTGGCGTGTTAGGCAGGTTTCATAGATCCTGTGTTTGCTGTACTTATGGGCTTTACTGTGTATTTTATATGGTGTACTGAAACTTGAAGCCATAGGCTGATTCTCCTAATAAGCCAGTTTAATAGCAGTGGAGACTGTGAGGTAGGTATTGCTGGTCATGTTTAGGTTTTGCATCTGGCTTTAGGCAGTCATTTTTTGGGGGTGGTGGGCACAGGGTGTGGCCCAAAACCTGTATGTAGCCAAGGATAAGCTTGAACTTGGGATCTTCCTGCCTCCTGAGCACTGGGATAATAAGCACGCACCACTATGTTCCATTTAGGCAGTGCTAGGTATTGAACCGAGGGCTTTGTGCTTGCTAATAAGCAAGCACTACACCAACTGAGCTACATCCTGTGCCTTAGGGAGTAACATTTTAACCACCCCTCCCCATGTTACCCACTGCTTATTGTAAACATCTTTTGGCTCTTTGCTTGTGCGTACGTCCGTAGCTGCCTCCTGTAATAGTAGGTAGGTCTGTTGCTGTAGCAGGTTGGCCGTGTGCTGGCTGTTTTAGTGTTAGAGACCAGTTGGTTTACTTGGCACGCTTGTCTTTAGGCTTTTAAGTTTTAAGGTGTTACTGCATGTGGCAACAGTCATTCACAAAGATGCTTATCAGGGATGATTCATGGTTTTTGTCAGCTGACTAAAAAATGCTATGATGCTAGATGACCTTGTGTCTGTTTGTGGCCCTGTTAACTTTATGTCACTCTAGGTTCAGTTTTAAAGCATATTTTAAGAATTCCTTTGATATTCTTGGATTTGGTGGTGGGCTCATTTCCTTTTTTTTTTTTTTTTTTTTTTTTTAAGATTTATTTATTTTATGTATATGAGTACTCTGTCACTGTCTTCAGGCACACCAGAGGAGGGCACTGGATCCCATTACAGATGGTTGTGAGCCACTGTGTGGTTGATGGGAGTTGAACTCAGGACCTCTAGAAGAGCAGTCAGTGCTCTTGGCTGCTGAGCCATCTCTCCAGCCCCACTTCTCTTGCATTTTAGCTTTAGTGTTAAACTTAACTTGATTTTAACAATATCTTTCCGAGTTTTAACAAACCTAAATCATTTGTCTGGTTTAACATTGTTTTAAGCAAAGCAAATTGTTTAATTTGGAGTATCCTAAGCTGTATTTTGTTGATCTTTGAGAAACATAATAAATATCATTCTGAAAAAAGAAGAGTCAAATCACTTGGGAGTTAGAGTTGAAACAAAAAGTTAAAACAGTTCCATTGTAGATGTTGTAATTGTGAAGTCTTTTTTGTTTTGTTTTGTTTTGTTTTGTTTTGTTTTTTGTTTTTTTGAGTCAGGGTCTCTCTGTGCAGCCCTGACTATCCTGGAATTTCTTCTGTAGACCTGACTGGCCTCAAACTCAGAGATTCACCTGTCTCTGCCTCCCAAGTGACTGTGAAGTCTTACATAGTATTTCCAAACTAGCTTAATTTGTGCCCAGGTTTTCTCCTTCCAAGTTAATTTTTTATATTTAATGAAATGCCCCCCTCTCATGGTGAGTCCAATCTGCTAAGGACTGTGTGAGGCCAGGTCTAGTTTTGAAACAAGGGACTGAGAAAAGCCCCTCTGAGCATCATACACCTCAGAATGGGTGTGAGCATACTGCATCCTTTGCTCTGCCAGAGTGTAAGTGCTTTTATACGACAGTGAAAGTGTTCACGAATGGGCTGAGGCGTGCGATGCTCACAGATGCTTCTCTCAGACTGGGCCTCACAGTCCTTAGCTGGTGACGGAGCTTTCCCCCTCTGCCATATGCTTGCAGTTCCCAGTGTCAGGGAATAGTCATAACTCAGTACATGTTTATTGAAAACAGGTAAAACTGTGTATATCTCTAAACACCTCCCAGTGATCACATCTTTGAATCTGAAGCATGCTGCCTAGAGAAGCCTGTAATGGTTATGAAGCTCATGGAGTGTCTGTAAACAGCTTCCCCTCAGGCCTCAGCCAGTCCCTACAACAGTTCTAAAACGTGGGGCTAGGGAACATAAAGCTGAGACGCGTCTCCAAATCTAGAGGCTCTTTATCAAGGCCTTTTAAGTTCGTTCTTCCTTAGGAATTACTGGTATGACAGATGAAAATGGAACACATAGGTACTTCATTGTCCTTGAATGCCACACAACACTTCTATCAAAAGCATTCCTCCCTCTTGCTTCAGAGTCCCAAATGCTGGGATTAAGGGTGTGTCCACCAAGCCTGGCTCTCAAACATTGCCAGTGATGTTGCTTTCTTTAGTATTTGAAGTTCCAGCACTGAACTCCAGTGTCTTAAGTTATTTGGATATAGCCAGTGTATGTCCAAGTGCCAAACGTATCAGGGCTTTGTGTTTATCTTGGTTTCCTGTGGTTTAGATTTATGGGGAGCTACATGAGATCACTGGTTGTGGTATGTATGATACGCTGGCTTTTTGTTTGTTTTGTTGTTGTTTTGTCTCAGAATTATCTCATTTTTAATTTTGTTGTCAACTGAATGATTAATTAACAACATATCAATCAATAGATTGATCATGAAGGAAAAATAAAATCATCAAGGCTAGAGGCATCTAGAAGGTAGCTTTCTTTTCAGTCCTTAGCTTTAGTTAGGGGGAGTGGTTGATGTACTTAATAATTAACTTTAGGGCAAAGTCTCATGTAGCCCTGGATAGCCTGGAATTTACTATGTAGACCAGGCTGGCCTGGAACTCAGAGATCTATCTGCCTCTGACCACTGGGTAATGAGACTAAAGGTGGGTGCCTACATACTGGTTTTACATTTATTTTAAAACTTACAGTATATTCACATGGTTAATATTAAGAATACACAGAAATTAAGGAATAGAAAGTCTGCCTTCTGCCCTTTCCATTCTCTCCTGGGCTAATCGTGTGATGGTGCTTGTGGGTTCTGCACTACAGAGACAGTTCCTGTACGTTTCCCTACCTCTTTAACAACACTTCTGTCTGCTGCTTTTCTCTATTTGGGTGTCCTCTCCTGGCAGTTTGGTCCCCCCTCCCCTTTCTATTCCTTAGCTTTCTAGAATTAAGATTATTTTGTTTTGGTTCTCTGTGGATGAGTGGTTAGTTCTAGGCCTCATGTGGTACACTGCCATGTTTTTCATAGAACCAGAAACATAAGGCAGGGACCTACACTGTGTCTTTATTCTTTGACATGAGTACGATACAAATCCTTGACTGGTGATATCCACAGTTGTTGGAGTAAAAGACAAGTACCATTAGCTTTCCCCTTCCCAGCCTGCTGCTTCAGGTTGTTTATCTGTACTAGTGGGCCGAGCTGTGGGTCAGATAGCCTGCTTGTCATTGAGCTAGTTACTCATGGTCCTCAGGATCTACCTTGAGTCACTCACTGCACATACTATTTGACTGCAGTGATTTTTATTTCATATGACATCTCTTGTAGAGCAGACATCTCCCATGTGACCAGGTTTATTATGATTGAATGTCACTGCCATGCAGTGAACAAAATCCATTGTTGACTTGTGAGAAAAGGAGGGCTTAATTGATACTAGGTGTTTGTTATCTCAGCAGTCATAATTACCATTAGCTACATGTAGCCCCTGTGTTTGTGGAAAGCCCCAGGTTGATGATCTTTCCTAGAATATGGGCTCCCTGTAACTGAGGCCTGATGGGAAGGAAGAAAATATGATTCAATACACAGGAAATATTTTTATTTTCTGGATGGTAGAGGATTAGATTTCAAATTTAGGCTTGAGTCTAGCTCAGTTACCTCTGCAGACTAATGCATTTAAAGATGTGAGAGAATGATTTTATTCTTCGTTTAGAGACAAGGTTTCTCTGTGTGGTCCTGGAACTCACTATGTAGACCAGGCTAGCCTTAACTCATAGATTCACCTGCTTCTGCCTCCTGAGTGCTGGAATTAAAAGCATATGCTGCTGTACCATACTGGAACTGTTTTTAGAGTTGGCTTCTTTAGTAGACTTTGTTCCCATGAGGAAGAATGCATAGAGGGTCAGCATCACAGACACCTGGGAAATGAAAATGAGGCCTGTGAAGGTATGCCTTCCTGTCTAGATGGATGTCCAGCTCTCTTTAGCCCAGGCTCATCACAGTCATTGTGACCCCCAAAGCTCAATGGATGAATCAGGTGTGCTCTGTCTTAATGTCCTGAGTCTTTTGCCTGAACAGTGAATGAAAGCAGACTTTGGAGCACCAGATGCTCTCTTGTTTTGCCTATTGCTCTTTCCTTCACACCCAGTGTAAGGTTTCCAGGCGTTTGTGCAACCTGATAGCGGAAAGCGCCTGCTGTAGCAGTCTAGAGATGGGTTGGCTGGAGACTCGGGTTACTCTGGGTCTTGATAAGAGCCATCGATCTAGGCTGGTGGTTGCTGGGGGTGGGGATAAGCTGCCAGTGTTGTCTCCACTGGGAAAAGTGATGTGGGCCTCTGCGGAACCTATCTAGTCAGTTCCTCTAGGGAAGCAGCACACATTGCTATCTCTTTCTTACCTTCCAGAGAGTGTGGCTTAGAAGATGATGGCACCCATGAGTAGACTACCAAGAAGGAATGTGCAGACCTAAGGGGCAGGACTATTACTTTAAAACTGTTTACCCTTTAACCTAAACCCAGTGGCAGAAGTGCTGGGCATAGTAGCTTGAATTTTTCATGGGGCAGGAATGTGTGCATAGATTCCTGATGGAAGTGATGCTTTGCTGACACAATGTATTTCTGCATCTGAACAATATTACATTGTATTAAAATCCTAAGACCAGAGGACCCATGCTGGGTTGAAATGCTGTCTCTAATTACTTATCTCAGTGTCTTATGGGCAAGTTACTTCTGGTTTTAGTTTTTCATTTGTAAACTGAGTATGTTAGTTCCTGACTCACAGGTGGTCGGGTTAAATGAGTTAATGGGCGACTGTAGTGCTGCAGATGACCATAGCTAGCACAGCTGACAGATGGGCAGAGCTGAGTTTCTGTGTTACTGACAGATTATCCAGAAACAAGAGTGAAGCGTTGATGTGACTGAGTAGGGGGTGGGGTGGGGTGGGTGGGGTGTCAGTGTTTTCAGGGCAGTGTGGAGTGTTGATGGGTGGGTGCACTTTGTGTCCTGTGATTCTTTCAGAGCAGGAACCACAGTTTTGTGGAGTCTCATGGGAGCTTTTGAAGGAAAGACTTATGTTCTTTTTCTATATATAACCTTTTTTTTTGCCCTAGAATTTTAGAGTTTAAATAAGAAAATTAAAAACATTATTTAGGTTGTAGAGAAGGGTCAGCAGTTAAGAACACTAGCTGTTCTTCTAGAGGACTGGGGCTCAATCCCTACAATCCACTTGAGGCTCACAATTTCATGGTGTCTCTTATCTTCAGTCTTAGAGGATCTTCTGCCCTCTGTAGGCAGTGTACACATATAGTCCACTGACATACAAGCAGGTGAAATACTGATACACATGAAATAAAAATTAAAAAGGAAGAAAACCTACTTAGTGTAAATATTAATGACATACATGTAAGATGTAAGCAGTCAGTTCATTCATGTGTCCCAGGGATTGAACTCAGCCCGTCAGGCTTGGTGGCAAGTATTCTTACCCACTGAGCCATTTCACTGGCCCTAAATTTGTTTTTAGAGAATTTCATATATTATGCAGTGCACACCGACTACTCTTATCCCCCAACTTTCCCCACAAATGTTTCTTACATTCATGTCTGTGCATGTGACCACGGGTTTGGAGCTACCAAATGGATCTGATGGACTCAGCAGAGGATACGCAACTGAAGACAGTGATTTCGTCCTCTCCCAGAATCTGTCAAAAGGCAGTAGTTCAGAGGTAAAGGGTAGGGCTAGTAAGCCCTTTCCCTTTCCTCGATTAATTATCGATGGGGCCTGACTTTGGTAATTACATTTGTTGCGAATGAATGATTGCAATGGTCCTATCAGTTCTAGAGAACAATGTTTTGCAGCCCTTCACCCTGTCTTTTGGCTCTTACAGACTTCCCACCCCCTCTTCCATAGTATTCCCTGAGCTTAGAGGGGGGTGGTATAAACGTCTTGTTTAGTGTTGTTCATGTACATCTTGGGTAGCCACGAGTCCCTGCGTTCACCACCAGTAATTATAAGGAGAGGCTTCTCTGATTAAGGCTGTTGCCTGTGGGTATAAGAACAAACATTTGGAGGGCAGTTTGCTGTCGTGGCAGCTTAGTTAAATGTCTACAATAAGTTCCTCACTTGAGCCTTCTCAGATATAGGTTATTAGCTGGGCTTTGCTGTATCAGACATTGTCATGTTCCTTTCCTTCCTCCTTATGGAGTGGACTTCACATCTAGGCAGAGCGCTGAGAAACCTTGAGATGCTCCTGAGAGCTGAGTGCTTCATCGATGTAGAACAGAGTAGGTGCTGCTAGGCGAGTGGTGTGTCCGTGAATCCTGGGCAGTACATCGTGTAATAGATCTCGGTCACTGTCTGCCCCTTTTAGGGAAATCTGTTCCTTTGGAGCTGAATGTTCCATGCTTTGAATCCACTCAGAGACAGACTATTCTGGAAAACAAAGCTTGAGCTGAGCCTGCTCAAAGCCTCTGAGTTATGAGAGAGGGATTGAAATCAACTTTTCCAGCTAAAAATAATATTGCTCACATGTTACCAAAAATGGCCCACTAGAACTGTTTTAAGACACTTGTCTAAGTTTTTAGGTCAAGAAAAAGTTTAAGAAGGATTTGACTTTAATTTGCTAATTGTTTTGCCAGGCTGCCTACTCTCAGAATTACCTCAGGAGACAAAAGGTAGTAAAAGAGTGTCTGTCTTGGATTCAGTAGGTGTCAAGTGGCTCTCTTTTTGGTTGTTTGGTTTTTGAAATGGGCACTCAGGTAATCCAGGCTGGCCTAAATTTACTTAGTTAGTTAGTTTATTTAAGTAATTTTAGTGCCTTGTTAATGTGAGGTTGGGAGAAGGGAGAAGAGTAGATGCCAAGTGCTTTTGCTGGGTAGGAGAGAGACCCTAGAAGTAGCTAGCTGCTCTCCATCCTGAGCAGTGGTGGACAGACACATATAACTCCATACTTGAGAGGGTGTAAAGCAGGTGGATTAGTATGAGTACAGGGTTATATAGTGAGACTCCATCTCAGAGAAGTAAGAGCAGTGTTGTGTGGGCAGCATATAAGACTGAAACCAGAACTATGCAGAGAAGGCCAGCATGGCCTCTTCATGAGTAACATGCAAATTTGTGAACCTTCCCATATGTTTTAAATTTGTATTTATGTTTATGGTGTTTTGCCTGCATGTATGTCTTTGTACTACTTGTATGCTTGGTGTCTGTAGAGGCCAGAAGAGGGCAAGGGTCCTCTGGAACTGGACTTGTAGGTAGTTATGAGTCACTGTGTGGGTGCTAGAAGATGAGTGCTCTTAGCAGTGAGCATCCCTGGGCTCTGTGCTGAGTTTTTATGACATGAAAGAGAGACAGGGTAGGGAGGCTATAAGGGGATAAGGCGATCAGGGAGTTGTAGATGTGAGAGGAGAGGAGGATCTTCTAAAACATACGTGTTTGAAATGTCATAATTCTATCTAACCCTTTGTATGTTAATTAAAAAATTAAAACAGAAGCAGCAGCAACAAAGAAAAACCCCACCCAGAACAAGACAAATGAACAGCTGCTCCTCTTGTGTAGTAAGGGCACGGGAACGGCTCTCTGTTTTAGAGTCAGGCAGCCTGGACAGCTTTAAAAAATCTTTTCCAAATTTTGACAGTGTATATAAATAATTTGTATATATGTGAATGATACATATGTGTAGCTATACATTCCGTGGTGTGTGTGCCCTCTGTTGGTTACGAGAACTTTGTAGAATTGGTTCTTCCCTTCCACCATTATGTGATTCTAGGGAGCAAACTAAGGAGGCTCGGCTTCCATGGTCAGCTAGCTCCCTTATCTCTGGGCCATCTTGGCAGCCCCAGGTTTCTTAAGTTCGTCAGACAGACTTAAAAGTCCATGAGTGTAGCCTCGTGCCATTACTCAGGACTAAGCGTTGATGGGCTGATGAAGCAGGTAGGTTTGGATAGACTAAAAGGTCTAGAGAAGAGGACAGGAAGGAGCTTGGAGTCTAGAGTGTGGCTGGCTATGTCCATCAGTTTGAGTGTTGAACAAACAAGACTGAGCATTGAAGTCACTGGGCAAGTTGTAAGTGGAATGCTTCATAGGTTGGAGGCTGCAGAGGTGAAGATGATGGAAGGGCTGAGAGTCATTTGTTCTTGGCTGGAGGTGATCATTGGACTTCTAGCTGTAGAGATGCTTGCATCTAGAGGATACAGTGCAGAGATGCTGCATGGCATCCTAACTAGTCCAGTCCCAGTCCTACAGTGATGGATTGTCCTGCACTTTGGAAGTTGAAGCTGTGCTAACTTACAGAACACTTGTTGAATTGAGATAGTAATTTATAAAATACGATTTTCTCTTTTTCCAATCTTCTTTGTAAACCTTGCCATATCATTTGCTGACAGTTGTGGAGCTCCAGTTACAGCTGGGCACTGTGCTTTTCACACGTAAGGACAGTTAATTAACTAGACATCACTTTATTTATTTATTTATTTATTTAAGCTTCTTTTTTACTTTTTTTTTAAATTTAAACTTTTTTTTTTAAAAGACTCTTGCTTTGTAGTTCAGGCTGGTATTGTAGTTCAGGCTGGTATTGTAGTTCAGGCTGGTATTGTAGTTCAGGCTGGTATTGGACTTGTGATCCTCCTGGCTTAGCCTTCTGAGTGCTAGGATTACGATACACCCCCACACCTGGCCTTTAAAGTTTGTTTATAATTTAAAATGAACATATAAATTTGTTCTTACAAACATTTCTCTCTCTCTCTCTCTCTCTCTCTCTCTCTCTCTCTCTCTCTCTCTCTCTCTCTCTCTGTGTGTGTGGACTACTATTCAGGGTTCTGAATAGAAGTAGTGA
>NC_034606.1:42282248-42294913 GCF_900095145.1 Mus pahari | reverse complement strand
CTCTCTCTCTCTCTCTCTCTCTCTCTCTCTCTCAAGATGCAAAGCCAGTGGCCAGTGACCACCTCCTTTAGTTAGAGTTGCCCAGTGTTAGTGGTTGGCTTTGTGTAGCTGGATGTGTGACAGTTGCCTTCTACATTTCCTTTCTTTCCTAGTCTTCGTTTGTCTGTCTGTCTGTTTGTTTGTTTGTTGAGGCAGAGTTTTTCCGTGTATCCCTGGCCATCCTGGAACTCGCTCTGTAGACTGGACTGGTGACATCCACCTGCTTCTACCTCCTGAGTGCTCAGATCAAGGAGGTTTTCTCTGTTTTCTTTCCTTTTTGACATGGTTTCACTAGCCCAGGCTAACCTAGAACTCCTGGTAGTCCTCCTGCTGTAGGAGTTCTGGGATTATAGGCCCGATCCAGGGAGCCCAAGTAATATGGAAGCTTTAGGACTAAAATAATTAAGAAACGTTTTTCGAGCACTGGCATGATGGATGCCTGTCAGTGGCTCTCTTGCTCTGGAGAACAGTAAACGTGGAGATCTGTACTTTCCTTGGAGACAGTTTCACTGAGTAGCCCAGGCTGGTCTAGAACTCCTAGAACCCTTGCTGTATTCTCCCAAATTCTGGGATTATAGGCATGAGCCAGTGAGCTTTGTAGGTAATGAAAACACTTTGTTCACCTTTATTCAGCCATTGCCCCAGTTCCTGCCTCTTGCCTTCTCTCCTCCCATCCTTTCCTTTCCTTCCTTCTGATCTTTAAGGTTAAGTGTAAGGCAGAGGTTACAGATAAGCACCATGAATGCTGAAGTCAGAGCTTCAAGTCTTCCCCTTGGTAGACACAGCGTTTATTTAAAGCCAGGTCTTTGAAGTCCTTGTGTGCATGTCTTGGGGTTGTTATTCTGTTGATTTATTGTTTCCAGCTCTACAGATTCATTTAAATATAGGCAGGCATTTTTGCTATTTCCCTTGGAGCTATGACTTTTACATGTCTTCCTTTTAGATACTGTGAAATTAATAATGTCTTTATGTATGTGTGGTGTTTCACATGTGCCATTGTCTTGTGAGTGCCTGCCCTGTGAGGCTGTGAGCGCGGATGATACCTGCTCACTGTTGTACTGAGCACGGAAGAACTGTGGGCCTCACAGTACTGAAGGCAAATTCCTCACAATGGATGTCTTATCTATCCTTTTGATCATTGTGACATAATGTTGTTATTTACAGAGTTCACACTTGAGAACTGTGCAGTTGGCTTACAAAAAAGGGGACAAATTTTCATGTGTTAGTACATTTATGAGTCAGGGCTGCATCTTCAACTATCTTTGCATGTAGGCCTTGGGTTGGACAGGTCTCAAGTTTTGATTTTTTTTGTATTGGTTCTTTTTAAAAGATCAGCTTGGGGCCCATAGAGTGTCTCAGTGACTTAGAGCGCTGGCTGGTCTTGCAGAAAACCTGAGTTCGGTTCCCAGCACCCACGTGGTGGCACACAATCATCTCTTACTCCAGTTCTGGGAGATCTAGTGCCTTTCTGATCTCTGTGGGCACTAGCCTCGTGAATACATACCCAATAAAGTAAATAAGGAAAAAAAATAAACTGCTTTAAAGAAGGTTAATTTGTACTTTGCTCTTAGATTCTAATTATGTCTACCTTGTTGTTATCTTGGCTGAAAACTAAAAAAAGTTGTAGGAAAAGGTATGTGCACTTGAGTTGTGCACTCTTACCTCTCACCTAATGGGGTTTCCTCTCACAAACTCTCCTTTTCCTGTCCTGCAGACCCCTCTGGAACTGGCCTGTGCTGCCCTCATTTGTTGGCTCTCTCAAGTTGTCCTTGAAAACATGACTAGATATATTAAAATGATTTTTTTGTTACTGCAGCATTGATTCTTCCCACCTAAAGAATTCTAGAGGAATTTTCTGTCATCAGAAATGCATAAGGATGGAAGCAGGATGGAAATTCTCAGGCTGTGGCTCCTTAGCTGTTACTGGTCCTTTGATTGTCATGTCAGGTAGAGAGCCCTCCCCTTTCTCACTGCAGCTTCCATGATTGATCAGAAGCTTTCCCCTCTACCACTGGAGTATGGCTCACTTTCATCCGTCCCTCATTTTGTGTAGTTTAGATTCAATCTCTCCAGCTCAGCTCTGCACTCAGGTGTGAAGTATAACCCAGTCAGAGGTGTTACTTGAGGCTCTACTGTGTGCAAGATCTATGGGAAAGGGTTAAGGTTCCCTGAGGGCTCAAGATGTAGTTGGTGACAGTACAAAAACTCATCCTTTATTTAACTATCAGTTGAAGTTGCGGGATGTATGATGTAGGATCCTAAATTGCTGTTTTGTTGATGAGAAAGATATGATTATATGACATAAATTTGAACTGGAATTTAACAAATGGTTTTAGTTTGACTGATACTGGGAAATGGAGAAACACAAGAAGGGAGGAAAGATGTAGAATGTTACCTAATGCAATTGAAAGAATTCTTGTGACTTCTTGTTTTGTTTTGAGACAGGGTCTTCTTATGAAGACCAGGTTGGCCTCAGAGTCACTAGATAGCCAAAGATGACTTTGTACTGCTGATCCTCTACTTCTCAGGTGTTGGGATTATAGGCATGCAGCATTGGTATGTCAGGATAGCCATTAGAGTCTTCCGTGCAGCTGCCAGTAATTGTGCCCTCCCTAACCTCGTCTTGCCCTGCTCACAGCCCTCTGTCTGCTCTCCCTCCTCTCTGCTTACCACCCACTACTTGCAGGATCTCCTCGACTCAGTTACTGCAAAATGTTTCATAAAATAATGCCATAGGCGAATAACATTTGTGGAAGAAATAAAAATCTGTAGAGAAAAAAAATCTTGTGTCTTGCTTAGGGACAGTGATACCAATGGCAGGTGGTGGGAGAGAATGGGTTTTTCCCTGACTTTTTATTTTTTTGGTTGTTTGTTTTTTGAGATAGCCTTGGCTGGCTAGGTAGATGCAACTGGTCTTGACCTTACAGACATTCTCTTTGCTTCTCCTTCCTGGGTTAAAGTGTGTGCCGCCACGTCTGGCTTTGTTGGATTTTAATAATGTCTCTATGCCTCATTTGAAGGCTGCCTTCCTTCCATTCTCGTTGGTTTGGCTGCTGTCTCGGGTTTGGCCTGCCTCTGTCATGTGACTGTAGTGGCTGAAGAATGTCAGGCTAACCACCCCACCCCAAGGAGTGTGTGGGTCAAACTCAGCTGAGCTGTAAGCCATTGAAGGATGGCCATCTGGGTAGAGAAAGAGCCAGTGGAAGTGACTACCTGTTAGTTCTCAGGTCTCATGAGTCACTGTGAGTTTGCATGATGCCAGAAGTCTGATCTCTTCCTTGTCAGTCACTGAGATGTTCTCCTCTTTGGAGCACTGCTGTTCATTTTGGTACTGTAGCAGGACCTGTGCTCAGCCATTTTTCCTTCTTGGATTGACTTTTGGAATTGCTGTGTGACACCACAGTGGAAAGTTGATCAATAAGTACTAAGGCTAGTTGGCTTGGATTTGTCAAAACAAAAACAAAACAAAACACCCAAAAAAACTACTTGAGTCTTCTTTTTTAATCAACAGAGTGTTTGTAAGATCTTTGTCATTTGAGGTCTAAGAGAAGAACCTCTCTGCTCTAGAGCTAATAATTCTCTGGGTTTCAGTAGCCTTGTAGTTTTTGGTGGGTGTCTTCTCTTTAGGCTCATTTCCTGCCCCTGCCCTTTTTTTGGTGTAAGATGTATGTACGTTCACGTGTGTGGCTGTAGGTTGAGTGTGTGCCACAGTGTGCATGTAGTCAGTGCCTTGCATATCAGTCCTCCCTGTCCACCTTGTTTGAGATAGGGCCTCTTTGGTAATTTTTTTTTTTTGCTATTGCTAAAGCTAGGCTAGTGGGTCAATATGCTTCTGGGGGACTCTCCTGACTCTAGCCTCCTGTCTTGCCAATAGAAGTGCTAGGATTACATTCTTGTGTTACCACACACCCTGCTCTGTGTGGGTTCTGGGAACTCTAATTCAGGTCCTTATACTTGTGTAGCAAGTCCTTATCCACTTCTCCAGTTGGACATTTCTCTTTTTGAAGTTTTATTTTAGAGGTGTTTGACTGTAGCAGATACTATGAAAACGTTCTTACTTGTGGGTTCTGGTCTGCTACAGTGGCTGTGCTCTCTCTCACATATTGGCTAGTACTTTTGTGAGGTCGTTGGTTGTGAATCTATCATCCTTCATTAAGAAAAGAATCATAAAAAGGAAGAAGAAAAAATCAGAAGCAGCTTTTCTGAGGCCAGATGGGATCATGGGTGACACTGAATTTACCTCCTCCCACTCTCATCAGATGGGATCATGGGTGACACTGAATTCACCCCCTCCTCCCACTCTCATCAGATGGGATCATAGGTGACACTGAATTCACCCCCTCCTCCCGCTCTCATTGCAGTTGATCTCATGCAGCTGTTTGCAGCTGGCTTCTGTGTTTTGCCCAGGCCCCTTGGGATGTCTGCAGTGACTAACACAACTGGGCTTTTTCCTGTCATGGTCTGAATGTAGACATGATGGAGGAGGAGGCAAAGGGTGGGTTGGGTACACTAGAGTGGATTTTTTAGTGGGGATCATTGCCTCTTCAGGTTTGTTGGTCTTTCTTTAAATTGAGGATCTAAGAGGTAGCATTCATTGGTAGGAGGGGTGACAAAGGAACCAATTGGAGAATTCCAGATGTGTCTCCTCTGCTTTTTCCCGTTTTGTCTGTCTTATCTATCTTTGAATCTTTTTTATGTGTCGATATTTTGCCTATATGTTTATGAACCATGTGTATGCAGTACCTGGAAGGCCAGAGAAGGTGCAGCATTTCCCCTGGGATAGGAGTTAAAAATAGCTGTGAACGGTTCTGGTGGTCTGGAAGAGTAGCAAGTGCTCTTAACTCCAGGCCCCACTTTTTATTTGAGACAGAGTCTCTCTGCATAGTCCTGGCTGTCCTGGAACACTTTGTAAACTAGATGTAGACCAGACTAGCCTTGAAACTCACAGAGATCCACTGGCACCTCTGCCTTCCAAGTGCTGGGATTAAAGGTGTGAGCCACCATGCCCGGCTTCCTCTGCTGTTTACCCCTCTCCTTCCTTCAGTGAGTGATGGCTGAGGGAAGCACCAGTTAATAAAAGTCAGGCAGTGTTTTATGCCCTTGGTTTTGGTACTTGTAGGAAGAATCCATTTTTCCCCCGTGAGTCCTTCCTTTTCCTGGCAGTAGATAGGTAAGCACTGCCTTCCCCAGCTGAGGAACCTGTGAACGAGGTAGCTGAGTCAGGAAAGAGGAGTCCTTTGGGGTTTGGTATTTCATGTATTGTGCCACTTTCTGCAGGGGAAACAAGCTGCAGAGAAGACGCCATGCTGGAGCCATCAGCCACACCTCACTGCCAAGGACCTGAATTGGCTGGTTTGCACTGCAGATTTATTAAACATAGGCTTTGAAAAACTACTACAAAAATTATGTGAAATATTTTATTATGCTTTAAAAATACCATGTTTTTATATTAACATGTGAAATTCTCACATTTTAGATATATTAGGGTATTAATAAAATATATTGTTAAATCAATTTCACCTCTTTTTGTCTTTTAAATGTGGTTGCTAGAAAAAGTCGACTTGCATAGATGTCTCATTTCTGGCTCCCATGGTATTTGAAAGCCCTTTCTTTGATAGAAGATACTATAGTACAGACAGTGGCCCCAAGATTCAGAACCTTTCTTAATGGTTTAGGGTTCCTAACTATGGTGTCACTGTGATATCAGCTGTTTGTTGGTGCACAGCAAATGGCACCCATACTCACCAACCTCAAACAAATGTTTTCCACTCACAGGTTTGTAGTAGTTCTGGCCTTCGGTTGACTGGACCTCAGTCACCTGAAGGCTTGTCTGCAACAAACAGTGTATTTGCTTCCGATTATGCCTCACACTGTTAGCTAGCTCCTCCTGGTGGGAAGAGAATGGACACCACTTCTTTTTTTTTTTTTTTTTTTTTTTTTTTTTTTTTTTTTTTTTTTTTTTTTTTTTTTTTTTGTTTTTTGTTTTTTGTTTTTTCGAGACAGAGTTTCTCTGTATAGTCCTGGCTGTCCTGGAACTCACTTTGTAGACCAGGCTGGCCTCGAACTCAGAAATCCTCCTGCCTCTGCCTCCCGAGTGCTGGGATTAAAGGCGTGTGCCACCACGCCCGGCTGGACACCACTTCTTGAGTGGATCTAGTAGCAGATATTTGTAATGTGGTTTAAAGCCTGCCTAGACTTCACTGGGTGCTGATTATGGTCAATGCAGTTGCTAAAACCCATTCCACCCTCACCTGTCAGCTCAGCAAGATTACTTGGTGAATAATTGTTTGTTTTGGGCTTTCAAAATCTGTCCTATAATAAAAACATATCTTTAGTTGGAAGGGCAAAGGTGAATTTAGCTCCACCATCACATATGCACATGCGTGCTATCTTCCCAGGGCCTTAGCTGAGGCTTAGGAGGGCACACTGCCAGGGCTTTGCACAGGAAGTGTGTTTAAAGTGCCAGTGAGCAGTTGTGTGTCACATTTCTGTAAAGTGAGATTCACGGTCTTTGAAAATACTGCAGGATATCCTACTTTCTATGTTGCAACTGGGGGGATGAGGTGGGTTCATTTCCATGTGAAGCTGAATCAAGGTAGGTGCAGAATATAGAAGCAGGTCAGGCAGAGACACAGTTGTAGTTGTATCCCAAGGTGGGTCATGTGTGCTTCCTCTTCTAGAAGCTGTTTTGGACTCAGCCCCAAACTTGGGAAGCTTACATTGAGGCACGAGCTAAAGGTTAAGTGGCCAAGGAGATGCAGCCTTGAGAACAGATCGTTGTCTGCTTGGGTCAGAAAAAGAGCTTTAGTACAAGGTCAATAGGAGTGTGGTGATGGGGGATGGGGTGGGGGAAGTGGTTGGGTTAGGATAGGTCCAAGGTTCAGTTCAAACCAGTTGGCTTTATGTTTTTCTACTGTACCTTGCTTTAACCAGGAATTTCCTGAAGAATTCCTAGTGGACTGTGTAAGTTTGCTATCTTTGATGAGAATTAAGAAACTGTTAACCTGGGGGTTCTCTGTGTCCTTGTTATTTCTGTTCCTGTTTTGCTACTAAGATTGAGTTTTGTGTGCCCACTTTCTTCTTTTCAGTTTAGAGATGGTCTCACCCAGTCCAGGCTGGCTTCCAGCTTTCTGTGAAGTGAGTGTGGTCTTTACCTGCTGACCTTGTTGCTCCTTACTAAGTGCAGAGATCACAGGCGTGGCCGATGTGCTGGAGCTGAAACCAGGGCCTGCCGTGTGTCAGTCAAGCACTAATGCCTTAGATTTATTTGTTCTCCCTGGTAGCTGTGTTTTGAACGGAAAGGTAAGGGGTAATATGCATGAAGAACGTGGATGGCTGTAGCCATTCATGCAGTTTAGTGAGTGACAGGCAGAGCTCCATGGTGAAGAGTCTGAAGTTGCTGGGACAGTGCACATGATCTACAGAGTGAGTTCCAGGATAGCCAGGGCTACACAGAGAAACCCTGTCTCAAGCAAACAACAAACAAACAAAGACTGAAGTTTAGAGCCACCTGGCTTTGCTCCTGAAGCGTTGTGGACGGCAGGCAAGTTCCTTGACTTCAGGCTCAGTGCCTTCTTCCCCCTTCCAGTGCTTCTCAGGTCTGTGAAAATTAAAGGTGACAGGTACAGCAGGTGGTACAGAGGATCTCTGCATACTGTCAGGTTGGCAACATTGACTAATTTACTTTATTATTCATTAAAGGCACCAAAGCTCTTGGGTCATGAAGTAATAAAGCCTGTTTACCTGACATTTACTGGTTATTCATTGCTGCTGAAGGTGTCAGAAGTCTAAGTGTTATTAGGCCATAAGTGATTCCATGTGTTTGATTTGGCCAAATAGAGGGGGGGGAAACCACATAGGACAATCCTTAAGGACCTTGCAGTGGCCCACGGGCATAGCTCTGTGGGCTCCTGCCAGCCTGCAGTAGGCCTGGCCAGGCTCCCTTCTTAGGCTTTTCTAATCTCCGATGGCTCTGTCCACTTTCCTGTTGTAAAGTAGGAGTTTCTTCACTGGCTCAGTCCTGCTCCTCTTTAACTAAACCCAGTTTCTTTCAGAGGGTCCTGTCCTTGCAGTGGGTGCTTCTATCAAGGGAGGTAAGGACCTACCTCCTCCCCCTTCTTTTCCACTAAACATCCCTAAGCCCTTTACCTTGGGGCAGAGTCCCAGGTGTCTCACACTCTGATATCACTTGTTTGTCTTACCAACCCCTTCCCCACTTAAAACACAACTTGTAGCTCTTGGACTCGGGCCATTATTTTAGAAGTCTCCAATGCCTCTGGGAAGGTTTAACTTCTTACTGATTGTAGTCTCTCCTCACACCTATTTTAAGGCCTGGCTTTGTCAGGCTGGAACTACTTCATTTCTGAAAAGGTTAGAGTCCTTTCATTAAGTCTGCCTAGTCTTGACCAGATACTCACAGCCAGCACCAGCAGCCATCATGCCTCCAGTGTTGCTGAGAAACACCCCTCTCCAGGATGTTCACATCGCCAGTCGTTGCTCTTTGCTTACACAGCTCTTTGGTCATCTCTTTGCAAATGCAGCCCAGAGCATATGTCCACCTGCCTTCTGCCCTGAAGGTTTCCAACCTTTCCTAGACCTTGATTCCTCTGTTTTGTCCCTTTTCACTTGGATCTTAGGTTTTGAATTCTTGTCCTTGAAACTACCTCTCAGCCTACAGATGTGTCTTCCTGTCTTCTTCCTTTGTGCCCCATTTCTCCTGTAGTAAATGCTCCTGGGTCTCCTGGATTTTGACCTCACTTTCTGTTTCATGAACAGAATGGATAAAATCCAGCATGTTTTGTCGTTACTTCCAGCTCCTCCCACTCTTTTCCCTCCTACAGCCACCTCCTTCACCTTCTTGCAATAGCTGTTTGCCTGTTGGAACTTGTTTAATTTTGAGACAGGGTTTCTCTGTGTAGCCTTGGAGACCAAGTTGGTCTCAAAATTACAGAAAGAGGTCCCTCTGCCTCTGCTGGGATTAAGGGCATGTGCCATAACCATGCAGCTGCCCCAGTCTGTTGGTTTTTTTAATCTCAGCTACTACTGTTTTCCTCCAATATCACTGGTTGTCTAATTCTAGTGAACTTCCCATTCTGCCTGCCATTTTGTCCTTGCGGTACCTTGGTTCCACTGGCTGCTCTGGCACTGTCCTTTGAAATGTTCTTTCTCTGCCTGCCATTTCTCCTTTTCAGTTCTCTCAGGAAAAGGTCTGTGCCAGGCCTTTCACTCTGCATTCTTACATATGTTCTGCTTGGGCAAACATTTCTATGTATAGCTTATTTATCTGTATGACAATTTCTAAGTTGTTGTTTTGAGTGTGTGTGTATGTATGTGTCACCTGTGTCCTGTGTACTAATATCTGTTCTTCATTACTTTGTAGCCACTGCAGATCTGGCATTGATTGTAGATCTAGATGCTTCTCATCTGTTTTCAGTGGCAGAACCCCTCCAGCGTGTGACTCAGCGACCTGTGTCACCCTCTATTTGCTCAGTTTGCAGCCACTGCTTGTAACTTCCTAACTGATGCTTTTATTCCCTGTCATCGCACTACAGTGCTGTTGAGTGACTCTTCTGAAAAAGAGCTGTGATCACTCCCCAGCCCTTATTGTTTCTGTGGTGACTGTGATAATGTATCTCCTCTGCCTTGCACACGGATCACTTCAGACTCTCTCTGTAGGTTCTTCTGCCTTCCATGACTGACTCTGTTTCCTATGACTGTGGTTTATGGACTAGTCCTCATTGGGCCTTCTCAGTGCTGAGTGGCCAAGGAAGCTGGGAACTCTTGATTGGTGTGGTCACTCCTTTTGCCTTGGGGTCAGCTTTCTGTTATGGGGGCAAATTACCCAAGACAATTCGTTATCAAAGGAGAAAAGGTTATAGGCACTTCAATTCATGGTCCTTGGCCCTGCTGCTTTGGGCACGTGGTGGCCAGAACGTTATGCTGAGAGTATACGGTATCGGAGGCCTGTTAACTCATGGCAATGGGAAGATGAAGAGAGAAAGGCAGGCCAAGATCCTTCTATCCCTGTCTAAGGCACTCAGTCCCAGTGACCTTTCACTGGGGCCAGTTCTAGCACCTTCTAGTAGTGTTCCTTACTAGGGACCAAGTGACTTGGGGACATTTAAGATCTAAGCTAGAGCAGACTATGCCATAAAATACCTGTATATTTTAATATAGTCCACATTGATTTCCTCAGGGCAGGTAGGTCTCCTGCTTGATCCTTTCCCCTTGTATCCAGCATAGCACCTGGTAAATATACGCCCTGTATCTAATTAAATGGCTAATGGTTGTATAGAAAAGAATTCCTATTGTATAGAACACATCCATTCCAGATTTTGAGGGTAAGTGATATATTGTTTTTGGTTCCTGTGCTAGAGATAATCAGTTCAGAATCAAAGGCCCAAAGCTGCCTATTAATGCTCGCCTCTGACACCTTGTTTCTGTCGACTAGTTTGCTTTAAGGTTTGTTTTTTGACCAACATTTCTCAAAATGGGAGGGCTTATTAGTGTTGTATAAGGAACTTTAAAATAGGTACTGCTGGGCTGGGCGACACAACAGGGGCAGGCTGATCTTTATGACTTTGAGGCCAACCTGGTCTACAAATTGAGTTCCAGGACAGCCAGGGTTACATTTGAGGCTACCCTGGCCTCATGATATCTTTGTTTTCTTTAAAAAACAAAAACCAAACTTTTGTCCCAATGTCATCACATGAACGGTAGAATCAGTTTTATTTTGTTTTAGGAAGGCTGTCACCCAGTTTTTAGTGTATTAGAAGTCATCACCAGTGGTTTTGTTTTTGTTTTTGTTTCCCTGAAAGAGCAGACTTTCTCATTTCTAGGTACAGTAGCCATTAAGTATCTGGAAATTTGGGGCTCTTTTCTGTGTATGACTCTTGGGACTTTGCTTTGTAGATCTTGGATGTGAAGCTGAACAAGTTTCCATCTTTTATCTTCTCTAAAGGGCTCTGAGGGTTGAGTTGCTGCTGTTGTGTTACATACTCTGTATAATGGACTGGCAGATTCATTCCCTAGAGGCTGGCAGGATGTAAATAGGACGATTTGTTATCATCAGAAGAAGCAGGTTTTATTTAATTACTTTTCCATTTTAATGCTCTTCTTTGCTTTTAGGGCTGAAATATTTCCCAGTCAGTCTTTGAATTTTGAGAAGTTCTTTATGGCTGTTGATAACTGGGGAATCCGATTTATTTTCACAATGGTTTCTAAAAGAATGAGCTCATACTAAGTATAATTATTTGTGACATTAATTGTTTGACAAAATACATTTCTTGTCTCTTGGCTAGTGTGGTAGTTAGGATCTGCTCTTTGCTATAGAACTTTGTCTCTTTAGAGTCTCAGGATTTGAAGTGCACCCAGGTTGGCTCATCCTTGATTGTTGCGGCACCAAAATGTGCTTTCTATGTTGTTTACAAATAGCATTTCACATTTGCAAGATGAAGTTATCTGCATCAATCAGTATTATAGTTTTGAGAAGCTGAAGCACTTGAACCATTTTGAATAGTCCCCTATTATCATTAACAAACAAAATTGAAAGTTAAGATGCCAAAGTGATAGCAGACATTTGAAAATGGACTGCTCACCACTTTTCTACCCTCTGTTATTTATGTAGTAGGTTTTTACTTTTTACATTTTCACATAACACTCCACCCACCATTCTAAGAGCTAAGGATGGTTGATGGCTGACTAGTGCTCCAGCTGTAACTGGATCTCAACAGGCCTGGGGGTTTGGGTTAACAGTGGTTGGTGTGCCCACGAGCCAGAGGTGGGCATTGCCAGCTTGCAGATAGGTGTTAATGTTAGTACCTTGTTTGTGCCTTTGGTAGTGGAAAGTGGCCCTTTGTACTGAAAGGAGTTCCTCTCCTTTTTTTTGGCTGATGTTTCTTTTGTGGTTTGGCTGTTTGGTTGTTTTGTTTTTTTGAGATGGTATTACTATTTTGCTGTGGTTGTACTTGAACTCAGATCCGATTGCATCTCTCTGCCTCTGCTGTGCTAGGTCTGAAGACAGATGCCCCCTAGAGGCATTCTTAGAAGATGGATGTGAATAAAGTACACATACTCTTTCTTTTTTAAACCACAGGATGGCAACGCTTACATTCAGGTTTGGTCATTTATGCTGAGTTAGCACTCAGAAAACTTAACTTCTCCCACTCCTGAGGCAACTGCAGTTGGTTGTCCATTAGACACAGCAGCTCTGTGGCTTTCAGCTGAGGGAGCTCACACAAGCCATGGGGCTCAGCTTGTCATGACAGGACTTGGAGTCTGAATTATCCATTCCTCTCCATCCCACTGTCCATACCACATTCCTGCTGTGCCTTTGGGGCATCTTGCCCATCTTAAGTGTAATTGATTTCTCCATGGTCCTGTGTGGTGCTGTGTCTGTGTACATGGCTTGTGTACCTGATTATCTAGGGTCGATGCATGTTAAACACAGGGAGGTAAAATTGGAGCAGTCCATGGTAGAGTTTCTTTGCCTATTGAGCAGTGATAATGATTTTCCTGGGATCTCATCGGACATTTGAGAGGGGGTTGTTGTTTTTTGTTCTATAGTCCTGTTACCTCTCTGTTGATTTTTTTTTTTTTTTTTTTTTTTTTTTTTTTTTTGGTTTTTC
>NC_034606.1:42265460-42282116 GCF_900095145.1 Mus pahari | reverse complement strand
CTGTCCTGGAACTCACTTTGTAGACCAGGCTTGCCTGGAACTCAGAAATCCGCCTGCCTCTGCCTCCCCAGTACTGGGATTAAAGGCATGCACCACCACGCCCAGCTTGTTGATTTTTTTGAGAACCTGTGTAGAGCTTGGACTCTTGTACTAGAAGGAATTTCGGTATGATCTGGGCTAGAGGGGCAAGCAAGCTGTATAGCAGTAGGTTGACTCCTGCATGGGAGACTGACTAACTGCTTTTGTTTGTTTGTTTTTGCTTTTAGGATAGGTCTCATGTAGTTCATGATTAGTTTGAACTTAATTCTCATCTTCCAGCCTCCACTTCCTGGCTTTACTACCAGACCACATTTACATAATGTTGTGGATTAAGCTCAGGGCCACACACATCACATGCTAGAGGAACACTCTATCAACTCAGCCACATCCACAGCCTCAACTTCAACTACTCTTTTTTTTTTTTAAAGATTTATTTATTTATTTATTATATGTAAGTACACTGTAGCTGTCTTCAGACACCCCAGAAAAGGGAGTCAGATCTCCTTACGGATGGCTGTGAGCCACCATGTGGTTGCTGGGGTTTGAACTCAGGACCTTCGGAAGAGCAGTCAAGTGCTCTTACCCGCTGAGCCATCTCACCAGCCCCTCAACTACTCTTTTGAAGATATTGAATTTGTCATTAAAATACTGGGGAAAGCTCGTGAAATTCCGATGTGTGTGTGTGTGTGTGTGTGTGTGTGTGTGTCTGTCTGTCTGTCTGTCTGTCTGTCTGTCTGTGCACAGATAGACACACCTCACATGGACTATAGCAAGAACATTTAAGGGAGGGTCTCATGTAGCTCAGGCTGGTTTTGAGTTCATTATGTGTCTGAGGCTGGCCCTGAAACTCCTGTTACCCTTGTCTTCACCCACTGAATGCTGAGATTAAAGGTGTGTGCCTCCATGCCTGGTGAGACTGCACCTCTTGTCTTCTCCACCCAGAGTGGTTCCCATTCTTATGTGGGACAGTCTGTAGCTGTGTAGACAGCAACCTTTAACTTTGGTTTTGTGAAGTCCTTATCTGTGCACTTCATGGTACCTCTGTGTGATTCCTGCCCAGTTTGGTCTGCCTGTCTTATAGACAAAGGATTTGCCTACAATCCCATAGGTGACAGGAACAACTCTGCTTCATTGTTCTTGGCTTTAAGCTGGGGTTGTGATTTACTGCTACCAATTAGGACTTTTTACTTTCTCTTCCATATTTTAAAATTTAATTTATTAAAAAGTAGTCATGACCCAGGCCTGGTGGTGCACTCCGTTAGTCCCAGTGCTTGGGAGACAGAGACATTCAGATCCGAGAACTCGAGACTAGCCTGGTCTACATACAAAGTAAGTTCCAGGTCTGTCTGTCTGCCTATCTGCTTGTCTTTATCCAGGCAGGCAGTCCTTTAGTTGAGGGACGTCAAGATTGTTTCCAGTTTCTGGCTATTATGAATAAAGCTGCTATGAACATAGTTGAGCAAGTGTCCTTGTGGGATGGTAGAGCATCTTTTGGGTATGTGCCCAGGAGTGGTGTAGCTGAGTCTTGAAGTAGAACTATTTCCAGTTTTCTGAGAAACAGCCAAATTGATTTCCAAAGTGGTTGTATAAGTTTGCACTCCCACCAGCAATGGAGGAGTGTTCCCCTTGCTCCACATCCTTGCCAGTATCTGCTGTCAGTTGAGTTTTTGATCTCAGCCATTCTGACCAGTATAAGATGGAATCTCAGAGTTGTTTTGGTTTGCATTTTTTTCTGACGACTAAAGACTTTGAACATCTTTTAAAGTACTTCTTGGCCATTCCAGATTCCTTGGTTGAGAATTTTCTGTTTAGCTCTGTGCTCCATTTTTTAACTGGGTTATTTAGGCTGTTGGTGTTCAACTTCTTGAGTTCTTTATAAATGTTGGATATTAGCCCTCTGTCAGATGTAGCGTTGGTGAAGATCCTTTTCCAATCTGTTTTGTCCGTTGCCTTACAGAAGCTTTTCAGTTTCATGAGGTCCCATGTATCAGTTGTTGATCTTAGAGCCTGAGCCACTAGTGTTCTGTTCAGGAAGTTGTCTCCTGTACCAGTGAGTTCAAGGCTATTCCCCACTTTCTTCTCTATTATATTTACTGTATCTGGTTTTACATTGATGTCTTTGATCCACTTGGACTTGAGTTTTGTGCAGGTGATAAATATGAATCTATTTGCAATCTTCTGCATGCAGATAACCAGTTAGACCAGCACCATTTGTTGAAGATGCTTTTTTCTCCCTATTGTATAGTTTTAGCTTTTTTTTTTTTTTTTTCTGAGACAGGGTTTCTTTGTGTAGCCTTGGCTGTCCTGGAACTCACTCTGTAGACCAGGCTGATCCCAGACTCAGAAATCCGCCTGCTTCTGCCTCCCAAGTGCTGGAATTAAAGGCGTGTGCCACCACCACCCTGCGGTTTTGGCTTCTTTATTAAAAATCAATCAATCAATCAATCAATCAATCAATCAATCAATCAAATGTCCATAGGTATGTGGGGTTATTTCTGGGTCTTTGATTCAATTCTGTTGATCAATGTCTCTATTTCTATACCAATATGGGCATGGTTTTAAACTTCAGTTCATACCTTCCATGTAGCAGAATCTCAGTGGTTGTTGAAATAGTGTTTGAAGGGTTTTTGAAAGACAGATAGTTTGGGGACAAGGTAAAGCTATTCAAGAGAGGAGTTAGCATACACAGGAGAACACATGAAAATGCATGGTGTATTCTTGTGCCTTGTTGGGGTTGGGTTTGTACATGTACCACAGGAAGCTATTTTTGATACAGAAAGACCATCTGGGTTCTTGGTTAAAAAAAAAAAAAAAGAAAAAGAAAACCTAAATGTTTGAGTAAAAAAACCTCCTTTGCAGCCCTTTCTCCTTCTGTGTTCTGTTAGTTTGGTGAAATGCTGGCCGTTTGTTGTCCCTGAACCTTGGAACTTTACAGACAGACTTTCCTGAGTGCAGCAAGGCAGTGTGTCCAGTGGGCCTTCTGTCTGGAGCTGCTCTGCCTTAGTGCAGTAGTCTAGTAGTGTACACGTGCAGAACAAGTGGTGACGTGAAGAGTATATAATGACCAAATGATGGACTTCTGAGGTGTCAGTGGAGGGCTTCCGCCTTTGCTGGCTGTGCATTAGAACCTCCTTAGGACCTTAAAAACACTCCAGGCCTTAGGCCAGCTATACCTCACCAGACCTATACAACCAGGACGGTTTGCGTGGGTCTTAGGAATATGCATTTTCAAAACTTGGCTGGGTTTTATGGTACCATTAGCTTATGAGGCCACAAACAAGGGGGAGGGAAGGCCCAGGCTTCAGGATGGTTTTCTTAGTTTTTCTGAGGAGGAATTCCAGAAAGGAGAGTCATTAAGAGAAGATTGGTTAATTTAAGAGAACTATTGGAAGGGACTTGAATGGACAAAGAGAGATGTTTTAATTTAAAATTAAAATTTCAATGCTATTTTTAAAGGATTTCATAAGAGGACTGTATTTACCTCACCCCCTTCCTCTCTACTGATTCATTCCAAGCCACCCCCACCCCAGTTCATGGGAGAGGGGGTATTTTTTTTAAGCTAGCTTAAAATTACATAGTTTTTAGAGTGGTTAGAAGAAAGACAAGCTGGAAACTCAGGGCTGGAGCAGAGATGAAGCAGGATGTTGTGGGCCGTGGCTGCAGCTTTCCCATGAGTGTTTGTGCTCATCTGGCTCAGTGCGTGTTGGGCTGAGCACTGCTGGGCAAATCAGACACAGCTTTGTCATTTCTGACTCAGTGTAACTGCTGTGTGTAGTCTTTGACTCCTGTGAACTGTTTGCCGTCTGTTGTTCGAGGTTGGGGAAGCTATTGCCGAGGTTGCTTTTAGCTCTGATGCCCTGTTACATAAAATTTGGTAAATTTTGCATCCCCAAAGTAATTGCTCTGTTTTTGTTTGGAAGGAAAAACATCTTAAGCAGACGTGTGGCTGAGGATGCAAACAGAGCAGCCTCAGGACCATGAGGTTGCTTTGGCTGCTGTACTCTATCCAACATGTTGAGTTTGATTTTGACCAGTGTTGTCGGTAGGGAAGGTTGTCCAGGGTGGCTTGGAGTTTAGAACTGGCAGTAGTAGGGACAGCTCTTCGCAGGTAGCACCCGCAGATCAGGTGCTGTTGGTAAGGGTGAGGAGATTCCTTGAAGAGCTGCTGGGACCGGAGCTGGATGGCAGGGCTGTCATTTTGTAGACTGTACACTTCTGCTTTGTGCTTGAGAATATAACACTTAATATGAGTAGTGTTTTTTTTTTTTTTTCAAGTAAGTGATGCTTTTAAGTTTATCTTTTATTTTAAAGTTCTCTGTTAGAGACTGTTAAGAGCTGATTTTTCATATATAAATATGCTCACCACAACAATTTTTTCAGTGTAGACTCGAGTTAGCATGGTTTCTGTGCTGACAGTCCTGTATCATAGCACCTCAGATTACTACCAACCATTTTCTTACCACAACACATTTTCCTGTTTATTCAGCACTTTTAAATATTGTTTATTTTTTATTTTTATTATTGTTTATTGTTTATTTTGTACTGTTGCCCTTAGCACCATGTACTTGTAAGGATCTTGGGGTGGGGGAGGGGGAGAACCCTGTCCTCAGTAGGTCTATTATAGTGGGGATGCCAGTAGTGGTCACACTGCAGTGAAGAAATAAGTATCTGGGGAAATGGAGAAGGGGGTTTCTAAGGCATCCGGGGGCAGGGTTGATGTCAGAAAGGGGCTGGGAGGTGGGAAATGGCAGCTCATTCGGTTGGAGACTTAGAACCTTTGCTTTTTGGTCTTTTGTGTTCAGAAATACAGAGGCTTTCTTCGCTTCTTGTTCTTGGCAGCAGATTGTCTGTTCCTTTGAACTTATGTGGGCTGGAAAAGAATGGAATGGAATTGGCCCACCTGCATGGAGGGAGAGGGTAGCATTAGGGATGTGGGTGTTTAAAAGCTCTTGGCATGCTTGGCTCTAAGTACGATGGCTATTTGTGTTGCCATTATTGTAGCTGTTATGCCTACATTCCCTTCGGTGTGCCTCTCTACTAGGATAATTGTAGGGCCCTAACTTATATTCTTCCTGCTGCCAGATAAAATGGATGCTGAAGTGTTATGTGCTGCAGAATATACAGTGAGCTCTGTGTGGGCTGTCTGCTGCTGCTCCCTAATCTTCTGGGACTCCTGGCACATAAGAGAAAAATGTTGCCTTTTTATAACCCACATTGTTGAAAACATAAAAACAAACATATTAGATTTTACTGATGGATCTGCCTCCAAATGGAGCCAAATTAACTTTGGTGAATTTTTGGGATTTAAAAGTGTTAAATATTAAGGAATTGAATATTTAGGGGAGAGATTTGTTAGTGGAATCCAAGCAGCCTGTCAGGTCTGAGAATAACTCTGAGGAGGATAGAGCAGGAGGATGGATATTCCAGTCAGGCTGTCTCTGTCTGTCTGTCTGTCTGTCTGTCTGTCTGTCTCTCTCTATCAGGCTGTCTCTGTCCCTCCCTCCCTTTCTCTCCCCCCCCCCTCTGTAGGTGGGTACATGTGTATGTGTGTGCATGCATATGGAGGATCGAGGTCAGCCTTGAGTATTGTTTCTCTAGGGCTGTCCACATTGACTTTTTTAGCCATAGGTTCTCATTGGCCTGGAGCTCCCCAACTAGGCTGACAGGCCAGTAAGCCCCAGGATCCACCTGCACAGTACAAGTGTGGAGGTGATGATAAATGCAGGGGTTGGTTTCCTCCCACTAAGTGAATCTTAAGGATTAAACTCTGGTCCCCTAGGCTTGGTAGCAGGTCTCTCACCCACTGAGCCATCTCATTGGCCTTGATAGTTTTGAAGAATCTAGGTTTGAGCTCCTCAGCTTCTTCCTGAGGATAGTTAGTTCAGTTTGTCAGGAGTAGGGAAGAGATGGTTCTGTGTTCTTCTCGCTGCCTTTGACCCTTGTCTCCCTGTGTCCCCCCAGCCAATAATAACATTAGGATTACCTTGTAATGTTGATATCTGCCAAGTGTTTTCATGTAAGCTCATTATTTTCTCTCTCATAGTTTTTTGTTGTTGTTGTTGGAAAGGTATTTTAGATCACACACACATTATCATGTTCTACAACAGACTGCTACCTGAGGGCCTTAGGTTTTCATGTTGTGGTGTTCACAGTGCTGGGGATTGAACTGGGACTTGAGTGTGCTAGAGTGTTGTGTCACTGAGCTGCAGCCTCAGCCTTTACCTTAGTACTCTTGGCAGTTCCTGCCTGGGCTGGCCCTTTCTGTGCTAGTTGAGTGATGAAGTGATCCTGTTTCTCTTAGTTTGTGTTTATCAGTGCTGTTCTGTTATAAGAAGGACTGTTCTCATTGATTTTTCTGTGTATCTTTTTCAGTGGGTTATATTGCTGATATATAATTCTGCTACTCAACTTGTCTTGTATTTGGCCAGTGAGACCACCTTAAGCTTCTTTGCACTTTGGTTTGTCTCTGTCACTCATGAGACAGTTCCTTGCTTCCTGTTGTAAGATCTTTCCATGTTGTTTTGTTTTATTCTTGTCCAAGCCCTGGAATAAGCCATTTCCAAGGAGCCCCTGTTCTTTCATATGAAGAATGGTAGTTGGAAGCCAGGGTGTGGAGGGATGGTAGTTAGAAGCTAAGGTCTGGTGGCAGGTGTGCGTATTGCCTGGTTGATCATTGACTCGTGGCTTTCAGCAGACAGTAAATGCTACAGACACTCCATACATACACTCCATGTATATCATAGTTAGGGTTTTGTTTGTTTGTTTGTTTGTTTCGTGGTTAGGGTTTATTGCTGTCGAGAGACACCATGACCAAGGCAACTCTTATAAAGGAAGACATTTCATTGAGGCTGCCTACAGTTTCAGAGACTCCGTCCATCATCATGGCAGGAAGCTTGGCAGCCTACAGGCAGACATTGTACTGGAGGAGCTGAGAGTTCTACCTCTTGATCTGAAGGCAGGCAGGAAACTGATTCCACCCTGGGCAGAACTTACGCATAGGAGACTCCAAACCTACCCCCACAGTGACACTTTCTCCAACAAGGCCACACCTCCTATAGTGCCATTCCCTGTGAGCCAAACATTCAAACAGATGAGTTTATGGGAGCCAAACCTATTCAAACCATCGCAATCCATTCTCCTAGGAGTGGCCCCCATAGGCTTGTAGCCATAACATAATGCAAAAATACATTTAGTCCAACTTCAAAAGTCCCCATAGCCTATCACAATCTCAACAATGTTTAAATGTCCAAGTTCAAAGTCTCTTCTGAGATTCATGTAATCACTTAAGTATAATCACTTACAAAATCAAAATAAAAAATCAGGATCACATACTTCCAGCATCACAGTTATATACATTACCATTCTACAACATCATAGTAAGGGAATACTGGACCAAAGCAAGACCAAAAACCATCTGGGAAAACTCCAAACCCTGTATCTCTATGTCTGATGTCCAGCTCCTTTCTGTTTTGTTGACTACAACCCAATTCTTTATCTTGGGCTGGTTCTACTCCCTGTTAGCAACTTTCTTTGCCAGGTATCCCATGGCTCTGGCATCTCTATAACCTCTGAGGGTCTCCAAGGAAATCCATAGTTCGTTTGCACAGCTTTTAGGACACAGCTTCTGCTGCTGCTGCTGTTCTTATTGTTCATCCCACAGTACTAGCATCTCTAAAATGCTGCTACGACTGTGCTGCACTTTCACCAATAACCTTTCATAGGCTCTGTTTATGGTGTCAAGCTTCAACTTCTTTTCATGACCCCTTCAGTCCTGGGCCTTTAACTGACACTGAGGCTGCACCTTCACCAATGGTCTCCCCTGACCTCTCACAGTGCCAAGCCTCAGCTGCTCTGTGACCTCTTCCTGTCTTCAAAACCAGTCCACCTGGGTGACTCTTACACATTACCAAGTCCGGCTGCCAGCATGATGTTTATCTCTAGAAGACAGCTTCTTTGTACTCTCAGGTAACACTTCCTAGAAGATTTCACCTCAGTGATGCTGGTCTCTTCTTAATCACTGTTAATTTCTTAGCTCCAGCTAACCAGCATCAATTGTACCAGTAACCTCTTCTATTCTTGACTCTAAAGCCAGAGGTACATGGCAGTAGCTGCTGCTTGCTGGAGCTGGAACATGGCCCCTTTCTTCTATTATATCTTCACCAACTTTCTGTTTTTGGTGATTTCCTTCACTGCCTAAGCAGGGCTATCCTGGAATTTGCTCTCTATGAACTGACTTTGACCTCAGAGATCTGCATGCCTGTCTTCTGAGTGCAGGGATTAAAGGCGTGTACTATGCCAGGATCTAAGCTTTTCTTTACCTGGAACTTGCTTTGTACCAGGGTGGCCGTGAATTCAGAGGCCTGCTTGTTTATGTCTCCTAAGATTAAAGGTGTGTACCACCATGCCTGGACCTAAGCTTTTAAAGTTCCTCTTCATTATAAGCATGCCACAGTACCTTAAGATCTGAATTAAAGGCATGTTCTCTTTCTGCCTCAAGATCCGAGCACAGGTGTGCTCTCCATTTCCGGATTGTTCATTCCAGATATAGTCAAATATAGAAAAGAGCCATCACAATTCATTCCATGTTACCTCGACAGACAATCATATTTCCTTATGTCCAAATGAAAACAATAACCTGGTCATAATAAGGCCTAACATGATATAATTGCCCCTCACACAACCACAACCACATGGAAAATTTAGAATAGGTGGCAAAATCCCTTTTCCAACATCATTTTCTTGTGATGGAAGATTAACTGGGTGGGATTTGACCCCATAGTCCCTACTCTCTTAATCTGTTTATCTTCTTGAACACAGAATTTAGCTCCATTCCACTTCTGGTGCCCCTCTAATACTTGAACCATATATCTGGCATTTTTCCTTTCTAAGCTTGCTATGCTTGATCAAAACACTCTTCATAAGAGTGAACCACAGGACAGAGTCTATGCTCTGCTTTTTTGAGATTTCCTTTCTCAGTGCATTTCCAAATCTCTTCATTGTAGCCTCAGGCAGACTCTTCAGACAAGGGCAGAAAAGAGCCACATTCTTCACCAAAATATCATAAGAACGATTTCTAGGCAACATACTAAAATTCTTCTCTGAAATCACTTAAGTCAGGCCCCCAGAGTTCAAATGACCCTCAGCAACATTGTCTTCCATATTCCTACTAGGGTGGCCTATTAAACTCTACTTAAAGCATTCCACTGCTTTCCAGATTAAAGTCTCTAAAGTCTCAAAATTCATATTCCTCCAAACAAAAGCATGGTCAGGCCTATCATGGCAATATCCCTAGTACCAACAGCTGTCTTAGGGTTTTTTGTTTTAAAGAGACAGCATGACTATGGCAACTCTATAAAAAAATTGGGGCTGGCTGCAGTTTCAAAGGTTCAGTCCATTATCATCATGGCAGGAAGCATGGCAGCCTGCTGGCAGACATAGTGCTAGAGAAGGAGCTGAGAGTTCTACATCTTGATCCAAAGGCAGCCAGGAGACTCTGATTTCACACTGGGTGGGGCTTAAGCATAGGATACTTCAAACCTGCCCCCACAGTGACACTTGCTCCAACAAGGCCACACCTATTCCAACAAGGCCATACCTCCTTATAGTACCATTCTCTGTGAGCTAAGTATTCAAACACATGAGTCTATGGGGGCCATACCTATTCAGACTACTGCAGTGTATATCTTTATATCTTTGTGTTCTATGCATGACCAGTGTTTTTATATATAAATGATAAACCATGCATTTTATATTATAAAACCATGAGTTTATACAAATAATTCTATTTAATGCTTGTTCTATTCCATTCAGTTTTATAAATATCTTCTCCAGCAGGGAGGAACTTGGCTCCCTTAGCCTTAGTTTAGTTAGTTACTTGCTCAGTGGAATACATTAAGTGTGGAGCACTAGTCACAATGACTATCTCTTCCACCCCTGAAACCTGGTTTCATGCCTTGAGTACCCAGTCATGGACTGTTGCCCGTTAACTTTGTCACTAGTTCCCTAACTCTCACTGTTCCCATATCTTGCTGCGTGGGCATTCCTCAACTCACCATTTCATCTGTGTCCTTAGTTGCTTACTACCCAATGAGGGAAGGGAAAGGGTGCTTTCTTACAAATTTCTTGAGGAAGGAAAGAAGGAAGGATTATATATATATATATATATATATATATATATATATATATATATACACACACACACATATATAATTAGTTGTATTTTACATGCAGTGAAATTCATCCTTTAAGATTTTATTTTTATGAAATTTGACAAACTTAGTCATATAGCCATTGCCACTATCAAAGTACATCCAGTGTTCCTTTGGGCTCTCTGTAGCTGGTCTCTTCCTGTTCCCAGCTGCTGACCTTTCCATGAATGTTACACATATACATAGCCTTTTATCTGGCTTCTGGTGTAGTTCTTTTGGAATTAGTCCACTGGGTTTTATGTACCAATTAGTAATTTATTCTTTATTGTCGAGTGATTATTTATACACACACTACAGTTTGTGTATTCTCTTTTTGATGAACATTTGGATTGTCTCCAGGTTTTGACATTGTGAATAAAGCTACAATAAAGATTTGTGTGTGGACTCCTGCATTTACCTATGTCTTCTGGGTGAATGAATAGAGGTGGGACTGGTGGGCCATGTTAAATGCATGTTAAGTTTATGAGGAACACCGAAGTGTTTCCCAAAGTGGCTGTTGTATTTGGGTTTTCATCAACAAGGAGTGCATGTCTTTTTCCCACTACCTAGTGTTTCTGACCCAGCGTCACTCCAGGAGGCGTGCAATAGTTCATCTTTGATTTTAATTTGTGCCAGTGGTGCTGGGTGTTTTGCACTGTGTCTTTGTCTTCTGAACTTCTTTCTTGTAAATCTTTTGCCTTTTCTTTTTTCCCTGATGACTAGGGATGGAACCCAAGGTCTTGTGCATGCTATACCACTAAATCTATAATTCTGGCCCTTAAATTTCTTTTTTTTTTAATTTAAAATGATTTATTCATATATTTTATGTAGGTGAGTATTTTGTCTGCATATATGTCTGCACACCAGCAGAGGTCATTGGATCCCATGAGACTGATTATAGATGTTTTTGTAAGCCATTTTGTTGGTGCTGGGAATTGAACTCAGGACCTCAAGAAGAGCAGCCAGTGCTTTTAACTGTTGAGCCACCTTTCTAACCCCGATTTTTGTTGTCTTTCTGAATTTGTTTAGAAAGTCCTTTATCTTTGTTACCAGTTATGGGTTCCCCCACAGGCTCACATATTTGAACATGTGATCTGAGGCTGGCAGTGCTGTTTTGGGATGTTAAGGAGTCTTGAGGAAATGTGGAGTTAGGTCACCTTTGAAAATATGAGGGGTTGGAGAGATGGCTCAGTGGTTAAGAGCACTGACTGCTCCTCCAGAGGTCCTGAGTTCAATTTCTAGCAATCACATGGTGGCTCACAACCATCTGTAATGGAGTCCAATACCCTCTTCTGGTGTGCCTGAAGACAGCTATTTATATGACAGAGTAGTCATATAAATAAAGTAAATAATTCTCGGCCTGACTTTGTATTTAAAAGAAAAAGAAAATATGACCCAATCATGGTTCCACTCCTTTCCATTTTACATCATGTCTGTCACAGTACTATGTGACTAGTCGCCTTGTTTTCTATCCCCTCCAGACTGTCACTTGAATCACTGTGCCTTTTCTGCAAGGAAAGACTGGAAGGATGTAATCCCTAGAATCTGCAGACCAAGTAGCCCTCCCTTGAGGGGCCCTGCCATGCACTTTGTCACCTTGAGAAACAAGTGCCCCCTTTCATGTCGATCGAGTGCATTGGTAACATTTTTTTTACTAGTTTTAAGTAAAAATCTACCCCCGAAACCCCCATATGTGCACAGGTTTTCTCTGTGTAGCCCTGGCCGCTCTGGAACTTGCTCTGTAAACCAGGCTGGCCTGGAACTCTCAGAGATCCGTCTTCCTCTGTCTCCCCAGTGCTGGGATTTAAAGTATGCACTACCACTGCCTGGCAAAATGTAGCTTTTAAAATTTTTCTTTTCTGTACACAGAAGTGTTGGAGTGGATTCTTTGGGGCTTTCCATACAGCCTGTATGCTGTGATTCCATGAGGGAAATACATATTTGCTGGAGAATTTTGTGCAGAGGTGGAGATCGTAGGGATCCAGAAGAACTGCTTCTCCTTAGTGTCTAGGAAAGGAAAGTGGCCACCAGAGAGTCTTAGCTGGTAGGGCTTAGGATGCTAAATGCAGCGGTGGGAGGAAGGGCTCTAAAACTTCAAAACAGAAGAGCGGGGCTGGAGAAAGCATTGAGCCTAGATCAGCTCTTATGGCAAGCTGAAGGGAATCTTAACAGCCTCTTCATTTGGTAACCAAGACTTGGCCTTAGGAGGAGATGGAGCTTTTTGGAGATCAGGTGAGTCATCGACTGGCTAAGTTTGGACAGCAGTATGAAGACTGTCCTCATCCTATGAAGCAGGGTGGGTAAGAGAAAAATCTAGAGTATTAAATATATAGCTCTGTTGTTTTAAAACTATCCTTGCATTGACTTAGTATCTTTAGTAAATATCAATAATAATTAAGCACAGAGGTGGAGTTCGTGACTGAGCTGGGAAGTTTTTGACTAGCAATGAAATTGTGATATATCTTGGGTCAAACAGAAGCTGTAAGAGATCAAATGAGAATCCATGTTGGCAAGCAAGGAAATTTGTTTTTCCTGAGAACAAAAGGAGAAAGATGCAGAGATGTAGGTCTGAACTATGCTAGTTATAGTTAGCTGTGAAAACACAGACTCCCAAGGTGAGGGTTTGTGGGAGTCTGACTTGCCTTTGGATTACAGAGAGCACTGGAGGAAGTACCTGGGAAACCTGACAGTGCTGGCTGCTCAGGAGCCTGATTCAGGTGAGGGACTGGGTTCCTTGCCTTTGCATTTCCCTAATCCTTCATGGCAGTGAAGAGTGTTTTGTGACATTACATTTCTATTTATAAATGCCAAAACTGGGATTCAGAGAAACTAGATGATGTGGCTAAGTTCCTATGACCGGAAGTGGTTGAGCCGAGATTCACCCTGAGGATTGTGAGGTATCCCAGCATGCCTTCTCTCCGCTGTGCCAGTGTTAATTAAAGTGTCGTTTGTAGGCTTGTATTATTTCACTCACTGTTTATTATCAGTTCATACAAGATAGGTGCAGAAATTGAAAGCACTTAGAAACTCAAGGCAGTTTGACTATAATTTCCTGAGTGTGGCATCCAATAAGGCTGAGTTGTATGTCTTTGGATTTTTTTTTTAAATTTAATTTCACACGTCTAGTAATACATTTTAGTACATTTTAAGCAAGCAAGCAAACAAACAAAAATGCTATTTCACTGATGGTTAGAAACCTAAAAAGAAAAAGTTGCTTTTTACAGCTGGTCTGAGCAGCTCTGCTGTCTTGCTGTGACCCAGTTGTAGACACCAGCTTCGGCAGAGTTTTACGCTGATTCTTGATTGGTGGAGCTCTGAGTGGCTGGGAAGTGAGATTAAAGAACAGGAGAGGCAGTAGGGGAGATGTGAGGATGAGGGAAGAATGTGCAGCATAGCCTTCAGCAATGGCAGCAAGGTGAGGGATGCCCCGCCTTCTGAGCTCAGTAATGTCCAGCTCCCTGTCTTTCTGTAGACTTGTCTTTTATTACACTCAGTGGCAATTGCTGGCAGCGATGCAAAAGGGACCAAATGTAGTAGAAGAAAGACATAGAAATGAAGTTCAGAAGAATCACACATGCACAGACACACACACACACACACACACACACACACACACCCTGAAAGTGTTTCCCTTTAAGGAAAAAGCTGCAGCTCTTTGGCAGAACCAAGAGTTTTGATTGGCCCCTTCTCCTGCTGTTTGCCAGAAGGATCCCAACCAGTCCAGTTTTTTTTTTTTTTTGTTTGTTTTTTTTTTTGAGGTGGTTTGGGAGACAGCCCAGCAGCCAAGTCTCTGGATTTAATTCGAAGTATATAATGTTTCAGGGAGGGTTGGACCCAGCAGACTCGCCCCCTACTGTTCAGCCTTCCACTGTGCACCAGGGAGTGTGACTGCTATTTTTGGAACACCCTTTTCCGCACCTCTCCTCTGTGCCTCATGGATTCTTTCTGAATGTCTGAAGTTGTACCGGCATGGGGATGAAGAAGGTTTGTAGCCAGTCTTTGCTACTTTGTGGGTTCTTTCTCCCTCCCCCCACCCTTTTTCTCCCCCTCCCCAGTTTCACCCTCTGTCACTAGATAGGAGAGAAATAAGGATGCAGGGGTGGGGGGCTGGGAGAGAAGGAGATCTTTGAATCTGAGTTCTTTCTTTTTGTTTCTTCTTTGAACACAACTACTAGCAAACTGCAAACAGCCCCACCTCTTGGGGCCCTAGCACTTATATACCCTCTGAAAAGCTCCCAGAATTCCACACATCACACAATTGCAGAAATATTTGAGGCAAATATTTGAGGCCAAAGTAGCCCCATATATCCCACACCTGGGATTAGAATGAAAACACATCCTTACAATATTTCTGTGTTTTTAAAGAAACTAAAATTCCATAATTCTCACTACAGATGGTAAGTAACTGAGGTGTTTTAGAGACCTCTCTGCAGCAGCTGTGAAGGAATTATTCATCCCACCTGTTACTTAAGACATGAGCCTAAGCAGTGTGCCCTGGGACTGTAGAGATTGGCTTTCTCTACTTCTAGGTGTTCTAGGAGCTAGATCAGTTTCTGTTGTGAGGAAAACAGCTTGCACATTGACTAGAGATGAGGGCAGGTGTTGTATGTGTAGATGGACCTCTTGCCAAAACATTTGCATTTGATCTGAGGCAATCTCTGCCATCTTAGTGTGTCTGAAGGCAAGGCTGCCAGCAAATGGCAATTTAATCCCCAAAGTTTAGTTGCTGTCTTATCTGAAGCCCTCGAACTCAGCCTGAGGTTGGGAGCCGGCTCCTGGCTGCTTAGGTGTAACTGTGCCCTTGGGGCCACAGTGTCAGTGATCTACCAAGTCTCCTGCCTGATGTGGCTTAGCTTAGCTCTGCCTTGCTATGTGGAGAAAGACCTACCTGTTTAGCATTCATTGGCTCCATGGGACGGTTAGACAGTTTATAATGCCAGCCTGCATATTTCATGGTGAAAGATTTCAGGTTTGTTAAACCCTCATAACAGAATGTAGATTTAAAAAACACTCTGAAAAGTACCCCTTAAAGAAGGCTTTGGGGAGCATGAGTCACAGGACTACAATAAGTATTGATCATTGTATACAACAGATGTCTCCTTTCCCTTCCTCATACACAGGTCCCAGAATCCCTTGTTTAAATGCACAGTGGTTAATGTTAACCTGGATATCTTCTATAACTCTTCAGTGGTCTCTAGATCACTAATGGCTTCTAGTACATTGTCATGAAGTATAAATAGTGACTACACTATATTGTTTAGGAAATAATAACAGAAAATCTATATATCTTCATAGTAGATCTTTTTTTGTTGTTGTTTTGGTTTTGGTTTTGTTTCCCTCAGATATTTCCAGTTGATGCAGGTGTGGAACCTGTGACTATGAAGACTAACTTAACTAATCAACAGTGTGAACTAAAATTGCCTTCCAACACCTGTGCCACTCCTGTAGTCTGCAGCCTCCGGGGGTGTAGGGCTGTTTCTTAGTCGGCTTTCTTCTGAGTCTGGTCTTGGTCTATTCTGTTATATAAGAGGCTTTTAAACTGTGAACAAAGTATGGAGTTCTTTCTGCAGCTTACTTGTAAACTTAGCTCTTCTGGTCTTGGTGCTGTACTTCTCTGATAGATAGTTGCTGGGTCCAGGGAGTTTAGACCCCTCCTCTTCCTTTCACACTAGCCACCTGCCTTGTTTGCTGGTCTCTAACCACGGTGGCGACCGGTACAGCTTTACTGACAGGCAGGCAGCATCTATTCTTCCACAATACACTAACTCTCTGCAATTTGGAGGGGTTAAAGACGGCCTTGAAGTGATGGTTTCCACCTGTGTTTCTGTTTTATTAAGTATGTGGAATTGGAGGGCTTTCAGTGGGTGCTGGGAGAGATGACTATGTACATTTTAAAGGGTTAAAAGATAGAGATGGGACAGTATCCGGCTAATGAACGGCTTCCAGATGTCAAGACACACATTTCCTGAGCTGAGTCCCAGGCTTTCTCACTCTACCAGGATTCCCGTTTTTCTAGTAGAAAACATCAATAAAAATGGACCCACTGGAGAAACAAGTGTTAGCAGTTAACTCAGGATTGCGAGTGGGGAATTCATTTTCCTTTTGAATGCTAGGACACCTGTGCCAGTTTCTTTTTTCTTTTTTCAACTTTTTGCACAATTTAGAAGCCAAAAGTTTCACAAAAGATATGCTTCATTTACAGCTTTAAAAAAAAGTGGAACAATATTTGGATTTCTGAATATAGCATTTAAAAGTGCTAATTGTTAAAAAGGGATTTTGTTTGCATGCACACTAAAATTTTCTTGGGGTCCCTGGACCCAGAGAGGATGATAACCACTAATCATATGGGGTTCCTGATTGTGGCTCCACGAAAAGATGGAGAAACTGGCTCTCAAGTTATTTCCCCCTCCCCTCCCCTCCCCTCCCCTCC
>NC_034606.1:42242480-42265210 GCF_900095145.1 Mus pahari | reverse complement strand
CTTCTCTCTTCTCTCTTCTCTCTTCTCTCTTCTCTCTTCTCTCTTCTCTCTTCTCTCTTCTCTCTTCTCTCTTCTCTCTTCTTTTCTCTTCTCTTCCCTTAAGAGAAAGCCAACTACTGGCCTCTGGCCCTAACTGATTCCAGATGGGCTTACTAGAGTACAAAGGTTTTCAGTGTGTTTGGGCTAGGGCTGACCACGAGGCCCCTGAGTACTTCCTGAGCAGCTCTGCAATTGTACTCGCCTAATAAGAAACAGCCTTAACTGCTTGCACCCAGAGCAGCCGTGTTGGTGTCCTTTCTTTGTGCCCCATTCTCTGAACCACCCTATCCTCTTGCCTGGTGTCTTCACTAACCAGAGGACATTAAAATACTCACATATTTCTTATGGATGAGAGCAGAGAAGAAAAGAGTGGTCAAATAACGGCAGATTTTGACGATTAGAAAAGGCTTTTTTGTTTTTTTTCCTTTCTGGACCTGAGGGGAGTTGGCATGTAAATGAGACTGGGAAAACCAAGGCAATCGTTATTTTTAATTTAAAAAAAAAAATCTGGCATGTTTCCTGAATAGTTCAGAATGCCATGTGTGATGGTTTATTCACACTGTACACTGAGTATGGTAAGCTGTGATTTGCTGAAGGGTGAGCATGACCTTGAACCCAGAGGACGGTGTTCTGTATTCAGACCCTGTGCAGTATTGCTAAGGGAGTGTGCCTGCTGCATGTGACACTGGCTTGGGTTTGGCTGTCCTCCCAGCCCCTGCAGTATCCTAGGCCTCTGCACAGCCTACAAGAGAATTCTGTGATGCTTTGCTGCAGGCTCTGTGAGTTATTATTTGGGGCCTTCTAGACACCAAGAATTTATTTTATGTATATACTTAACTTTTGTTTCAAGTGCCTCATGACTGAGGGTGTGCTTGTATCAGCTCATACCTTTCTGGGTCTAGCTGATGAATGCAGAGACTCCGCCAGCCCTGGGGTTCACTTGGGATAACTGATAGGAGCTGTTTCTCTGTGCATCGTGTGGGTTCTGGTGATTGAACTCGGGTCATTAGATTTGGTGGCAAGTGCCTGTACCCATGGAGCCATCCATGTGGCCTTCCCTTCCGTGGTTTCTTGAGTCGGACATGAAGTGTATTGTCTGATGAATTCTTACACTGTTTCTGAGGAGTGAATTTGAATATCTGGACTGTTTTGGTGTTAAGACAGGTCATGTGGTCACCTTCAGGATGCCTGAGTCCTAGCTTTGCTTCTGAAGGAGATTACCCATAATTAAACACCCACTTTTTGTAACATTCTCAGTTGACCAGTAGGATCTTCTTTTCTTTATTAATGTTACCTGTGAATAAAAAAAGGCAGCCAAGGCGTGCACCTTTGGAATAGCTGCCATTTGTCTAGTACCAGGCTCCTATTATCTATATCTCTCATTAGAACTGCCAGGTAGGCAACCTTGTTTCCCCTTTCACATAGAAAACTTTTGTTCACCATTGTCGCAGAGCTAACAAGTATCAGAGAGGTAGGCTTAACTCTCATACTCTGTGTCCAAAGGTGGTATATATTCTCCTACTAAATCTTTCTCAGAAACTCCTCCAAAAGGATGTAGTGACTTACAAGACAAAAAACAAATCTCAAGATTATTTTTTCATCTTCATCATCTTTTCTTGTTAGGTTTGGTTCCTGCCTCAGATATATAAAATACTAATATTAGAGAAAGAGGCAAGCTATTTAGCCATTGTTTATAGAGAGACTTAGGTCTCCAAAAGGTACCATTCTTTTTTTAGTTGAAAAATGTTCAGCACAATTTGAGTGACACATATTTCTATGGAAAATGACTTTGAATTTGAAAGAGAGCAGAGGTTCTGACCTTGGCAGACACCAAGGTGCTGTTCAGGGAGAGTATATGAGGGGTTTGGGGGTACCACTTTAGGAGGTGCGCTGGTCAAATACTCTGAAGTGCTGTGCTGTACGGTGAGAGGTACCTAGTGTATAGCTCCACACTCAGGCTCTACCCTGAAATTTTACTGATTTGCCCAAGCAGAGACAGCATTGAGAATGTGAGGCTGGGTCAGGTGGAATACAGCAGTCAGCCATGAAACAGTTGAGCTCCATGGGGTGGGCGGGCTCACTCCAAAGTCGTCTTAGACATTTCTCTTGTGCTTGCAGGGGCTTTTAATGATTTACATAGTGTAATGCCTCTGTCTTAACCTGACTGAACTTGAGGGGGACAGACACTGGGTCTGCTTCTCAGGCATGGTTCATGGGGCTTGTTAATTGGGTTCCCGGTCAAGCCTTTGGGTGTTATTTGGGGTCAGGGAGCTGACTTTGCAAGTTTTATTGAGCTAGGTCTTGTGGTACAGACTTGCAATCCTCAGCTAAGGAAAATGGAAAGTTCAAGGCTAGCCTGGACAGGTTAGAATCTGTTTTAAAATAAATCAAAAGGCTGGAGATATAGCCCAGTGATGAACTGAACAGTAGAGTCCTCACGAGTGAGGCTGTAGATCCAAACCTACTCACTTTGGAAAGGGAGGGGTGGGTAGGAGGGTGTCTGACAATTGTTATTCTCCTGAACACTCAAGTTCACCAGTGGGCTCTGGCTGGGTCAGAAGATGAGCTTACAGCCTAGAAGCCAGGTGGGAAGCATCTTGCTCATCGTAGCCTCTGAAATTAGCAGACTTGTTCTTCCCCATGTTGCGTATGTTTTAGAAGAACACAAATTCTATTTTGAGTCATATCATAAATGGGGGAGAAAGAGCATTCAGTAACTGTTTGCTCTACAAACTCTGCTCATCTAACAGACTTGGTTTAGTACTGTTCTTTTATTTAGTCCCTCTGACTTTCCATCTTAAATTGATTTGTAAATTTTTTGTTTTATGAAAAGGGCTCACACACGTGCCCAAGAGATTGTGTTTGTGTGTGTAGAATCTCTAGTTTACCAGTCCTCTTCCTTAAAACCATCACTGGGGGAGACCAAAAAGAAAGAGATCAGCGGTTCCGGGTCAGAGGACTAGAAGGCGTTTGGGAAGAGGAGTAGACTTGCTGGGTGTGTGGCAGCACGTGTGCACACACGGTTTCCCATCTCTGCTCTTTGGCTGGATGACCTGGTTAGTTTGTTTGGTTTGTTTTTTACATTGTGGAAAACATTGCATAATTTGTGGAGCCTGTTATTTTTAGGTAGTTGGTTTAGAAAACACTGAACTTATAACTTCCCCCTTAAAGATCTTTCTTACACATTTAAGAAAAGTGTTAAATGATGTGGATTTTAGACATGTGAATTGAAGAGACATTTGCAGTAATAAAGTAGTGACTTTCCCCTCTTGTTCTTTGTTGAAGTAGAAATTGCTCAGAGCTGAGGATGATGGACGATTATTAATTATTTGGGGCTCTGATGTCAGAATCCTGGATAAAGTTTCAGAGGCTAGAAGCCCAAGCTGCATAGTACTCCTAGCAGAGAGGCCCTTTAGCTACACTGTCATGTTGCAGATGACTCCCCCCCCCCCCCCCCCCCCCACCCCCCCCCGTCCTGGGATAAAGTTCAAACTGTTTGACCTACATGGTAGAGGAAACTTCATTTATGTATTTTATGTATACATATCTGATATATAATAAGCCTAGGAATCTTATTTTCTTTATGTATTCTCTCATATATTACACTCTGACCACAATTTTCTCTCCCTTCTTTGCTTCCAGTCTGTCCTTCCCTCCAACCCCTCCTTCTCTTCTCTTCTCTTCTCTTCTCTTCTCTTCTCTTCTCTTCTCTTCTCTTCTCTTCTCTTCTCTTCTCTTCTCTTCTCTTCAGAAAAGGGCAGGCCTCCCATGGATACCAACCAATCATGGCATATCAATGTGCAGCAAATCTAGACACCTCCCCTCATAGTAAGGCTGGACAAGCCAACCCAGTATGAGGAAAGGGTCCCAAAAGCAGATGAAAGAGTCAGGGACAGCCCATGTCCCCACTGTTCGGAGTCTCACAAGAAGACCAAGGTACACAACTGTAACATATGTGCAGAGGGCCTAGGTCAGCCCCATCCAGGCTCCTTGGTTGGCAGTTCTGTCTCTCTGAGTCCCTGTGAGCTTAGGTTAGTTGACTCTGTGGGTTTTCTTGTATCCTTGACCACTCTGGCTTTTACAATCATTCTACCCCTTCTTCCACAGAATTTCTGGGCTCTACCTAATGTTTGGCTGTGGGTCTCTGCTGTATCTGTTTCCGTCAGTTGCTGGGTGAAGCCTTTCTGATGACTATTGGGCTAGGCACCAATCTATGAGTATAGCAGAATAGCATTAGGAATCAGTTCATTGCTTTTTTTTTTTTTTTTTTTTTTTTTTTAAAAACAAACCAAACAAAACAGTGTTTGGTTCTATCTTAGATCTCTGGGCTATCCAGCCTCTGGATCCTGGCCTTCCAGGCAGTGTCAGAGGTGGCATGGGTCTCAAGCTGGACCATTGGTTAGCTACTCCACAATTTCTGTGCCACCTTTATCCCAGCACATCTTGTAGGCAGGATGAATTGTAGGTCAAAGGTTTTGTGGCTGGGTTGGTGTCCCAATCTTTCCATTGGAAGTCTTGTCTGGTTGTAGGAGATGGCCAGTTCAGGCTCTATATCCTCCATTGCTAGAAATTTTAGTTAGGGTAACCCTTATAGATTCCTGGGACTTTCCATTGTATTAGATTTTTAGTTAATCCCCCAAGATGTCCTCCCAATTCCAGTAGTCTCTCCCTCTATCCTCCCCTACCTCGTCCTTCCTGTTCTGGTCCCCACTCCAACCCTGTCTACCTGCAATGTCCATTCTATCTCCCCTTTCCAGGGAGATTGATGTATCTCCTGTGAGCCCTCCTTGTTACTTAGCATCTCTGGGTCTATGGGTTATAGCATGGCTATCCTTTACAGCTAACATCCACTTATGAGTGAGTATACACCATGTTTGACTTCTGGGTCTGGGTTACCTCACTCAGGATGTTTTTTTTTTCCCCCTCTAGTTCCATCCTTTTGCTAGCAAGTTTCATGATGCTATTATTTTTCTTAATAGCTGAGTAGTATTTCATTGTGTAAATGTAGCACATTTTCTTTATCCATTCTTTGGTTCAAGGACATCTAGGTTTATTTCCAGTTTCTGTCTATTACAAATAAAGCTCCTAATGTCACTCTAGTAAAGTGTTTAGGGGAAAGCAGACAGACACTGTCTTAGGGGTTCTGTTGCTGTGTTAAAACACCATAAACCACAGACAACTTAGGGAGAAAAGGTTTATTTCAGCTTACAACTGTGAGTTCATACTTCATTGCTGAGGGAAGTCAGGGTAGGGACTTAAATTGGGTAGGAACCTAGAGGCAGGAGCTGATGCAGAGGCCATGGAGGAACAGTGCTTTGTCAGCCTGTTTTGTCTCAGCACACCTAGGACCACCAGCCCAGGAGTGGTCACTACCCATGTCAGTCATCAGTTCAAACAAAAGAAAAATACCAAGGCTTGCCCACAGGTCAATCTGGGGGTGCTTTCTGTGTTGAGGTCCCCTCTTTCCAGATGACTTGAGCTTGTATCACTGTGGCCTGACCAGCCAACAGAACGGCCATTTCACATTGCTCTTTATTTCAACAGGACTATTTGGAAGACACAGAATAATCTGAATACATTCATTTTAGAAATAGCTACTTGTAATAGTAATTCTTGGTGGTTTTTCTACATTCCCCTTGTTTGAAAATAACTGCTGGGTGTTTTTACACCTGCTCTAGTCCACTTTAACTCCTGAATAAAGACTCAAAGACCTAGTATTTTTATTAACAAGCCGCAAGCCTAAGCCAGGCATGTTCTGAGCTATTCTAACCCTCAAAGGCAGCCTACTTCCCAGCAACATGGTCCTTTATCACAAATGTGTCTTCTCTTGGCTCATTCTGGTCCATGTGTGTCCTCATGGAGACTCCCTTGATGACCTGCTCATGGTGACCCCTGTGGTCTCTCCACACCTTCTCCTCATGTTCCTTCTCTTTACTCTCTTGGGGACCTCTGACTCAGATCAGAAGTCCTGTTCTATTCTCTTCTGCCCAGCTACTTGGCTGATCAGATCTTTATTAACCAATCAGAGATGATGGAAAATAATTTTTATGTAGCATTGAGACTAGAGATGCTTGACTATGCCATCATCTGGACTGCAACCAGATGCCTGGGCATAGAAATCAGCATCTGAATACACAATGTGTACAACCACCTCCCAACAGGTCCTCATTAAGAGACACAGTTAAGGAAGTAAAAAAGCAGACCACAGTGTAGGAGAAAGTATTTGCTACACACAGATTTGGCTGCTAACCAGAACACATTAGTTATTCCTGCAACTCAGTATATGAAAGGAATGCTATAAAACATTTTTAGAAAACAACCTAGTAGCAAAGTGGACAACATATATGAATAGGTACTTTACAAACATGATATTCAGCTGTTTAAAAAGTGGCTACATGATTACTCTTCAAGGTAAAGCAGATGGCCACAGTGAGGCTCTGTTACCCTGCCTCCTGCATGACTGACTGAGGAAGGCAGACATTCAGCTCCCTGAGCCCTCATGCAGGGCTGGGGGAAGTGTTAAGTAGCATAGCTTTGAACTAGTAGTTGATGGCATCTCCCAAAGCTTCCCACTGCTTGCAGCAGTAGAGATATGGAGTGTGTACATATGATCACCACGAGGGTGTATAAGGATGTACACTGTAGCACTTTTTGGTTACAACTTGTGATATTGAGTCTTCGTTACCACCAACTTGGCTGGATTTGGAATCACCTAGAGACACATCTTGTGGTATTGCTTGTCCTTTGAGCAAGGAGACCCACCCTGGATGTGGCCAGTACCAGCCCGTGCTCGGGGTCTAGACTGAATTGAAAAAGACAAAATGAGAAAGTCAGCTGAGTACTAGTATTCATCTCTCTCCGCTACCTGACCTGCCCAAGTCTAAACAGTACCCTGCCACCATGCGTCCCTTATCATGATGGACTTTACTCTTAAACCGAGCCACAACAAATGCCTTCTTCTTTAAGTTTATTCTTGTTAGGTATTTGGTCATAACCACAAGAAAAGAAAAGCTTGTACATAGCCCAAGCTGGAAACAATAGGAATGTTTTTCGCCATTCCGAAGTGCCTTTCAGTATGTTATGCTTTATTTGTAAATAGGATATTTAACATGTATAAGTGTTATTGAGTACAGTGCTTCACAGAGAAAGCCAGTACAGAAAGGAGCATGGCATATGATCATTTATATACAGATCATAGCATAGTCAATCTGTGATGTCTGTTATTGTTAGTGAGCAGCTGAGAGTGACTTTGCAAAGGCACAAGGTGGACTTCTAGGGTGCCAATAATGTGTCCTTTCTCTTTGTCTTGGTGCTGGATTTCTCTTCAGGTGGATTTACTTTGCGAAAATGTATTACATTGTATACATGGGAGTTTTGAGTATGTATGTTTATATATAATTAGCAAAGAGTTTACATTATTCATCTTTTGATTGCTGCAGCTGATAGATAGCTGGTCCCTCAGATGAGCTATATGTTGTCCGCTCAGCTGGTAGGATGTGTGTATGCACATATATTTATGAGCTAAGAGTACTGTGTGCGAATGAAGGGACTTTTTAAAATTATAATTTCCTTGTCAAATATTCAACATGCTACTGATCTTTTTAAAGAGACATATGAAAAGAGACATGATAAAATAAACTCCTGTTTCTATGAGAACAGTAAGAAAATGTTCACTGTCATTGCCAGAATTTGGACTTGTTCTCTGCATGCAACACTCTTTATGAGTGTTCTTAGCTACTAGGGACTTTATTTTGACCTTTACTTTCACCATAGAAACTTTAAAAAATAACTATCCATATGATATTAAAATATTTTGATTCATTACCTTTTGGCGGTCTAACAGAAAAAGACATTCTAAGCAAACCCAATCTGCTGTGGAAGGTCTTGAGAGAGATTGCTTGTGCCTTCTGTTAATAGGTCATGTCTCTCGACTTTGAGCCTGGCCTCTTACAGTGTCCCCGGAAGTTCTCCATGTCTGCTCTGCTGCTTCGCTCCCACCTTCTCTGTTCTCCGTCCCTAGAACACCTTATCTCCATTCTTTCCCTAAATGAGTGCTGCTGGTCCATGCTTCATGCACGCTCCGGTGCTAGCCATCTTTTATCCCCCTGTAAGTTGTATACTCTTGCTGTTGGCGTGTCAGGCATTGGTATGTTTATTTGCCTAAAGCTTTTTTTCTTTTGAGGCCTTTGACTGCTTGTTTAATGAATATTGAAAGTCAGTATCTTTTCTAAAGGATAAAAGCTGATGCTATTATGTAGTATTGTAAAATGCATGCTTTGAATTTGTTTCCAGAGAGTGTACTAGGTTACATTACTTTTTGGTAAAAACAAGGGTATGTGTTTATTATTAATTGTGTGTGGCAGTAGGAAAGAGTTATGCCAACTGGATCCTGTAAGTCAGACGCGTGGCCTCTTTAGCATGGTCCTCTAATCACCTGATTTAATTTTAGTGGAATCCCTGCAGAAATGCTTTGATTATGTATGTAGAATGAGGAAATTATAGATTTAATATGGAACCTGACTATATTAGGGTTTCTGCTTTAAAGCTGATGGGTGAGCAGCTCAGTCCTTGGCGAGCTGCTCATATTTAGCATGTGTTAGGCCCTGGGCTCCATTTCAAGCACCAAAACCACATTTACAACTGCTCCCCACCAGACAGCGAGCAAATGACACTACATAGGCAGTTTGATGACACCGAGACTAGGTCAGTGTAGGCATTAAGACTGATACTTCCTTTTTTTAAATCTCAAATCTAAGAAAATTAAATTTTAGAACGTTATCTGAAGTTTTGTCATTTCACTTTAGCATGTAATTTCTCAAGCTAATCTAAATTTTAAAAGATCTGAGTGGAATCATTGCCATTTGTTCAGAAGTTTAGAATAATAGGATTAGAATAATAAATTAGTAAGTATTACATGCCCACTTACAGTTAACTGGTTATTAATATATCAGAAGTTTAACATTGACTTTGATATAATTGGTATAAGAGAACATAGACACAAAATAACAATTCAGGCATTTCTTTACAACTATGACTGTGTGTGAATGGGAGTAGAAAACTGCATAGGCTCTGGAGTTCAGACAGACCTGAGGTACATACTAGACACATTGACATTTTGAATTTTGTTTGTCATTTGCAGAGTGGAGGTATGAATATATACACCTCACTATTGTTGTTTTTTCTTATTTTAAACACCTTTTTAGTAAAGGGTTCAGTCACGGATACGATGGACAGAGGCCGCTTGGGTCTTCCCATAGATAGTAAGGTGAGTGCTAAGAGTTGTGCTCGTCAGAGCCTACACAGCCACCTCAGTGGCAATGCATGTGAGAGTGGCGAGAGAGCATCTACCTCATGAGGCGAGCTAATCATCTGTGCCTCACTGCTGGGCCGAGAACCTGGATGGTTTATTAGAGCATATTGCACCCATCAGCATCTTTCACCCTGTTTTTGAAGCACATTCTGGATGCTTCTTGTATTAGTTTGGGAATACTATCCTTTGCTGTGCAGAATTATGCCATTTTCATGTTTTCTTTTTTCTTTCTTTTTTAACCCTGGAAAACAGGTGCCTTGGTGCTGTTTCTGCCATACACCAAACCCACAAATTTCCTGGGTGTGCCCTATTTTTACCTACCTCCCTTTTTTGATAGAAGGCCTTGAGCTGCTTGGTGCTTATGCTTTGTGTTTCAGAATCATACAGGATACAGTAACTACCGAATCAATCAAGCAGGTTCTTTCTTAAAGAATTTCTGGGCTGGTGAGATGGCTCAACAGTTAAGAGCACCCGACTGCTCTTCCAAAGGTGCAGAGTTCAAATCCCAGCAACCACATGGTGGCTCACAACCATCCTTAACGAGATCTGACTCCCTCTTCTGGAGTGTCTGAAGACAGCTACAGTGTACTTACATATAATAAATAAAAATAAATCTTAAAAAAAAAAAAGATAAGAATTTCTTCGTAGGCGGGAAGTGGACCCCTAGCTTGAGAAGCAAAGCCTTGGTCCATATTTACCTGTTGTTTAGGGAGGAGAGTGGGTGCCACTTTAGAATTAGAATTTGGATGAAGGAAGGATCAGCTCCAGATGAGCATTAGGCACAGACCAGCTCACTCTATGACATTTTGGTAGGCGTTTCCGGAAGTGGAGAGCCTTGAAGGGTTTGAGAGATTATAGATTGTATTTTATGCATGTCTATGGTTTTAAAGTGGTTTTCTGTAAGTGCACGGTCTTCTGTGGTCGTTTTGGACGTTATTTCTGCAGGAACGTTGCTGATCCTCCTGCTACTGCACTCATTGCTCTGTCCTCCGGCTCAGGGACCTGCTACTTCTTACTCCTTTTGTCAGCAATTCTGAGAGCATCCCTATGTGATGACAAGTGTGGGAACCTGCTCCAGTTTCCATAGTAGGTCAGCCCATGAGGGGAGCACTTGGATGCAGAGTTTGCAGTGAGTGGGCTTTCTACCTCACCTATCCACTCCTTCCTGCTGTGATGAAGAAAGTTCCATCAGAGGGCAGATACTATAAGCATGGGTTTTCTCTCCTTGAATCAGGGTGGAAGAAGGTAGCAGAGGCTGATGTTCCCACATGGAATGCCCCAAGCATGTTTTGCATGCTTTTGTTGTTCTGTTTTTTTTTTTTTTTTTTTTTTTTTTTTTCCTTTCCTGATGGGAGGAGGTGAGTGGGGAATGTTCTCTGGACTAGCCCTGTTTCTGGGGCAGGCGATTCAGTTGATTTTAAGACTCCGGCACTTACTGCTGCTTGTGTTTGAGTTAGGGGTCAGAGAGGAGAAGAAGAAACAAACACTTTGGGGTGTGGTTTAGGAGGGATGGAATATAGGAAGGAGTATATTTCTATGTTTTCTTAGTCATAAGACACAGAATCGCAAGTAGCTAAATTTAGCTCAGGTTCCTGTTGAAAGCATCATTTTTTTCGGCAGGCAGTGGGGGCAGAACGGAAAACCTTTTTGTGTATCCTGCTCCATGAAGCCAATAGGGAAGCAGGAGGAGGTGAGGTTGCCATGGAGATAGTAGCTGTGTGCAAGGGGAGAGCAGCAGGGTTTAGAATTCCAGGAAGGAAGAGAGAGTGATGTCATCAGATTCCATGGACCAGCCCAGGAACCCCTGCGAGGTTGGTGGGGCGTTGGGTGTGTGTGGGGTGGGGGTGGAGTGGGAGTTTGAAGAGGGGAACAGTGGCCTCAGTAAGGTGTGAGGAGTCCAGTTCAAGCGGAGAGGTTGATTGTATGGAATTGTGCTGAGCTGCATTAATGTCTGATTTTGAGGAAAAATTCTGTAAATCGTTTCGGAATTAGCAGACTATTTTCTTTGTTGAAAAAGGACATATTTCTTCCACAAAGGAGCTCATCAGATATAAAAATGTAGTATCTTTTTATAGCTAAATCCCTATAGTATTTGTGTATGCTTTTATCCCTTGTATGTGAGGGTATTTTAGATATGTTGTTAGTTACCATTGCATAATTCCTTTTATGGTGCTACATGCAAGTAAATGATTCATTAATGCCTGATTATGACACTTATTTTTCTATGTATGAGGGTAAATAAATTCTGAATTAAAAATTATGAATCAAAGCATTGCTTTCAACAGAGAGGAAAACTATGCTTCAAGACGGTTATGAGCACTTGCATGCTTATATTGCTAGTCAAGGACAAATGTATTTGTCTACACGTGATTAAAAGGGTGATTTTTAAAAGGAAGAAATGTAACTGAATCTGCATCTGGATGAGGGCTGTCCTTCAAACAGTCACCTAGACTCTGGCGATGGGGCATTGCGCAAGACATAAAGAACTCTGGTTTGAGTCAGCTTCAGAGACCAGTAAGGAGAAAACATTTTCCATATCTAACTCTGGATTCCCCCCCCCCCCCAAAAAAAACCGTAGTCAGAATTGGCTCTTTGTGATCTCGTGTTAAAATCAAATCCATGCTTACTTAAAATGAGCTTTTATCCAGTTAAAGCTATTTCAAGTACATGTTGGTTCTGAAGGCATTTTTGTTTTCTGAACAAGAACTGCTGTATGCTGTAGTTCAGCGGTGATGTTCTAAATGATGGTAGCATATGAGAATAAGAGCATTAGCTTTCTCTGGGTGACATCTCTGAGGTGACCCACTTGGGTTTATTTGTTCAAATGTGCCACTGGCCATTGCAGGGTTTGGTGGCATGTATGAGAACCTGGAGGTGCTGGGAACAGATTGGCTCAAGTCTGACCCTGGGCTCTGATCTGCTCTAGCTGACCTTGGACGAGTGACTGTTTCTTGCTGCACTGTTTTCCTCATATATAAATAAGCTGTGATGTAAGAGCCAGCCTCAAAGTGCAGCTAGAGGATTAAGCAAGCCAATATGGAAAGCGTTTCCACACTCTATATGTTCTCTGTGCTTTCTGACTGATCATTAATAAGAATGCATATTTCTTAGGCTGGTATGAAAGGACATTCTTAGAATGGAAGCACAGGGGAAGCTAAGGCAAGAAAGTTATGAGTTCAAGGACAGTTTGGGCTACATTCAGAGGTCTTATATCATAAACCAAAATGGGTCAGTGAGAAGGATCCGTGGTAAGGCTGTCAAGCCCGATGACCCGAGTTTGATCTCTGTAACCTACGCGGTGGGAGGAGCAGACTGAACTTCCACAAACTGTCCTCTGACCTCCATATGCATGCTGTGGCATGCCTCCCCTCCCCCCAACTAACTAAACAAATAAAATGTTGCTTGAAAAATATTAAGACCAAATAAGAACTGAGAAGATAGCTTCTCAGATGAAAGATAAAAGTGTTGGCTGTGCATGTGAGCATTGGGATTGGCACCATGTAAAAGTAGCTGTGGCTGCCTGTGTTCCCAGCATAGGAGGCTGAGACAAGATCCCCACAGCAAGCTGGCTGTCTTCACTGGTCACAGTTTGTGAACTCTGGGTTCAGCAAGAGACCCTGCTTTAAAAAATGTGTAGCATACAGAAACTGTGGTACAATTACACAATGGAGTACTACTCAGCTATTAAAAACAATGAATTTATGAAATTCTTGGGCAAATGGATGTTATCTGGAGGATATCATCCTTAGTGAGGTAACCCAATCACAAAAGAAGTCACTAGATATGCACTCACTGATAAGCGGATATTAGCCCAGAAACTTAGAATACCCAAGATACATTATGCAAAACAGAAGAAAACCAAGAAAGATGACCATTGTGTGGATACTTCATTCCTCCTTAGAATAAGGAACAAAATACTCATGAAAGGATATAGGTACAGAGACAAAATTTAGAGCTAAGATGAAAGGATGGACTATCCAGAGACTACCCCATTCGGGAGTCCATCCCATCATCAGCCACCAAACCTAGATACTAATGCTCATGCCAGCAAGATTCTGCTGAAGGGACCCTGATATAGCGGCCTCTTGTGAGGCTATGCCAGTGCCTGGCAAACACCGAAGTGGATGCTCACAGCCAGCTATAGGATGTAACACAGGGTCCCCAATGGAGGAGCTAGAGAAAGTACCCAAGGAACTGAAGGGGGCTGTAACCCTGTAGGTGGAACAACAATATGAACTAACCAGTACCCCCTGAGCTTGTGTCTCTAGCTGCATATGTAGCAGAAGATGGCCTAATCGGCCATCACTGGGAATAGAGGCCCCTTGGTCTTGCAAACTTTATATGACCCAGCACAAGGGAAGGCCTGGGCCAAGTAGTGGGAGTGGGTGGGTAGGGGAGCAGGGGCGGGGGGGTATAGGGAACTCTCGGGATAGCATTTGAAATGTAAATAAAGAAAATAAATAAAATTAAATTAAAAAAAAATGTGTAGCGATTGAGGAAGACAACTTCATCAACTCCAGTCTTCCACATGCACTAGCCAACTTGTATCTACTACATACATGCATTCACACACAGCAAACTCATACATATACACCAAACAACAAAGAAAAAGGATTGTCAGGGAAGGTACCATGATCATGAAGATGTTTATCCATTGCATTTTGGATGTGCTGACCCCTGCAAATTCCCCAAATTGGGGAAACTTGACTGTAATTTGTGAATGAGGAAATCGTATGCATACCCCACCCCCACTTGCCCAAATCAAATTCTTAGGTGGGTTTGTTTGAGGTTTTGTTTGAGGTTTCCTTGACTGATCCCATGGAAGAATTAGTGTGCTGGGCTGGAAAGATGGCTCAGCAGCTAAGAGTACTCACTACTCTCAGAGAGGACCTGGTTTAATTCTTAGCCTCTATTTGGAGGTATACAATTTCCCATCCTTAATTCCAGTTCTAGGGGTTCCAGCTGCTGCTGCTTCTAGCTTCCATGGGCACCAGGCATGCCTATGTAATACATTTACATATATTCAAGCAAAACACTCATATACAAAATACGATTTAGCGTGGCAGTTATCAGCCGACGATTGAATCATCAGCAGTGAATCCTGCCTTCTTCCTGAACAGGGAGTCACCACAGTGAGGGGAAGTTTGGGGAGTCACTCTAGGGACCCCAGGAGAGAGAGCAGGGCGTTGGCACTGGGAGTGAATGACACTGGCGTGGGAAATAAGAAAGGCCATGTCCTTAGTCACGCAGATCTTAGGGGCTGGAGAGGAAGGGTGCTGGGATTGGGAGGGCAAAGCTCAACGCACCAATGGACAGGCTTTTCTCTGTAAAGTAGGTTGACCTGCAGGTGCTTCTCTGCATTATGCTGAATCTTAACATCCGTGTACAGTACAGGAATAATTACATACATGTTACAGATCAGAAAACATGCCTAGAAGGGTTGCTGTCAATCTCCATGCTAGTAAGCAATAGAGCTGGTCCAACATGTTGAATAGCAGTGTGAGTCAAGAGATAGCTATAAAAGCTAAATTCAAACAGTCAATGTGGACCCCCCCCCCAAAAAAAAACCCTAGTGTTTGTCTATATTGACTTTTGGGTACAACTATTAATTTAAATATAGTATGATATTCAACATGTTAGCCTATCTCATAGAGACATTATGAATATTACAGAATGATCATTTTGGATGTTTCATTTGCACTCAGAAACTAATTAAGAAGTATCTTTGTTTGTTTCTTTGAGACTGGGTTTCTCAGTGTAACTAGTCCTGTCTGTCCTGGACTTGCTTTATAGACCAGGTTAGCCTTGAACTCACAGAGATCCAACTGCCTCTGCCTCCTGAGTGCTGGGATTAAAGCTGTATGCCCCCAGACCTGGCATCTTTTTTTTTTTTTTTTTTTTTTTTTAAGTGCCAAAGCTTGTGGAGCCTTGGGCTCAGTGAAATATCAGTCTGAATTGAGTATCACAGCACACACTGATTTGTTGGTGGTTATCAGTTGGCATATTTAGTCATAATAAGTATTGTAATCATGTCTGCTGTTCCATTCAAATCCAGATGCAGATGATTATCAATTATTTCACAAAACAAATTTCATCTTCTTAGGGAGTTCGAAGTTTCAGATAAAAGAACCCCAAATCTGTAGTTAGAAAACTTGCGTTCCAGGCCACTTTGTTATTGTCTGCCCGTGAGCCCTAGGGCATGTCATTTAGCCTCAGCTAGTCTGGACTTGGATTTCCGTTATCAGCCAAAGGGAATATCGTTGTTCATCAGTGTCTGCAGGGATTAGTTTCAGGATGCACTTAGACAGCTCACATATCTCATATAAAATAGTTTTTTTTTAATGTCACACATGCACATATACCTATATACTTTAAATAATCTCTATTAATTTACAAACACAGTATCAGTGCTGTGCAAATATTATCCTGTGTTGTTTAGGGAATATTGACAAGAAAGATGTATTTCTGTGTTCAATACAGACAGTTCTCCCTACTGCTTCCTGAGTGTTTTCTGTCTGGTCAGATGAACCCACAGATGCTGAAGTTAAGGATATGGGAGTTGAGAGCATAGCTTAGTGTTACCTGTCCACCAGACCGTTTCCAGTAAGACGCTCCACAGCAGCAAGTCCTCCCTCTTCTCAGCTCTATAACCACAGGAAAGGCATCTTAAAACCTGCTTTGGCTTTCCTATGTGTGTCGTGTAAGTGGTCATTTTGCCTTTGTGTAAGTCTGTGCATCATGGACAGGCAGTGCATGTGGAGGCCAGAAGAGGTTCATAGATCCCTTGTAGCTAGAGTTACAGAAGTGAGTTGCTGTGTGGGTGATGGTAATCAAAGCTACATTCTCTGGATGAGCAACCAGTGCTCCTAACTGATGAGCCATCTCTCCAGCCCCAAGATTAACTTCTTAAAATGAAAAATTTGGTGGCATATAGTAAGGACATTGTCAGGGCCTCCATACTATTCAGGCATTTTTCATGACCCCAGTAGAGATCTGACCCTTTATTTCCTGTTAGCAGCCACCGGCCCATTTTCCATTTCTAGGATTTTGACTGTTCTCCATACTTTATGTCATTGTGTGACTTGCTTTCTCCATTGGTGCAGTGTACTGATAAGTTGCTATAAGGCAACACAGGCCAGCTTTGCAAACATCTTTCAATAGCCAAATAGCAATCCTTTGTTTATGTAAGTCACTCTTTACCTGCATGTACTGATGTTTGGGTTACAGTTGACAATGAAGCTGGGGAGTGCTGCATCTACACTTTGTTTGAGTACCTGGTATATGTTTGATTTACATGCCTGGGAGTGAAATGGCTAGGCCATATGGCAGCTCTTCATTTAACTTACCAAGGAACTGGCAAGTTGTCTTCCATAACAGCTGATCTTTTACATCCCCTCCAGGAATGCTCACGGGGTTATAAATTTATTATTAATGAAGAACACACTAAGATGGGGAAGGTAGAAAACTGTGTGTGTGTTCTTTTGAGTTTATTAGAGCTCTGTATCTCAGGTTTTTGTCTGATGGACTTATTAAATATTTATTTACCATCACTTCAGCACTAAGAATGAAATTTAGCTCAGGGAAATATATCTAATTCACTTAAGTGCTGCACAGATTAAGAAGTGAAGGCTAGAGAAGTGAAGGAAGGGGAATTTAAATAGCCTGTGAAGTTTCTTGGGGGCAAAGGACCTATTTCTCTGTCTACTCAGAGTTTAACAAAGTGAGTGGTAGCATGCCAGGGGCTTGTTCTGGGGCCTCCCAGGCTATCTCAGGCCTACAGCACTGCATACAGTAATGCTGTAGCTTTGTAAGACAAACTGGATTGAATGGCACAGCTGAAGGGGAGGATGCAAGAAGCCCCAGGTCTAAGAAAGACCAGGCTCTGTTTTTCAGTGGAGTTGCCAAGGACAGAATTTGTCACAGTGAGTTGTGACAGTGCTGTCTGCTAGGGAAGCACAATTGGATGGGGGTTGGGTGTGTGTGTGTTCACATAGGGGGTACCCTGATCCCAAATTTCAGACTCTCAGTAGGAAAGCAAGCATCAACTGATAGGAGCCACTATTACTGGTTCTGAGAAAGAACCCCGTCCAGATATAAGTTCCTAGACTCCAAGCTCATTCAGAGGGTAGTAGTAGGGCTTGCTTGCTATGTTCTTCTGTGCACACATGTGTTTCTAGGCTCTGTGAAGAAACAAATAACAGTAGATAACCAGCAAAAATTGGAGCATTAAATGGACTTGGATTTGTAATACTGTAAGGATTACATGGGTTTTCTGAGTCTGTTTCCTTATTATAGAATGACATATCAGGACTTTAGTGAGGTAATATGTTAAGACATTAAATACATTTATTCTGTACTAGTAATCTGCTTTTAATGTTTCACCTTATTTTGCTTGTATCAGTCTGGGCCTGTTCAGGAGAGAGACTGCTAGAACTTGGATAAGAAATTTGATAAATGCAATGCAGGATTGCCATATGTTAATCCAGATAAAATCTAAACAATGGGACACATAGAAGTAGATGTAATATACTAATATGATTGATATGTGATAAAACATAGTGTAACTTTTTAAGTTAAATTTACTTATTCACTTTACAACCTGATATCAGCCCTTCCTCTTCTCCCAGTACAACCTCATGTAAGTCCTCCCCTCATTCCACTTAGAAGGGGAATCCCCCTCTGGGTGTCAACCCCCAACCCCACTCCCCTATTCTACCCTCCACCCCTACACATCAAGTTGTTTTGGGACTTGGCACATCCTCTCCCACTGAGGCCAAACAAGATAGTGTCACTTTTATACTAGCACCTACTCATTAAGTAGGACAGCTAAGAGCTGGCCCCCATGCTTTCACCTTCCAGACCAGATCTGGACTGTTTAGAGAGGCATGGCTATAATTCTAGATGGCAGAGAATGAAGTCTCATGCCAAATTATCAGTTCACTCTTCAGGATGCTGGAGAATCCAGGGACGTTTACTCTGCCTGTGTATCAGCCTGTGAAGGGCTCTTAGTGAAGCTTCCAGCTGTTGGCTGCTGTACAGGAACTGGATGGCAGGGAAACTGCTTTTCGTATAAGAGAGGCTAGGACTTGGAAGCAAGGACTTTTCCTCCTATGGTGGCTCTGCTGTGCCCTCTACTGACAAAGGTTCACATCATGAATGCTAACAAAGCAGAAATAAAGGGCCCAGAAGAAAAGACAGTTTGGGCCGGGCCTGGTGGCGCAGGCCTTTAATCCCAGCACTCGGGAGGCAGAGGCAGGCGGATTTCTGAGTTCAAGGCCAGCCTGGTCTACCAAGTGAGTTCCAGGACAGCCAGAGCTATACAGAGAAACCCTGTCTCGAAAAACCAAAAAAAAAAAAAAAAAAAAAGACAGTTTGGAGATAGAAATCTGTTCAAATAAATAGAATGAGTATGTAATTTCATATTCTTAAAACTGAAGAAGATGGTAATAGGTGGAGATCCACGGGACCTTTAAAAAATGCAAAGAAGTTGGATCCTCATGTGGTGTCCAAAGCTCTGCTCAGGGTGGAGGCAAGAGGTGAAATCTTAGAATGATTAGAGAACATCTAGGGTGAATCTTCATGCCCCTGAGGTTAGCTATGGACTCTTGGGCATAACACTAAAAGCATAGAATACAGAAGAAAGAAACCAAAGTAAAAATTAAAATCTTTAGGTGGGTGTGGCATCTCATGCCTGCCATGTCAGTACTTGGGAAGCTGAAGCAGAATTGCTCAGAATTTGAGGTCAGCCAGGGCTACATAGCAAGGTCCTATCCAAAAAGGCAAAACCAAAAACCCAGAGAAGTGTTAAACACCTTTATGCATCAAAGGACACTAGTATCAGAATGAAAGACAACTCAGTAATAGAAAAAAATGTACAGATCATGTGTCTACTAAGTGATTGATATCTAAAACACAGGCCAACAACTGAACCTAAGAGCAAAATAATCTTCCACAGCTCAATTGTGCAAAATATTTTAATAGACTGTCAAGATAATTCTATAAACATTTATTAATGACCAGTAAGGACAGAAAGAATGCTTAGTTCACTATCATAAGAAAAAGAAGGTTAAAGCTCTCACTAGAAACCACTTCTACTCACAGGGTAGCTGTTATTAAAGAAAAAAAGGGACAAGATAAGCAAGTGTTTGTGAGGATGGGGGAGAAGTTGAAATCCTTGTGTATCATTGCTGATAGGAATGTAAGACGGATGCTACAACTGCCATGGAAATTGGAGCTGGCTTACAGGTTCAGAGGTTCAGACCAGTATTATCAACACAGGAGCATGGCAGCATCCAGGCAGGCATGATGCAGGAGGAACTGAGAGTTCTACATCTTTATCTGAAGGCTGCTAGAATACCGGCTTCCAGGCAGCTAGGATAAGGGTCTTATCATGCCCACGGTGACATACCAACTCCAACAGGGCCACACCTAATAGTGCTACTCCCTGGACCGAGCATATACAAACTATCACACCCAGCAAGGTAGGCGAGGGTAGGTGAGTCTAAAAGAGCTATCATCCACTATGTAGATCAGGAAGTGCAGTGGATTGTGTCTTGTATAGCAAGAGCACTTAGGTTACCAGTTAGCAATTGAACCTTAAACTGAGAGCAGGCTGGACCTACTAGATCTGTACTCCTTAGAAACCTTTGTCCTATCTCTGAGTACTTTGAACCCTGTGATTTGGAACCAGAGTAATAACTGATGGTTGCTTAGGTATTTGTTGCGATTCAGTTTGCACAGATTAGCACATGGAACTTAGTCTCATGTTCGGTGCTGTGATATTTGCTTCCTCCTTTGTTTAAACACTGATTAAAAACTCAACACCGAACCAGCAAGATATCTTCAGTGTTTAAAGTGCATGCCATGCAAGCTGAGTAATATGAGCTTAGATAGTTCTTAGAGAGTTCTCTTTATTTTTAAACTGGCACACAGGATGTTGAAGCTATATAAACAATAACATTTCCCTATTGTGAGGGAAACGGAAGGTCCTCCTAGGAAGTTCTCACTGTGACTGACAACACTGACAGTCTGCACACGCGCTTCCTGAGCACGTGTACTGGTGAGTCTCTAGAGAGAATGGGGTGTGCACTAGGTATTTTTGTCCCACTGCTTGTCAGTGGCCCCTGTATGCTATGTTCCTACATTAGATAGGCTGTTCCCTGTTTATGCAGTCTTGACAGTTAAATAGTTTCATTTGCTTTTTGCTGATTTCATGGATGGAAAGTGGTGTCTCAACTCTAAAAGGATGCTCACTAGCTACACGTTAGTAAGCAGGGAGTATAAGGGAGAGGAATTTCAGTATTCATCAAGAAAGTGGGGTGGAAATACCTATTGGCATTTAGGATACTAGAGCAACACTGAGTGGATGGGTGGATGTATCAGGGTGCACTAAGTGGAAATGAGCCCCACACAGGATTGAGCGAGTTGCTAGGAAACACATACTGCGAAGTTAATGCATTGTTAGAGATGGGTGTACAAGGTACAATTGAAAAGGAAAACCGTGTTTCTTCATTTAGTTTAGGCCATTCTGAGACAAATCTCTCCAACACACAGAAGAGTTCCCAGTAGCCTTAGTCTTGTGGTACAACAGATGATGATCTTGTTCCATCTTTGCTTCTAGTGTTTTAGACGGCATGAGCTCCCAGGATCATGCATGTGCTTGCTCTCGCTCCGTCTCTCTCAAATTAAAGTTTTCTGTACTGTTGGTCTCTAGGATGTCAGGACATAAGATACATATGTGGACTGTTGTTTGGGGGTATGAGTGAGTCCCTTGTTAGCAAGCACTTGGTCTTTTTGAATACTTTCTTAATCAGATATAATTCCCGAGAAAATGGTGAAATCTTTATAGTTTTAAAAGGTGATATAGGATGATTGTTGAGATGAGAACCTGAAAAGTGAGAAAAACAGGGTCCCTGAACTGGGTTCCTCTGCTGGCCAAGGGCAGTAGTTTCTCCCAAAGACTGGACACATTCTTGTGTCATCCCCCTCTTTGTTTCCTTTTCTTCCTCTTTCTTCACATCCTTGAGTCAAACTGCTTGGACTGCTCAAGATCTGAGGGCTTTCTTTGTCACTGTCACTGTTAGGGTATAGCATTGCAGTAAATCTACAGAATTCAGAACAAGTGAGGTACATGTGGACATCAGGATTCCTGTTCTCTGGCCTCTCCTGTCTAGTCTTCCTGCCCTGCCCCTCTTCTCCATTTTTATAAATAATTTAAGTATATTCCTTTCCTGTAATTGTTAGTGTGAAAGAGAGTCAACATTGCCTTTAATTGTCATTTTTATTTTATTTTAATACCTTTTAAATTTAAAAATGTGTGTACATACATACAGATACATGCCACAGTGCGTGTGTGGAGGTCAGAGGACAACTTTCAGGAGTCAGTTCTTACCTCCTACTATGTGGTCTGAGAGACTGACCTCATGTCCTCAGGTTTGGTCACAGGCAGGTGTCTTTACTAGCTGAGCCATGTTGCCAGCCCCTAACTATTATTTTAAAGTAAGAGACAGACTGAGGTGCTCCTACACTATTAATTTCACCTCTTCAGGTGGTTTTGTATAGCATCTGTCACCAGTACCCAATTTCAAGCAGTTTCATCACTGCAGTAGAACCTGCTTCTGGTTACTGCTTGTTTTTACCCTCTGCCTCGGAAACCACTCAGCTGTTTTCTGTCACCATGAACTTGTTAGGGTTGGACATTTCCTATAAATAAAACAATGAAGTTTCTGGCCATTTTCTCTCTGGTCTTTTTTGCTTGCTATGATATCTTCATGATTTAACCGCATTTAGTGTCCTGTGTCTAATAGTTCTGTTGTTCACTGCTGTACTGTCTGGGCCCTGTGAAATTAGGCTGTTCTCAACACGATGGCCTGTCTGAGTGCATGTGCATTTTATTTCCTTGGCTATATTCTGGGCCATGTAGTAGCAGTGTGTTTAACTTTATTTTGTGTTATTTTTCATTGTGTATGCAAACATGTGTGAGTATGTACAAGTGAGTGCAGTGCAGGGCCCCACGGGTGCTACAGGCATCAAATGCCTCAAAGCCGGAGTTACAGGCACTTTCGAGCCCTCAGACTTGGGTGTTGGGAATGAAACTCAGTTCTTCTGCAAGAGCAGTCTGTTCTTTCCCACAGAGCCATCTGATCATCATCTAGCCTCGTATGTAACGTCTTGGGGGACCACCCAGTGTATAAGGCGACTGTGCTACTTTCCATCCCACCAGTGCTGTGCAGAATCTTCATTTTCTTTTCTGTCCTCAACACTTGCTCTTGTCAGATTTTTTTTTTTTTTAAAGATTCATTTATTTATTATATGTAAGTACACTGTAGCTGTCTTCAGACACTCCAGAAGAGGGAGTCAGATCTTGTTAAGGATGGTTGTG
>NC_034606.1:42231937-42242145 GCF_900095145.1 Mus pahari | reverse complement strand
AACAGCAGTATGGAAATGTAAGCCAAATAAACCCTTTCCTCCCCAACTTGCTTCTTGGTCATGATGTTTGTGCAGGAATAGAAACCCTGACTAAGACAGGGTTGTACCAGTGGCTAATGACACTGTGCAGGCACTTCTCTCACCTGCCATCTTCCATATCTTTTGGAGAGTTTCAAACTCTTATTTCATTTTAAAGGTCCCCAGACCCCCACCCATTGCTGAGTTGTAATAGTGCTTTATATACTTTGAACACTGTTCCTTTATCAAATGTGATTTCCAGAGTGTTCTTCCTTGTGTAGATTACCTTTGTTTCTGGGGGATGCTGAAGGACAAAAGTTGTACGGTTTGACCTCCTTTCTTGTCCCCTATGCTTCTGGTGTCCCCGTGAAGAAACTACTGCTTGCCCAGATTTACTGAAGGTTTCCTTCATAAGTTTTATAGTTTTAGGTCATTTTGGCTGGCATTAAATTAGTATATGGCACAGGCCTTTAACTCTTTCTACATGTGGATATCCAATTGTCTCATCAGCATTTCTTAAAATGACTATTCTTTCTGCCCTTGACTTTCTTAGCATCCTTCAAAAACATTATTTAGTTATAATTGTGAGGCTTTTATACACACACACACACACACACACCCTTTAGCTATACTTTATTGACCCACATGTCTAGTTCTTGCCCCACTCTCTCTTGGAATCCAGAGGTTTTATTTAAATAAATGTAAATGGGCTGGATGTAGATCAGTGGTAGAATGCTTGCCTAATACATGTAAGGCCCTGGGTTACTTCCCAGCAGCACACATACACAGAGAAATGGATGTGGAAGAAGGATAATTCATCCTTATATAGAAGCAGACATGCCTGACCTTAGGCTAGTGGCACTCACTTGGAAATTTCATTCTTCAGCTTTTACCAGGATTTTTGTTTTAGATATCCATAAACTTTTGAGGCAGTTATCTCTAATACTGACTAGAGGGTATTTTTGTTGTTGTTGTTGAGGAGACTATAAATATTTAAGTGTCCAAAGAATTATAGGTACAGAAAATAACTTAGAATCGCTAGCTTATGTAAGATCAATTCCATTCATTTGCTTAAATATTCTTTTTTTAAAAAGATTTATTTATTTATTTTATATATATGAATACATTGTAGCTATCTTCAGACACACCAGAGAGGGTATTGGATTCTATTACTAATGGTTGTGAGCTACCATGTGGTTGCTGGGAATTGAACTCAGAACCTCTGGAAGAGCAGTCAATGCTCTTAACTGCTGAACCATCTCTCTAGCCCCTTGCTTAAATATTCTTTTAGGTGCCTACCATGTGTTAGTCAGTGTGCTAGATCTTGGGAGGGAATGGGGTATAATGGACAATAGACAATGGTCCTGTATAAGTTTAAATTGACTCTACTTCTCATTGTTTTGAAGGGAGTATAAACTTTGACTCTGTGAATACATAACCAAGTTTTTGAATGTAATTATATCTTTGATGTGGCTGCCATTAAGTAGAAATTTTATTCTTTTTCCATGAAGCCCCATCAGTGAAAATTCCCCTTTTCTTTAGTATGAATGAAAATCCAAGTGCCCAGAAGAGAATTAGGCTATTTAAGTAACTACATTGAATTCTTAGAAATTACAAAGAAATTATGTGCTGTTTGTCCTTTGTGTGTGCACTATGTCCTAAAGTTTCCTGGGAGGTGGGGACATCGTTTGCTTACCTTTCTCCTGTCTTTAGCCATTTAATGTTAATTTGGAATTTTAGTACTCAATATCTATTGCTTGGATGATCAAGTGGGTCCAGTCAGCCAAGGTGGGTGCTCATGATGTGTGTGTTGTGCTACTGAGTTAGTGGGATAGCTTCTGTTGGCCAGCACCTCTGCCCTCAGGGATCTTGATTTAACTCTCTGGTATGAAAGTGAGACACACTAAATGTGAATTCTAAAAGGAAGAAATGAATAGATAACGTGGAAAGTGAACAGTGCAAGCAATGTAAGTAACACTAACGTGTATGCTTTCAAGGAGTCCCTGACGCAGTTGGTGATTGAGTGGTAAGGGAACCCTGAACAGAAGCGGAACTGCATCTGGGCTAACAGAACTGATAAAGGAACTGACAATTTCCAGGTTGAAAGCATTTCTCAACAGGGTGAAACACATGGAAATGTGTGGAACCCTGTTCTATGTCATCAGCATCTGGGTCTGCTCAAACTCCAGGGGGGACAAAGTTAGGACTTCTTCTTCCGTGTCTCTGTAGTGCTCAGCTTGAGGTACACAGAGAAGGGAACCGTTTACCTGCATAAAGAGAAAGAAAGTAGGGTTTGTCTGTAGTGTGTTTGTGTTTATGGCATATGTAGTATTTAGCTGGAGAGAGCTTATAATAGGAAAGTAGGTTCTCAAAATGGCAAATTCTGGAAACTTGAGACAAAATTCATATTTGATTAGTTTGAATGATTTTGATTTTCTTTTAAAGTTTTATTATTATTATTATTATTTTGTCTTAGAACGAGCCACTGACCCCGGGTTATCATGGATTCCCAGCAAGGGATGGCCAGGTATGTGTCTATGCTTCTAATTCTATTAGTATGCTCTGAAAGAACTTCTGAAATTACATTTTTGAAGGTAGTCTAATTTGTTTTACCAATGAATTTGCTTTTAGATATTGTGAATTAAGTACATTTCTTAATCCTGAAGGTATTCTATTCATGTTATTTAAAGTATGGGTCTTACAGGAGAAACAATCCCTTAGCAGTGTGCTTCCATCTCGCAGTGTATCCACTCTGATGCTTTCATCTCTAGGCTATGAATTTTTAACCTGATTTTCTTGGTACCTCCTAGTTCTTTTGTTTGTTTGTTTTGCTTTATTTTTGTTTGAGGGGGAGCATTTTGAGACATGATTTCACTGTGTAGCCTTAGCTAGCTTGGAACTCACTGTGTAGACCAGGCTGTGCTTGTACTCAGAGGTCACCTATCTCTGCTTCCTGAGTGCTGGGATTAAAGGTGTGTGCCACCACCACCCAGCAGGCCTCCTAGTTCTTAATACTGGACTTACTTTTTATTTTCAAGTGATTTGGAATTGACTCTCAGAGGAAACCTTGAAACACAGCAGGAATCCTAAGACTGGTCCTTTGTCACCTCCGAGTACCACAACTTTATACGTTTACTATTATTAAGGGGATTATATTAATCTGTTGTTCAAGTTGGGACATTTCTGAGAGTGGAAAGGTTTGCTGACAATTATGTTGATACAGCCTGGACCAACTGGTTGGCATTAGATAAAGGCTCATTTAGCTGTGATTAAATGATACACACTAACAGGCCACCGAAAATGGTTGAAGTAGCAAAGTAATTTTAAACTTTTGTTTAAAATTGCATACAGATCTACTAGTAGAAATGCTACTAGGTTGTTTCATAAACTAGATTCACAGAATGTCCGGTGTCTGTTAATTTTTGTTTATCTTTTGAGATAGCTTCCCTGTATGTTCCAAATTCACTTCCAATTTGGGATCTTTCTGCCTTAGCCTGCAAAGTGCTGGGGTCACAGGTATGTTGCCAGACTCGGCAGTGTGTGTGTGCTTTAAGACATTAATGGTATTCCTAGTAGCCCCATGGAGGTCTGTTCTTGTTCTCTCTCAGTAGTTCTTTACATTTGTTTTGCCTGCATCTAATCCGACTGAGCAAAGATTTCTCATGTCTTAAATGTTCTCAAAACATTCAAATGTGAACTGTTTGCAAGGAAACTCTAACCTTGATTTCATCAATTTCTATAGTAGCTAGTTCTACTGTAAGAACTTAAGCTTGTGTGGCCAGGTCACACACAGCCCAGGGCTGTGAGAAGGGCTTGGGGGAGAAATGCACAAGTGTGACTGGGTTTATTGGCAGAAGGTCTGGAAGCATGGTCAGCAAATGATCTGAGGAAAGCACACTGCACACAGTTGCTACTGTAGCTGAGATGTTACCCCAGGGCCAGCAGATACACATAGGTGAACAGAGTAGCCTGTCTGACACGCTCAGTTCCGAGGGATATTTGTAAACTAAGTGTGGTAGGCTAATACTGCAGTGCCTCCTCTCAGTCCTTTAGAGCTTTAAGTCAGGCACATCTCGGTGTCTCACACTTCCGCTGTTTGTGAATGAGGTGTTAACAGTGAGCATTGGAACGGAGAACAGACTGTCTTAGGGTTAGGTGTTGAAGTCTTTGTAGAAATAGGATTATCAGTAAATTACAAAACCAAATGTTTGTAGAGTGTGTTGTGGCTTAGGTTTATAGCTTTGTGTCTTACTTGAGTTTTAGAGTGGCTCACCCAAATCAGGCTTGTTCCTATTTTATAAAAAGAAGACCAAAGCGCTCATGTCCTAAAGTTCTGTTTCTGTCAGGTTTTCTTCTTTTCTTGCTTTAAAGGGCTGGTAGCCTATAGTTTATTTCTTTATTTTAAAATTAGAGGAAAATTATTGTTATATCATCAGGCTCTTGATTTGATTGAAGAATGACTTTTTCTGTTTTTAAAGTTCCTTTGAGTGTGTGGGTATGTTTTAGTGATTCACAGAAATGAGTGAAATTTTCAGAGCTGATAAACATCAGTTGGTATGTACAAGTTGGTTAACAACTGAGGGTGGGCAGAAGTGATGAGCTTTATATTCACTAGCCGGAAAGTTTTTTAGATTTATTTATTGGTTTATTTATTTTTAGTGTTTTCCCTATATGTATAAATGAGCATTGTGTATGTGTCTGATATCTTTGAAGTCAGAAGAAGGAATAGGGTCCCCTGGAGTTGTAGTTGTAGATGGTTGTGAGTCCCCGTGTGGGTGCTGGGAACTCAACCTAGAACCTCTGAGAGCAGCAGTGCCCTCATCACCCAGCTACCTCGCCAGCCCCCAGATCAGGCTTTGCCAGGAACTTTTTGGAACTTTGGTTATTTTGACTGGGAAGTAAGGACAAAAGCAAACACATCTCTTGTAGTCATTTGTCCTTGTGCAAAGCTGGCTGCTCTGTGTCTGGTGGGTAGATATTGTGGGTGGAGGATGGGGCAAGGGTTCAGTTACACAGCTTAGTGCCTCCAGGCTTAAAGATGGACACACAGCTCGGTGTAAAGGGTGCCTTTCAGTTTCTAAGACAGTGTGTGCATGTATGCACATCTCTCTCTCTCTCTCTCTCTCTCTCTCTCTCTCTCTCTCTCTCTCTCTCTCTCTCTCTCTGGGTTAGTTTTATTACACAGCACTGCTATGTTTTAAGCATTGTACATTTTCCCATTTTATTCTATTCTATTAAAGAATTGTTGGTTGTGGTCAACAATTGATTGGTGGAAATTATTTCCTGGACTTGCTAATGGATTATAATCTGTGATTCTGGGAAAACATTATTCCAACCATTGTTGTTCTTTAAAATTCAACCTTAGGACTGGGAATGGAAAGGCTGCTTAGCATTCATGAGGCTCGGGTTTACACCTCATCATAATTACAAACAAACGCATATGAGGATGCTCATGTCTTTAAGCAATCACTGCCCCCACCTGTGCATCCAGTCCCCAGCTATCCCTGACCCCAGCTAGAGGCTACATTAAAATGATGGGTTCCTAAGTTAAATATTTATTCTGTTCCTTACAGTCCACCATCCCCCTCCCCCACCCCTAAGTGTGGTGGCATCCTTGCACCCTCTAGTGGAGCAAGGGAGGTACATGCAACAGTTTTCAGCTAAGTGAGTTGCTTCGCCTTGGCTTTTGCCCTTAGGTTTCTCAGTCTTCATGTGTTCACAAGCTGGGTTTTCTGTTGTTTTCATGGATCTACAGAATTTGCATTCTGCTGTTTCTTATTTATCCATTGTACATATCCTCTGGCTTTCTGCTGCTGAAGATAGGAATTTACATTTTATAAGCATACCTTCTTTCATCTAATAAATTCATTATTTCTTAAGTCACTATTTATCATTGCTTTATAGCTTGTATCATGCATCATTAACACTGCAAATATTTTTATAGTCAAGTGGTAAAGTAATATGACTACATTTCCTTTCTTACATACTATTTCTCCCATGAGCTAATATCTATCTATCTACACACATACACACACATGTAGAATATGAATCTACTTAAATGCACATGTGACAATTTTTTTTAAGCTTTATTGAAGTATAGCTTCCACACTATAAAGTTTATCCAATATAATGTTCCATTCAGTGACTATGTAAATTATGGAGTAATGACCCCCATCACCATCCTCCAGTTTTAGGACATCTCTGTTACTTCCAATATTTGCTCAACTTCTCTTTTAGTTGTGGACTAAAAGACAAATACTGTGATAGGCTTTCTGACTGAAACTCTCTTCTGGCTATTTCCTGTTGCTGGACTTGTGTGATGTACCTAATCTATTGTCTGTGACTCGTACCTAGAATCACTGTATAGTAATGCTTTCATCAACAATGTTTTAGTTTTCAAATTTTTGGGCCACTAGAATTGTATTGCAGCAAGTTCTCTAATTAGCATTTGTGCTAAAGCACAGCTCTGACCTCACTGGAGTCTCACTACACTGCTTAGCATGTCTCTGCTGAGCACTCTGGTGCTGCCCCCAACCTCTTTTCCTCTCCCTCATGTAAGGTTCTCTGTATTCCAGCTTTACTGTAGGGCCAGGTAAGGGAATGGGTTTCAATTCCAGGGCCTTCCCTTCGGGTGCTTTGTCCCTCCATGTTTGCATTCAGCCCATCCTTAAGTCTGACGTTAGTTGCTGCCTCCACCACGAAGTCTTGCTGATAGGTTTTTGTAGGAATAGATTCTTGGTGTCTACTGTCCTCCAAAGGACGTGCTTTCCACTTCTGTTCATACTTTATCACTACCATTGAATGATGATTAAAAGGCTATGACCCATACAGTCCTGTGATAAGAACCTGATATATTTGAACAAAGAGGGGAACCGAACAGCTTTGGTTGGACTGCCAGATTTCATCGCCTCTGCCTTGCCAGAACTTTATGAAAAATTAATACTCAAGAAGCAAGATATCTGATCTTCTGTGAGAGAGTACCTCTTACAAGTTTAATGACTTTGGTCAAGTGGGTATTAAATGTAAATCTGTCATTTTATCTAGCCTTTGAAGGCTCTTAAAACACCCAATAAATGACTTTATTGAATTAGTAGAACGTCCCCTGTGTGTCTCCCATTAGGATTGCCCCTTGTTCTTCATTGTACCCACAGCCAGTGCTCTCACAAGCTTCCTGGCATCATGTGGGTCATAGACTGCCTAAGGATTTTGTGATTCTGTTGTTTTATGATTGCCCCACCCCCAATAGTTTTAGTAGGTGTGCTCTGACCTCAAGAAAGCAGGTGGCCAGTGAGGAACGGTGTAAGGAGAGCACAATGGTGCGAGGACCTGTAGGAGACAGTAAGTGACATAGATAAATAGGGGAGGTTACATCAGGCCCTGGAGCTCTGTTTCTCTGAGTTAGAGAATCTGAATTCTAAATCTAAATGTGCCAGCTTTCAAACTTTAGGAATTTTCAACTAGTCGTATTTTGTATTTCTTTACTTTCATTTTGATTAAAGAAACCTTTTGAGCTGAAGAGTTGTCTCAGTGGTTGAAAGTACACACTGATTTTCCAGAGCACTGGAATTTGCTTCCCAGTCCCACTGTTCCTCTGTATATCAAATAGGTGTTTACAGCTGCCTCTAACTGTCCAGAACATTAATCTGGCTTCTATAGGCCTCTGCACCCAATGTGAGCATAAACAGTTGTGTGTGTGTGTGTGTGTGTGTGTGTGTGTGTGTGTGAATGTGCTAATATACACACAACAAACACAAATTAGAAACAAAATAAATCTAAAAAGAATTTTGTTTTACATTTGATTTTTCTATAGTCATTAACTTCCCCTTCACTGAGAGATTATATCTTGCCCTGTTTCTCCCTATTATCTTCATATTGATTCTCTTTGATCTCAGTGAGACCCCCCAAGAAGTCTATATGCAAGGGGACAGAATTTTAATCTTTACTGGCACATGAGGAAATTAAGATTTTCAGTGTTGTGAGAGTTTGATAAGAAACTGTAGGTCGTGTCATAACTGGTTCTGTTTGGTGAGATGTACTGGACTCCAGACTTACAGGCTTGACACTTTGTAAAATAATTTCTCTTCAGATGCAATAAGAAAGCAATCAAGTATGATTTGGTGAGTCTTATAGTTTATTGCCACACAAAGAATTTTTTTTTGAGGCTTACAGTGCTTAAAGGGAAGCAAACTGAAGTGGCTGGAATGCTACAGAATATACTCAGTAGACAGGTATTGACATACAGAAACCTCACAGCGAGGGATTAGAACAGAAGCCTGACTAAAGTTCTTGGGAGATGGCAGCTTGCTTGACACTATGTCATGGATCTTTGCAGCCCAGGAGTCCCAGATGTTAGTGGATTGTACTGTTGGTCAGGCAAAGCTTTATAGCTTTAAGGTGACATGGTGTTCCTTGTGGCAGTTCTTGGAGGACAGAAAGAGAGTGTAGCCCCTGCGGTGGCCTAAATGCTCAGTGTTAATGAAACTCTTGAGTTTGCATTAGTAAAATCTAGTAGTTAAGATTAGTAACTTATATGTGGATATTGTTCAAAAGTTTTTGGTAACATTGCTAATGGGTGGGATCTAAATGTCATGCTCTAGAAGGGAGAGGGGAATGCAAGTCTGAAGTAATTTTATAGCTCACAACATAACATGAACTACAGAGACATAGTTTGTACAAGTAGGTAAGTGGTGAGCAGTTCTGGTGGAAACATGGGGGAGCTGAGGCCGCCTCTTGGTTTCTTTCACTTGGGAGGCCCCGAAGCTGATGAACAGTTTGAAAACCACTGGAGAATGATTGTAGGGCTTGGGTGTCAGATCCAAATTCCAGTTTGGGCCTGGTGTTTTACCTCTCTGAGGTTTTGTTCCTTATTTGTACAAAGGAATGCTGAAAAATATTAACTGTAAGCGCATTAGGAACTCCACAGTGCCTCTGGAGACAGGACAGGTCAGGCACGCTCGGTGCCCTGAGGTGCTGGGCAAGCAACTGCAGAGGTAGAGGCCTCACATGGATAGTGAACTTCCTATGAAAATGAAGGCCCCCGAAACAGTATCGCAGTGGCTCTGTTTATGTCAGGTATTAGGCTAGGCAAGTGGGCTCTGTGGGCCATCCACTCTGTTAATTCTGAGGAAAGGAGACAGAAACAGAAAATTCATCTCTGATAACATTTCATTGGTGGACCGAGAAATTAAAATTTTTAAACAAAAGTTTCACCTGCTATATATATGTATATGTGTGCATATATATGTGTATATATGTATGTATGTATATGTATATATATATATGTATATATACACACATGTATGTATGTATGTATGTATGTATGTATGTATGTATGTATGCGAGTATGCTGTCACTGTCTTCAGACATACTAAAAAAGGGCATTGGGTCCCATTACAGATGGTTGTGATCCACCATGTGGTTGCTGGGATTTGAACTCAGGACCTCTAGAAGAGCAGTCAGCCCTCTTAATCACTGAGCAATCTCCAGCCCCATTTCACAGCTTTTGATTTTTGTTTTCATACCTTAAAAAGAATACAAGACTGGGGTAAGGGAGCTGGCTCAGCTGATAAAATACTTGGTGCACAATCACAGGGACCCTAGTTTGATCTCCCACAGACATGGAAAAAGCTGGACAGGGTAGACTTTCTTAGATCTTACCACCAGGGAGCAGGGACAGAGAGATCCCTGGGCTTTGTTGGACAGCCCGCCTAACTTAATTGGCAAACCCTAGGTCCCAGTGAGAGACTGTCTTAAAAAGCAAGGTAACCCTTGGGTCTCTATACATATAGATATTCGTATGTACACAAGAACACCTGGAAAAGGGGAAGGGAGGGAAGAGGAAGGAGAGAGAGACAGAGACAGAGCAATGACAAGCTGATATGGCCCATAAGACCATAGTTAACTGGCCCCTAATTTAGATATTTCTTTTTTAAAACCCATGCAGCTTAGCTTTTGGGCCTGTGAGAAATAATTAAACAGATTGTTATCAGTGAAAGACCATTGTTAAGAAAAGCTTAGTCTTGATGCTAGAAAAAGTCAGCCCCACCACTGTGAGATAGCTACACGTTTGCTAGTTCTTCTTATCCCCATTTATAGAGGTGGTTAAGATGTGGTTGTCTTATCAAAGACATCAGGCTGCATGAAAGAAGTGTTCTGCTTAGGTCTTGAATCCCAGCACTCGGGGGGGGGGG
>NC_034606.1:42211929-42231851 GCF_900095145.1 Mus pahari | reverse complement strand
GAGAGGGAGGGAGAGGGAGAGAGGGAGAGAGGGAGAGAGGGAGAGAGGGAGAGAGAGTGAGTTCTCTGAGTTCTAAGACAGAGCCATATAGTGAGACCCTCTCTAACAAAAGGGGGATGTTCTAAATAACAAAAAGACCTTGAATCTTGAGTTTATTGCTGATTCTCATGGCTCATATTTGTCATTTGACATTGGGGCCCATTAGTTTTCTCAGATGAAGAACTGGAGAAGGTAAACATGAAGACAATTTGTAGCTCTTGCTTTTACCTGGAATGGTACTGGTACGGTTCTCTCCAATAGAGGTGCTCAAGATAACTAGCAACATTTCACATTATACTGGGCCCTTTAGGAGAACAGTTTTTCTCCTGTGCCACTTTTGAAGTGATGGGCAAGTTTGCCTTAGCACTCACAAAGCCATTCCACCACATGCTGGTCAGTTAATGTATGTGGAGACAAGGCTGGGCCATACATATGGAAAGGGCCTAAGAATGCTGCCAGGAGAACTCTGCTGCTCACTATGGGCTGAAGAAAATTTCTTAACTGGAAACCCTTTTGCAATTTGAGTCATGCACTATGGACTCTTAAATCTCCTGGGTAGGAGGAGGAAAGGGAGGAACAAAGGTGAGATGTCTCTGTGAGTTCTGTCAGCAGAGGGCACCCAGAGCAAAGCAAGTAGCCAGTGGCCTGTAGTGAATTTACTGCTGGGGCACAGAACTGCTTGCCCTGGGCAAGTTGCATTTTCTTTAATCTGCCTTAACATTCTCAGATGTTTTTACCCACATTAGAGTTTGGCTTTGTTTCTTGCCCACTTTAATAGAAACCCAGTTCTTAGAGTGTCCTGAGGTGTTTTATCCTACACTATATATCCGTTATTTAGATCTGTTATAGACACTATTTCATATCCAGTAAGAAGTAGCCCTGAAATAACAGCGATCTAAAAAGGCCCTTATAGTCTGTGTGTCAAGTGGTCTTTGGTGGGTGGCTTTTGGGCCAGCAGTTTCAGCACCACCTGGGAGCTTATGGTCTTCCTGCCTCCCAGGCTTACTGAACCAGAAACTAAGAGGATGTGGTCCAGCAGCCCATTCCAGCATGCTCTCCAGGGCATTTTGGCTCACACTCACTGAGAGACAGCCATTGTTGGAGAAGGGATAGCAGAGCACAGGCTGATCTTTATTGGAGGGCACTGCCAAGTACTCAGCCAGGAGTTTCCCCTTCACTTTCTAGTCACAGATTCTAAGCCTAGAAACATGTACTCATTTCGTCAGTTGTGTACGGTAGGTGGTGGGAGAGCTCTGAGCCCCGTCCTTGTGATTCACAGCCATGTGCTAGTTGCTGAGTCATTGAATTAATAGTTTAAAGTCTTTAAAAGCAGTACACATCCATCAAAGAAAATATATAGTACACAATAGATCAAAAGGATAAAATAAAAGTTCCCCTAGCATGTTCAATGTTTCTACTCATTGTTCTAGTCTTGTTTGTATGCAGCTGCTTTGTGTATATGCACATTTAAATTATTTTTTTTCCCTGAATGTCAGTTGTATTGAAATAGGCTTTCAGCTCAAGTCTACTCTACTGGAAATTTCTTTTCGTGTTATTAACTACCACAGATTTTTTTTTTTTTTAAATAGCTTCCTAGTATTCTGTGAGAGTATCAAGTTCCCCTGTAATTCTGAGTCAATCTTAAGTTTTCATGATGCACTTAGGAAGAATAGGATTATTAGTGCTGCACTGGGCAATAGTAATTTAGGGTGACTTAGAAGTGTCATAATTAAGATGATAAATACAGATGGTGGTAGAGGAGGGAGTGGGAAGTTGGAGAGGCGTGTTTGAGGTCAAAAGTGACTTGGAAAATAGGAAAATGAATTGAAGAGCATACCAGTAGTACCCAGCATCCACCTGGGCCTGACAAGCTGGACTGGGTCATCTCAGAAGTGGTTATGAGCAGCTTGGTGCTAATAAACTGCTTTTATCACTGGCTTTTTGACACGGAGGCCAACCTGCTAGTTAGGTGACATAAAAACTGGGTGCACAGTTTCTATAATTGATTTTATTATCGAGTACTTTCGGGTGATAGACACCATAGTAATTATTTACATAGACTTTGTTGCTTGTTTAACTTTTGTTATAGCTACATATATTAACTGTGTTAGGTGGTGTTTCCAATTTACAGAAGTGGGAGCTGAAAGGGAATGTTAAAAGGACTCAAGCTTGGCTCTTGGCCCTCAAGAGTTGAAGCACCCATGTATACATCTGCTCTCAGTGGCCGGACAGTGCATATCTTGCCCTCTCTCAAGGCAGTGTCTGTCTCTGTGTGACTTCACTCCCTGCTGCACAAAGGAACAATTAGATGTGTGGGAAAGGACACTAAAATGAAGACTGAGCATGGGCTGGCTGACTGTAAGACCAAATCAAGCTGATGTGAGTCCCACAGTTGATGGACATGAGGTGGAATTCTGACGAGGATCCTGCGAGGAACAGAGGCTGGGGCTAGAGAAGCGATAGGCAGGAGCTGGCAGGCACTGGAGACAGAGACGGCTGGCTGGAAAATTGATGTCTCTTCAACTTACCTTCCTGAAGAAAGAGGTCATTTCTTAGCACATCAAAAACACCGGCTCTAAGATAGAACTTGTATTCTATACAGCTGAATCATCTAGCATATAGAATTCTACTGACTTTGTTTACATTCATAGAGTTGTTCAGCCATCCCAGCATCAAATTTAATTTAGAACAATTTCATCACTTCATCCGAAGCTGCTTAGTCATCCCTTCCTGATTCTGTATTCCGCCCATGCCTCAAGTTGTTCTCAGCCACTAGGCCTACTTTTCCCAACAAATTTTCCTTTGCGTGTTGATAGTCTGTGGCCCTTTGAGCCTGGCTTCCTTGCATTGCAGATTCACATCTTTCCATGCTGGGTGGAGGGCCGACCAGTGCTCCTTTTTCTTGTGTTGCTGTTGCCCAGTCCTGCTCCTTTGCATGACTGTGATGTAAAATCTTTGTTATTCTGGAAAGCATGTTTTTTATGCTAGGAAAAGAAGGGTAAATGAAGTGGGACAATAAGTAAGTATTTGCTAATTCTTGAGTAATGGGGAGCTGCTGTGTGAGTAAAGCAGACACACTAGGCCTGCTTGAGGGTCTATGACTGACAGCAGAAGTAGGATGCTGTGCTGGCAAGGGCCTCTCTGGGGATCATTTGTGGCAGGGCTGCAGTGATTCTGTCCTGACACGTGTGGCTTTCAGGGAGCTCATTGTGTAAATCTTGTGTGTTGGCCAGCACATCACCCCTGCAGCACTTTGTGTGGAATTGGAGAGGCCTTTGCTGATCTAATCTGAAGACATTTCCCTTGGTTCCTGCAACTCTAGTCCCTTGAGCATCTTTTTGAAAGAGTTGCCAGTTTGCTGAGAGGCAGTTGTGAGGTTGCTTATGACCATATGATTTGCCCATTGCAGATAGCCCCTTTGTTTAGGCCCTAATCCATCGTTCAGATGTAGCAGTCATCATTTCTATGTGGGGTGTGAGGGCTAGCTCAGGCTCTTGTAAGCCCCTCTGAGCTGAGGTGTTTGGGATTGTTCCTTTATAAACCAACAAGTGCCCTTCCAGGTGTCAGGTGATTTTTACATTGTCCTATTGTTTTCTGCTAGTTGATTTTATTTTATACTCCAGAGGTGTGTCTTGACTGGACCTGAACTACCAGTCTGCCCTAGGGAATGAGCTGTGATCACTGTCTTGATGCCCTGGCTCTTCACTGGCATGTTTTCTAACAGCCCAAGGTAGGAATAGCACCAGGGTCTTTAGCTCACTGAAGGTCAGAGCTGGGTTTAGTCATGTCATCCTGGTTCTTTAGTTGGGGAAACCAAGTCATAGAGTGTTGTTGAGCTTGCCCCTGGCCACAGTGCTCTCGCTGGTAAAGAGCTGGGCCTGTGGTACAGGGAGGGCCTCGTTATCAGTTTGCACTTTCTGCAGAGCCGTTCCCTGATGGACGTGCACTGTCACGCCCGAGGCTTGGCCTGGCCCTGCTTCACTCCAGCACTGCCAGCCTTGAGGTGTGAGTGGGTGTGAGTTTGTCAGGTTAGGGTTGTGATGATGAAAAGCTCAAGAGATGACAAAGGCAACGACGCTGGGTTGTATGCTCAGGAGCCAGATTGACTGACCTCCTCCTGCTCCGTGAGTGTTTGTCTGTGATGGCATGATTGTAGTTCCTTGAGAGTTTATTTCTATTGGATAAAAACATGTGCTGCTGCCCTTGTCTAGCAAGCAGCCATCTTACAATGCTTGCCTAAAAATGTCGGTTATGTTGTCAGCTCCATTCCTAGTAAAGCGTGAAGAGAGGAGACCAGAGCCCTTCCCCTTCTTGTCTTTGCTGCTCTCCACCCCATCTTCTTCAGGCGTACAGGTCCAGAAACGCCTGTTAACTGTGGAAGCACATTACAGTGGGATGTGTAAGCTGAGAGCTAACTCCATATTGAGGTCTCACTGTCTGGCTTCATGATGGCCTTTTCCCTGGCTTCCGCTCGTGAGTCTGGCAGAGATGGCATGCTGCATTCTAGCCCTTGAGTGGTCTGTGGCATCCTCACCATGGCATGAGTGAAGTGCAGAAATGCTTTAATAGGATGGTTCTCAACTGCCAGGGCTACTCCTTCACAGAGTTGGTTTACAGTCCTCCATTATAATTTATAGCAACAGCTACTATTTATTGAATGCTTACCATGCATCACATACACATTAAGTACATACATCTATGTACACATCCCTTCAACTTCTCATTATTGGAAAAGCTATGTTTTGCAGATACATAGATTGAGCTTTAATGAGGTTGAGCCTTAGAAGCTGAAAATGGTGGAACAGGTATTTAAACTTAGACTTGCCTGACAGCCAGCCAGCCTGTGCTTCTAACAGCTATGCTTCTGTCTCCCCTGAGTAGTAGTTAATTTGCTGAACATTCCTGAGAAAAGACTGCCTGGTCACCAATGCTTCTGAGCCATATACAGGAAGCACCTGTGTCTGCAAAGGGCAGTAACAGCATAGTGTAAGTGAAACTTGGCTTGAGCTACAGAGCCAGCACAGACAGGAGCCGTAGGAAGATTGCCACTTAGTTCCTCAGCTAACTCTGTTGAAGGGTTTTTTTACCCTTGAGGTCAAAAGGATTGTAGGTCTTCTCTCATCTCCACTTCTGGAGAGACAGGGCTGTTCAACATTTCTGGTTTGTTTGGTTAGACAGAGGAGGATTTGGCCCAGCCCTGGTTCTGAGGCCACCCAGAGGTAAGCTCAAGTTCATTCCTGCACTGACTTGATTTAGGTTCCCAAGCTCTGCCACTAAGCAGGACCCCCCTCCCCCCAGCCCCCTTCCCAGTTTAGAATTTGTGGTGCTGTGTAGGTACTGTGGACACAGAGCTGTTTTCTGTGGCTCCTTGCTGTTAGCATGTGGAGTCCTTGTCAGCTACAAAGCAGAACAAATGCTGCTCCAGTTCCCTTCAGAGAACAGATACACTTCCTGTAAAGTTTTGAAATGGGACGGAGAGACTCCTGGGGAGAGAATGTAGCTAGGACTGAAGGGCATCACCTCAGCTAATTCAGATAAGTGGCCCCAGCCTGGCTTAAAGACTTGGGCAGACCTCCCAAAGGTTTTAGCATGGTATTAGGTTTCTCTTTTCCTTCAGCTTGTGTGTCCTAACACAATTGCGGAGTTAGAACTTGCAATGAGATAGATTTCTTTCAAAATCAGTCAGTCTATCTATCTATCTATCTATCTATCTATCTATCTATCTATCTATCATTCTTTCATTTTTCATTTCCTTTCTCTTCTTTTCTTTCCTTTCTTTTTTCCTGTCGTTCTTGATAAGAGCTTTCTTAAAGAGTAGAGACAAACCAGAGGAGGGAATGAGACTGAGTAGCCAAGTCATGTTTCCAAGATGGGGGGGGGGGGGGATGAAGAGAGTTAAACAGGCTGAGTAAGGGGGATGGTGGTGGTGTCAGCTTTCAGCTCCAGAGCTTGAGTGCGAGCCCCCCCCCCCCCCACACACACACACTGTGGAAACAGGAGACTGTCCTTAATAAGCATGCGGTCATCCCAACTGTACTCTTAGGAGTTTAGTCCTTCAACAGCAGAAACTACTTTTTGATGAAGGTTAGAAGTTACCATTTCCAGAGCTTGGTGGTCACAAGTATTCAGAAATATGGCACAGATTTACTGGAAAACCTGAGCACATAGAGGCTCCTGCTGTTGTTTACTGTGGAGATCCATGGCAATCTCTTCTCTTCTTCTTCCCACCCTTTGAGAATCAACCAATCACAAGGAGGAATGGGTGTCAGTGCTTCCAGCCTCTCCCCATAAGGCCCTGCCTGGCACCTCCAGACCTAGTGAGGCTGAGTGTTTAACTCTTGGGTGTCTGAATCACAGAAGGGACAACAGTACTGACTGAGCCACCCCAAGATGTATGGAGTTACTGAGTGAGAAGGAGCTGCTTTAGCTCATACTCTGTCACTAACCAGCAGAACCTTTGGAAAGCTAGTTTGCCTTCTTAGGTTTGATGCTTTATTCTGCAAAATGAGAGGGGGAAGAAAAGAGACAGGAGGAGGATTATGGCATAGTACAAACTACCAGCGTTTTATCTATACCTAGGGCCTGAGATATGGGGGAAAGCATTTGACCTATAGTAGGTGGCTGTTCTGAAACAGCTTACTTTTTAAAAATTCTCACAACTCAGCAGGGCAAATGCTGCTCACTCAGTTTTATAGATCAGAAAACTGAAGGCTAGAGAGGCTGTTTGACTGATTCCCCAAGGTCACTTTACTAGGAAGGCCCATCTGGCTCTAACTGCCCAGACTAGATTCCATTGGATGGCAGGAAAAGCCCTGGATGTGTTCCTAACCATTTCACTCTGGTGCACTGCTGAATGCATGAACTCCTAGCTTTTAGTCCTGTCTTGAAGAGCCATTACTGCTTTCTGCTGGCTGATGTCCTCTAGACATTCTTCATGAGCTAAGCGGCGGCAGCAGCTGCTGCAGCTGTGGGTACTGTGGGTACTGCCAGAGTCTGGGAGGGTGATATTTCATGTACACACCATAGTGCATGTCTGGTGGCCAGAGGACAATTTGAGGGAGTTGGGTTTTTTCCCTTCTACTGTGGAACCCAGGGATTGAACTCAGCTGAGACATTTTGCCAACCCCACTTAGTTTTTTTTTTTTTCTATGTATGTTTTAAATTTTTTTACTTACTTTTATGTGTTTTGTCTGCATGTATGTCTACCACTTGCATCCCTGGTGCCTGTGGAGGCCAGAAGAGAAAAGTCTTTGATCCCCTGGAACTGGAATTAGACTTTGTGAGCTGCCATGTGGATGCTGGGAATTGAGCCTGGGTTCTCTGGAAGAGTAGCTGTCTCCAGCCCCACTTTTTTAATGGCCTTACTGTGTAGACCAGGCTAGCCTGAACTTTCTGTGTAGACCAGGCTGACCTCAAACTCACAGAAATCTGCCTGCCTCTCCAGTGCAGGGTCACTACAACTGATTACACCACCCCCACTTAACCTTTAAAGTGAGAATGTAAAGGTGCTGGCAACCCTAACCCTTGAGATCACAGTTTTTGGGAAAACATTAGTCTCTTACATTTAGTCCTTGGTTTTTAATAGTTAGACAATATGTTATGCTTTATACTCAGACACTGGCATTTTTTTCTTTTGGGGTTTTTTGTTTTGAGACAGCTTCACAGCGTGGCTAGCCTAGGTTAGGGAAGAGTAGGATGAGATCAGGCGTACACGAAGGCGCTGCAGGTCCTGTAGCTTTTCATTGCTCCACGAGTGGCTTACTGTGCAGCACTGCTATGAGTGGCTGTTGAACATCCACAGAGTTAGCTCCAGCCACAAAGCATTCCAAAGGAAGGAGTCCTTTTAAGCTCTCAGAATTTACCTTAAAACTTTGCTGTGGGAGAAGGCGTAGGGAAAGGAGCCTCTTTCTCCCTCCTCTCAGCCTTGCTCGCTTCACTTAAGTACCTAGAGATAAAGATAAATGTGGGGACTTGAGATGAGAGCAGCCTTCTGGCTCGGAGGAGTCAGGGGAGGTCATATCAGCTAAAGTGGAAACTATGTTACAACCTAAGTAAGGAGCAACTGATAGGTCTATTAATAGGATTTTATCTCCTCAAAGAACATTTCTGACATGGTTTGTAGCTTCCCATGTGGGGGATACAATATTCACTAAAAATAAACCGTTTTCCAAAGATAATTAAAATAAATCACAATGGATTCATTTGTGTTGTATTGTTGTGGCCTGAAACTAGTGGTCTATACTAAGTTTTAGGAACTCTTTGTTGTTAAAACCATTGGTTAGATCCGGGATAGAACAGTGTAGTCTGTCTAGTGTGGAGTTAGATAGCTACCTTCTTAGAAACTCCAGTCAGCTCTTGCTAGCTCAGAAGACTCCCACTCCTTCCTCTGCATTCAGCCCCAGGAGTTGGTGCTGTATTTATCTAGACAGGCAGGGCAGCTCTCCCCTAACAGCTCATCCTGTAAAGCTGAATGCACATGGCAGTTCAGAGCAGAAGCTCCACAGACCAGCCATTCCAAGCGAAACCAGAACTGTCGGGAGCCCGTGTCTCACACCCCTCTTATCCTGGTTGTAGCTCTTTGCATCTGTGACAGGGTTTTGGCATCTGCCTCACTGTCAGCTCATCTCTGACCCCCTTAGCAGTGTGTTTTCTTCCTACCGGTATATGTAAACTTTGTTAAAAACACCTATTAGCTCTTAAATAGTAAAATACTAAAATTGCTTAAAGTATAATTCTCAGCTATTTGACCCTACAATATTTTTAAACTGTACTGTACTAGATTGAACAAGACAGCACTGGTTCAGTGCATATGGGTTAAGAGTTACCACAAGTGGCCTCAGAAAAAAGAGGTGATTTCATTTACTCTTTCAAACTGTAAAGCACATTTTGAATGTTAAACAATTCAAAGAAGTATAAAAAATGTAAAAGAAACTAGGCCAGTTTTGTTTTGAGAATAAAATTCCCAAATGTTGAAATGAAATATTTAAGATTTGTTTATCATCAGAGCAAACTGCATGTGTGATCTGAGTTGGAGGAACCCACGTCTCTCTTCTCAGGTGGTTTTTGGCTTGGCTCTCACATTCAGGGTAGGGCTATGCATATACATGGCCTTTTCAATTTGAAAGAATATTTTCTAAAGAAAAATGATATGACCAGCAATTGAAAACTTCTAAGGGGCCCGAAGAGATGGCTCAGCAGGCAGAGAGCCCTTGATGCCCTTCCAGAGGACATGGTTTGGTGCTCAGCACACCTAGCAGCAGACAACTTTCTAGGAGGTCTCTTCTTGCCTCTTTGGACACTAGGCATGCAGGTGGGTGGTGTGTGTGTGCGTATGGACATTTTGACTAGACTGGCAGACCAATACGCCTGAGGGATCTGCCTGTCTCCACCCTCACTCCCTAGCACTGGGATTATGGACACAAACTGTCATGCTTGACTTTTTATGTTGGTCCTGAGGTCTTGTCCTACTCTTGCAGGTGCCTGCTTTGTAATCAGCTGTCACTCGTATTAAACTGATGCCCTAAATTTAACCATTCAGAACATTTCTTAGAATAGGTTTTTGTTGTTGTTGTTGAGTATCCTAACTAGCTAAGAGGAAATCCCTTTGGAAGTCAAGATGGTTAAGAATAGTCATTGAAAGTAATTTCTTTAAGAAAGTGCTACATGGCTGGGTGTGGTGACGCACGCCTTTAATCCCAGCACCTGGGAGGCAGAGGCAGGCGGATTTCTGAGTCTAGTGTGGTCAGCCTGGTCTACAGAGTGAGTTCCAGGACAGCCAGGGCTACACAGAGAAACCCTGTCATGAAAAAACAAAAACAAAAACAAAACAAAACAAAAAAACAAAACCAAATAAATAAATAAATAAAAGAAAGAAAGTGCTACATGACTGTTTTCAACAGTGAGTGTAGGGATTTCTGAAAATGGGGTTTTAACCTGTCAGCATGGTGATGTCTGGGAGTGTTGGTGTGTGTGGCAGTGGGTCGTGTTCCTTACTAATGCCAAGCCCCCCCCCCACCCCACCCCCGCCTTGTTCCACTTTGCTTTGTTTCTATCTTCTTTGCCTTTTGGATCTTTCCCTTTGGGTCTTCCTTATATCTAGCACAGGTTTTTATCTCTCACTACATATGCACCCTACATTCCTTCCTCATTTTGAATCTGGTGTGCAGTTAGCCACATCACCAGGACAGAAGTTGTTCTAACCTAAAAGCTGCATTCAGACAAAAGGCCCTGGGAGCTTTCCCGCTCAAAAAGCACACACACAGTGTCATCTTCTGTGTACTTAAGAGTTCTTCTGCCTTGTTGTTACCACTCTCTAACAGCTCTGTCCATACAGCTTTCTGTTGGTGAAAATGTTTTGTATTTGCGTGTCCAAGGTGATGTCTACCAGTCATGTGTGGCACTTATCAGTGACCAGGGAACTGAGCTTTTAATTGAGTAATTTGAATAGTCACATCGGACCAGCTCCTAGGTCTGGGCTTGCAAATGCCCAGTTTGATTAGAGTGCCGCTTCAATTGGGTGGTTTTTATCATACTGCATAAATTTACAGCATTGGAATGAGGCAGTTTGGAATGCTGGTAATTAAATTAGCTTAAAATAAATGAGTAAATTGGAGCTGCTTCTAATACTAGTATTATGATTATTTCAATTATTATATTTAAACTCACTGGTGCTGATGTTTATTTATGGTTTGTAGTGATGGTAAAGCTGTCCGTCCTTTTGGTAACTAGGGGGAAATTAGTAGCACTCTCATTTTATTTATAGGGCTTGGTTAAACACTTGCTGAGTGCCAGAAATACCTACGAATAACTTTGACCTTACTTAATAAAAAGTCAAGGGATAAAATAAATGTTCCGTGGTAGAAGGTCTCACTTGTGTCTTTCTGACACAAGAAGTGCTGCTTTCTAAATGAGAAACTACCACAGTTAAGGAAAAACTGTTTACAGAGTTCATAGAGCTATCAGGAAGAAGAGAGTCAGGGCATGGGAATAGAGGACCAAGGGTTGGGAGGGAAGGGCTCGTGTAGATGGAGCAGCTGGGGAATCTTATTTCAGGGAGGGGTGTTTAAAACATGAAAGGTACCAGGAGCCAGCCTTGCCATGGACAGAGATCATGGAGAGGAGGGAACGAAAGGGTTTAGAGTTTGGGGGAGGGGGGATGGAGTTTTCTGGATTGGGAACTGGCATAAGACCCCAGTGTATTCAGGGCAGTGATAGAGAGGGGATAATGGCTTGAAGTGAGGTTGGAGGGCATTAAAGGAGTTTGGATAGAAAAAGTCATTGTGCATGCTGACATTGTTGATGGGGGGGGTGCCATGATATTGTCCTGTGGCTGCAGCGTGGTAGATATTTTGAAGGGGAACAGTAACAGAAATGGGCAAAGTTTTGTGAGGTCCATGAAAGAGATGTTTACCCTCTGGGTTATGAGTGAGACATCAAGAGAAGTTAGATGCATGGCCGTCTAGGAAGGGGTCCTTATTTGTAGACTTGCAGGTCGTGCCATTCACTGTGGTAGGGAATGGCAGTGGTATGCTAGATTTCAGCGGTGGTGGTGGTGGTTAAGGAACAGAGCATGGAATATTTTGTCATGCCTGTGGGACAGCCAAGTAGTGATGTGCTGGAACAAGGGAAGGGAAGGGAGGCAGTTGGGGTTCGGTCCATCACATGGTCATTAACGGCGTGATTGATGGCAACAGAGGAGGCAATTTGGAGAGAACAACCTAGATTGAGTAATAATGAATATTTTCTGATGAAGGAAAAAAACCCACTACCCAAAAAAATCACCGAGGAGTAACCAGTGGTAATGTTAAAACAAAACAGCACTACACAGTCCCCAAGTTGTAGCATGTTCGAAACTAGGGAAGAACGTTTTAGAAAGCTGTCAGCTTAGTTGACAGTCGCTGAGAAGCTAGCTGACTTGGTTGGGTTAGATGGCACAGAAGAGGTAGACTGACTTAATGAGTGATCAGACGGAGGAAGGAGGGAGGGATAGAGAGGAGACGGAGCCACATGAGTTATTTGAGTTTTACTGTGAAATAGTGAGCAAGAAAGTGGTGGATGACTGTGTGGGTGCAAGGGACAGGATGAAAGGAGACCCTTTGATGACCATCCCCTGTCCAGCCCAGCCCGTCACTGGATGTTTAGGGTGAGACTCTGCATTCTGCTCACAGAGATTGATACAAAAAACTGCCACTCACTCTTGAAGTCTGTACTCAGATGGGCCACTTGTGGTGCCACAGGCTGACACTTCACAGTTCACAGGGCATTGCTAGACTGGCTTCCAAAGTCAGGACAATTAACACATTGCCCATCTGTGACGAGAGCAGAAAGGGAGGTTTTTCAGGTGAGGTAAGTGTTTCTTATCTGATCCTGATCAACAGAGAGATGAGGTTTCCTGTAGTGATGTAGGAAAGAGTGGATGGATGAGGGTCACGTTCTCACCTAGGCACTTAGGGGACAGTATACATACATGTACCACAGGGAGTGGGTGCAGGGTGGGAAAAAGACCTTTTCTTTGTGCTGGGATGTAAGGGCATGTGTGCATCTTAGGCAGAGCTGAAGCCTTGGTAGTGAGAGGGCCCTTTCTTCTCTTTGAAAATGACCTGTGTTAGTGGAGAGCATCAGCTAAAAGTAGCTGTGGTAGGGGGAGTGTGAAGGTCAAAAAGAAGTCATCTTAGTCAGAAGCCTTAGGGCAGCTATAGGGTCACCGGTTTGCCGTGTAGTTGTAAATACACAGTGACATTGGCTGTGCGACTTGCCTTTTGTTACATCAGGTTATGCGGTGCTCACTCAGAGGAGACAGAACCTCACATTCAACCAGGCAGTGATAAGAGCAAATGCTTGAGGGTGTTTGCAAGGTAGGGGTTATAATCACGGTTCCTGGAATCAAAGTTGGACAGAGGCTGTGAAAGATGGAACTGGAGTGGGTAGTAGTGCAGAGCAGCTGGGGCAGATGGGCGTCTTGAGATCTATAGCTATGGTGGGGGAGACTCCAGAGACAGCCAGAACTTGGGGAGGTTCTTGGAGAGATATAAAGAGGTTTTCTGTGTCTTTCCCTTGGCATTGGAGAAAGATTTCTCTTCTCTTATGTATATGGCTAGAGCTTATTTTAGCTGTCCTAGAACATAGCCTCACCTCTCAGGACCTTTTTGTCACCTACTGCCAGCTTTGGCCATTGCCTCAGCATGTTTATTCCAAGTCACAGTCCTCTCTCTGCCTTTGTCTTCAGTCTCCGTAATGGGCAGAGGCAGAATGCAGGGTGACTCCAGGGTAAAATCCCACTGACCTTGTCCGTTCTCCAGGTTTCATCAAGTGTGCCGTAGGAAGGGTCAGATCCCCTTTCTTGTCTAGAAAGCTTTTCCTTGATGATGACGTGGGTGCTGGCCATGGGTAACTTGGGTAGTCATTTTGAGTAGCATAGTTCTGTCAGAACTGCTGTTTTAAGCTGAGAGGAGATAAGGTGAGAAGAGACGCATTGCTTTGAGCTTTTATTAAAAGTCAAATTCAGCTGGACCTTCAATTCAGTATCTTTAGCTTACTTTTTTTCTTTTTCCTTTTTGAAGGCAGAATCTCCTTTTTTGTAGCCCTGGCTGGCCTCAACCTCTTATCTGTAGACCTGGCCTCTGCCTCTAAATGCTGGATTGAATGTCTGTCTGCTATCTGTCCGTCCGTCTATCTATCTATCTATCTATCTATCTATCTATCTATCTATCTATCTATCTGTGATTGATATAAAGTGTAAATAAATATTTGCCCCAGGTACTTCTTAAATATCAGTACCTGATTTTTTAGGTATGTTCTTGACAAGTTATGCTGCCTCTCCAGATGTAGACACTTTAACTCAGCTTTTTGCAGTCACAGGAGATTTCTTCAGACCTTCCCTGGACCAATACAGAGACTGATAACATTTGGAGCACAGACACACAGTCTGTGTGGGTTTTTAGGTAGCCACATAGTGTGGAATCATTATGTCCTTGTGCGGTGGTACCCAGGGTCCCACACATGCTACCCAAGCAGTTTTACTGTACTGTGTCCCCAACTCCTTAACAAGAGTCTTCTAACAAGGCTGTAAACCACAGGCCTCCTTATTTGACTCTGGTGGTTGGAAAGACTTTGCCCTGCTCTTTGTTTCCTTTGTTTTCAGGCAGAGAATGTGAGCATGCATGGGCATGAGCACAGGAGCGTCCCTCAGCGTGGCTGTGGCCTCCTGTTTGTGAAGGATCGACACCGAAGAGTTTGCCTTCTTCCTGTCCACCTAATTGAAAAGTTACAATCAGGAAAGAATGGCATACATTTAAAACAAAGATTTTCCTATGGTTTCAAAGATGTTTGTAAGTCATTCTACCTGTGATAATTGTAAAGGTGGTTTTTCCATATTTGTGACATATTTAGACTTTCTTTGCTTCATTTTGGTTGCTACAGATGTATTTTTTATCTTATCCTATAAAAACAGTCTTAAGCTAGGTGGCATAGACTGGTACTTGTAGATCTTGGAATACTGAAGCAGAAGGATTGCTGTGAATTCAAGGGTAACCTGGGCTACGTAATGCTACCACGTCTTACTCCCCATCCCCTAACTACAGTCTCTTAGTGTAATGTTAATGTGTTTATTTCTCAGAGAGGGGCAGGGCTGGTGGCTTTAAATTTAGATCATTGGCCGTGAGACAGGAAAACTGCATGTACTGATTAGCTGTGTACATATTAAAGACTCTAAATAAGTTTATTTAATTAAGATTTGTTTTCTTAGGGCTGGAGAGTGTCTCAGAAAAATATTCGGGTTTTTGTTTTTTTAAGAATTAAAACAAAAATTCAGTCCTGGCTTAAAGCTTAGAAGTCCTTACTCTGCATGTATGCTAGAAAGGAGGCAGCCTTGTCCTCAGGAAGCAGAGAAAGGTTCTGTGGGAAGAACAGAAAAGACTAAAGCTGAGAATCCTGCCCTACCCACCAAGTCTGATAGATCTGGTCAGGGAGGAAGGGAACAGGCTAGGTTCCCTGCAGGACCATGCTTAGGGTGGAAGAGAGGGAGAGGATCTGAGAGGCCCAACTCTCAGAGAAAACTTGACTCAGGTACCAGAGAGAGCTTGCCTTGCCTGTGACTTGCAGCTCTTATTCAGAGATTTCCCAAGCTGGAGGGAGCTGTTTAAACGTGTCAGGGAGGGAACGTAAACCCTGAAGCAGCTGAAAGGCAGTAGAATGTGTTTGTTCATTTTTAAATTTTGTTTTTTTTTCTTTTAATAAGTTAACCAAGCAGAATATTCCCTCCTCCCCCAAAAGTCAACATTTTGAGAATATTGTATAGCTCTATGGCAGTCACTATGCAGATGATTCAAGATCCAGAAATAGATAAACTGTACCCTAAAGGATGTGAAGAGAATGGTATGGAAATACCTGCTGTTGTGGAGGTGGCAAATGCTGGGTTACACGCTCCAGGCCCATGAGGAGTTTTGAGATAGAGTTTTACTTTGAAGGCCTGGCTGGAGAGCCTCAGACTGTAGGGCCTTCCTACTACCGACTTGTGAGTGACTGGAGTGGGAGTGCCTTTGAGTTGTCAGTGAGGTTAGACAGAATGGGCATTGACTGACATACAGGGGCAAATTCACTGGTTTTGGGGTGAAAGCCACCAGGATGAGTGATTCAATAATACTTATTCATCTGTGGTCATAATAGGTAGAAGATTTGGCGTGCAGAAGACAGTGTTTAAATTGAATTAAAATTAGAAAATGCAGCCAGGAGTAGTAGCACACGCCTTTAATCCCAGCACTTGGGAGGCAGAGGCAGGTGGATCTCTGTGAGTTCTGACCAGCCTGGTCTACAGCAAGTTCCAGGACAGCCAGGGCTACACAGAGAAACCCTGTCTTGTGTGTGGGGGGGGGGGGAGGGGGGGACTAAAAGGAAAGGAAAAAAATGTAGTGACCAGAATTGTGGCAGCTCCAAAAAGTTTAACACCTGTATTTCATGGTTGAGAAATGTGGACCCTACTGTGTCCACGTGCTCAGGTAGAGTCTGTAGCATGTTCTAAAACCCTTGTTGATGATCCTTTCAGACAGGAGGCTATGTTAAGTTGGGACTAGTGATGGCAGCAAGAACTAATAATGACAAAAAGCCTTTTTAAGTGTGTGTCTGAATTTTCCTGTATTTTAAAATCTTACAGATTGATAGTTTTTAGTGATGAAGTGACAAAAAGCATAGTGGGCCCCAGGCCAGTGGAAAGTGAATGCAGAAGCAGTTCTGCGTGCGTGCCCAGCCTCTGCCAGGAACCCAGAAGAATGGGGACGGGGCTGAGCTCCGTGCTTCTGCCTTGATCTTGGAGGGCAGTGTCTAGGTTGCATCACTCATGTTTGAACTGATTTGTGTCCAGCACTAGAATCAGGTACTGGTTGTTCATTACCAGCCCTGCCTTGCCTGGCCCTGCCTCTTGCAACAATCTTTGTGAGTGGCGATCTTGCTTCTAGGAGAATGACAGAGAGATTCCCTGAAGGCAAATACAGAGAGTGTGTGCTGTACACTCCCGTTTAGACACTTGGGCTGGGAACTCCCTTGGGGGGGGAGGAGGGAGGGTGAGAGGGAGGAGAGAACAACAGAACAGTCTGCGGAGAGGAGGGAGGAGGGGGGAAAACTGGTAGGGATTTTTTTAGGGGATTTTTTTAAACTCAAGTGATTTGAGGGGTTCGCCCCACTTGATCCCTTGCCCCTCATTCTACTATCCCTTTTCCTCTGGCTCACTGAAGTGCCTTTTTGCAGTCCAGGCTCAACGCGCCAGCTGAGTCTGCAGCGGCTCTGCCATGATGTACCTCTGGGTGAGTAGAGTGCTGTGGTGAGGCTCGCATTTGCACATATAAGGAGTGGAAAGCTGGGGCTCTGCTCCTGCACAGAGGCTCGAGCACAGGCCCCGGCCCTTCCTTACACAGGTGAGGGCTTTCCAGCCTAGCACATCACTGTGTCAGTGTTTGCTTTCTGAATGTTGTTTATCTTGTTAGACTTCATGCAAGGGCTGAGCTCCCAGAGCAATGCTGTCCCCTGGGCTTGGTAGGTTTAGAGAAGGCAAGTGGGCAGGTGACATGAGCTAGAGGCTTCAGAAGTAGCAGTCCTCCTTGTGGGTCCGGATGGGCTTGTGGTATGTATTGCGAACACTGACCTTGATAATTCCGCCACATCTGTAGAGAGCACCAGTAGATGGCACAGTCCTTAATTAGGAATAAGCTTTTGTAAGTTTTTGTCTAATAACTAATGTCCTTCACAGTTGTCTTGTGAAGTAGGTCATTGTTGTTATTAAACTTATATGAGAGAAGTAATTAAGCCACAAAGTGACTTGCTCATAGTTAGAAATAAGGCCTATGGCAACTGGAATAATAATTAATAACCAACCATTATAAAGCATTTTATATTTGTAAATCAAGAACTTAATATGTACCTTACTTTATTTTAATTTACTAGTAATTGTGGCATTGTAATTTATGGGTAAAGAGAACATTCTATAGTTAGAGAAGTTTATAAATGGTGAAATATAAAATCTTTAAGGAAAATGTCAGGGAAAATGATACAGAACCCCCTTTCTCCCTCTTTGCATTTAGTTGTAAAAATACTAAAATCAGTAATCCCTTGTAAAGCTGGCGCTATCTGTCTTGAGCAGACAGCTGTTTTGCGTTGCTAAGGGAGCCTACTAGTGATGCCTTTGGCTCCTAGCCAGCTTTTGGAAGTTTCGCTCTGCCCTTTGCCCTTCAGCCCAGATGTCTGGAATTGCAGGAACCTACTTGGCTCCGGGAAGCTACATTTGTAAATGCCAGAAGCCAACATTTTAATGAGGTTTGTGAGGATGGAGCTGGGTTGTAGTGCCTATCTGTATAGTGTACTGGGAAGACTTCTTTATCTGTTTCTCTTTCACATTTGAATATGACCTTGAAATGTAATTTCCTCCTCTCTATTGATGTGTTTTTGTAGTACTGTGTTTCTGAGAACTCAGGGGTTTGCTGGTACACTAATGGGTACTAAGTAGTTTTTGCTGGGTGGAGGATTGATCCCATCCTCCAGAAAAATGGCCTTGTCTATCTTTTGATTGTTTCTAAGACAAATTGTGAAGGGATATGAGTTGAGTTAATCTCATTTCAGTTTACTTAGGCTTGTTGAAACTGACAGTGACCGTCTCCATTCTTTCTTTTGTGTGTCTCTTATTGTTACACATATATTTATTTTAGTCCCTTTACTTAGGGCCCCAGAACAACTTGCTAACTGATATACCACATGTTGCGTTGAAGATGCCATTGTGCCAAGAGAACTGGAACAGCCAAAGGGTCGTGTGATTTCCTTGGTCGTGTTGACCATCTGAATCTGCAGCTGCCACTTCGTGCCATAATCTGTCTGTCTGTCTGTCTGTCTGTCTGTGCCAGACAGGATCATTTTAGGTAGTTCTGGCTGTCCTGGAACTCACTGTGTTGATAAGGCTGGGCTTGAATTCACAGAGATCCTCCTGCCTCTGCCTCCCAAATGCTGGGGTTAAAGATGTGTGTCATCACACTCTGTTTACCAAAATGTTATTTTTTTAGAACTAGAGAGTGGCTCCGTGGGTAAAGTACTTGTGTATGCATACAGATCTGGGTTCAGATCCCCAGCACCCATGTAAAAGAAAATCTAGTTGTGGCAGTGAGTGCTTGTGACCCCAGCACTGGGGAGTGGAAACGATAGATTGTGGGGGTCCAGTGGCCTGCCAGTTTAGTTAAAACAGGATCACCAGGTTCTGTGAGAGACCCTGTCTCAAAGCATATGGTAGAGAAGTGATAAGGAGACCCTGATGCCATCCTCTGACCCTCATATCACTCGTGCACACATACTTATCCCCACACTCCAAGCTGTGTTCTATGTGTATTGTGACACACCCAAATCACCTTAGTGTTGTCATCTGCTCCAGAAACGTGCATTTACCTTACCGTCTTCATTGTCCAGCCCATAGACACCCAACAGAACCATACCTGCACAAACCTGAATGTTAAGGAGGTTATCTATGTAGTCAAGGGTTAAGCAGAAATCCCTGAGCTGCTGTATGGGGAAAGATCCGAGCTCTATTCTAAGGTTAGCCTGGACCATGAGTAGTCACTGAATATCAGCTCCCGTGACTGTGGATAATCCTTCAACTGTTGTATACCTCAGCTTCCATATTCATAAGACAGTAGGGCTGATCTGGAATGTCCCTGATTTTGAGAATTTTGTATAGCAGTAAGTATTCCCAAAAGGTGTGTTCTTTGAACACAAGAATGCTATGAAGGTATACAACACATGTTATCTCCACCTGGCTGCTTGATTCAGTGTTAGTAATATGTCAGCAGCACTGTTTCTAGTGTTACGCTAGGTTCAGTTGTCAGTACCTCTGAAAGGTGCTGGGCATTCATCTAACCTGTAGATAAAAGGTAAAGGTTACAGAACATCTAAGTGTTTTAGTTTGTGTAGTTAGCAGTTAGGTACAGCTCATTCGTTTGCCCATGTGTTTAGAACAATAGAGAGAGTGTCTATTTGCCATTCTCCTCTTTGGTGAATTTGGGATGTTAGTGGGTGGCCTAATCTGGTCCAGGAGCCCTCCTTAGGCTGCCTTGGGAGTATAGACAGTGCCGTGAAGATTCCCTGTGTCGTTTACTCACCCTGGCTTCTCTACAGAAGCTCAGATGAGGACAACAGGCGAAGAAGACAGAAAGGCCTGGGGCCTGTGTTGCAAACATGTTTGCTTGATGTTTATGCATTTTCAAAATCAAGTAAACAAGATTATACTTCACGCTGGGCAGTGGTGGTGCACGCCTTTAATCCCAGTACTCGGGAGGCAGAGGCAGGTGGATTTCTGAGTTCGAGGCCAGCCTGGTCTACAAAGTGAGTTCCAGGGTGTCCAGGGCTATACAGAAAAACCC